>NC_136892.1:29488798-29626298 GCF_949152265.1 Phoxinus phoxinus
TTGTTAACAAAATCCCCATGTAGTTGTGACAATATCTTGCAATTGACCTTGCTTGAGTCACACAGACATCAACATTCAGCGTGCAAAACAAATCAACGGCAGCAATTACATTTTATTTATTTGTTTTACATTTTATGCAATTGCTTAATTTTGTTATGCCGCAGTGCACTCTGGGAGTCAGTAATTCTGAGTAGCTTTACTAAGTCAAGAGTAAATCTATAAAGTATATTATCAAGTACTCAGTTCTTTTTTAGTTGCTAGAACTCTTGTGTAAGTGAACTAGACTAACAGCAATTGTCAGAACATCATACAATTCCTATTTCACTTTACTTGTTTTTTTAAGTCAATCGGTTTGCATGCTTTTGATTAGAGTTTACAGTGCAGAAGCCGGAAGTATCATCCGGGTGCTTTTTGCCTATACTCTTTGAGTACTGTGAATTACTTTGGCCACATATTGTTTTTCACCTAGTATGCGACTTCGGATGGAATTTTTGATTTAGGCCCTACTAAAAAATAAGTCGTTTGTTAATGATTCGTTGTGTTGAATGTTTTCCAATTAATCAAAATAGTACAGGAATTGGGACGCATGTTGCATGCAGCTCAGAAATAAACACTTGTTTTCTTATCTTGCTGTGAAACACCAATCACACTCGTGATGGCGCGTTTCCAAAGTTATCAACATCGCATATCCAGTGTTTTTCATATTTTCATTTTTAAACAAATGAACACAGCTGCGAAGGTGTTTCTACAGCTGAGAGAGTGATGGCCAGTTCATCTTTCTCTCCTCTGACTGCTGCGATCAATCTCTCGATATTTCTCCCCTCTCTTGGAAATTCGTGGAAATGCTTTCATTGATTTTTTCTTTTGCTACTGGAGCAAATGGGAATACAAAAATTATATTTGCTGTCGTCCTCCCACTATATAGAAGTTTATATGACGACTTGTGCGTCTAAAAACCAAATTCTAAAATTCTCAAAAGTCGTCAATTAAGGGTAAAAAAAATATGATTTCGCTATTGTGGAAGAGGGGGCGGGGGGGTTGGGGTCCATTATAGCGTTTCTATGACTTTCCAAAATACATTTTTATTGATCCAAGCCAAATGAGCAGTTCTATAAACCTTAATTTGGTTTTACACCCTCTTTAAATCTATGGGATTTTTTAACTATTTTTTATCATTCACCAGGGTTTAGGATTTGGTCAAAGCCATAAACAGAAATACAGCGATAATCATTTGACCATTTAGCAATAGAAAATACCATTTGCCTTGACAAAACACCACTAAAAATATAGAATGACCCAGATAACTTGGTCTCGGAAGACAAATCATATTCAGACTATTTTGGGGTTTTAAGTTCATTTTCATAATGAAAGCATATGTTTTTTTAGTAAATCTGAGCTCAGTTTTTTATTCACAGATCTGCTTTGAAACACTAAGGAAACAAAACAAGAAGAAGAAGAAGCAAAAACTCAAAAGTCTCAATTTGGTCTCCATTGCTGCGTGGTTTTGAATCTGCAGTTTGCATGTTACACTGAAGCCGAAACCCTCACCCACCCATACGCTTGTTTCTCTCCACTTCAGCAGAATAGATACGGGGTACAGGACAGCATTCATGCAATCGAAACGCAGCCGCCAGGCTCTGATGTCATGAATGCTGAGTGTGTGTTAGAGGTGGACGCAGGAGGGGGGTTCAGGTGGGAGTGTGAGAAAGCTCGAATTCAGCATATGGGCATCTGCTGGGACGCAGGAACCATAATGCACTGCGGGCGCTTCTTACGAGAGACGCCATTTTACATAGACAAACACACACACACGCACACTCAAACACCCTCGCAATGCTGAGCCATCTCACTCTGCTTACCTCCGCTCCCAAAAAAACTCAAATGATTCACCTTCCGGGGCTTATTGTTAGTATGATGTGGTCCCAAAAAAGGCATGAAATCTGGGTCTTATGAAACAGCACCATGATTTCAATGCATTATTAATTTCCAGTGCTTGAATCTAGGCTATGTGCTCATGCAAAAAAAAAAAAAAAACAGAGGCTACATCACAGTCTTCCAGTGCACTTTTTTTTTAATAGCCTATATCGTATTATGGACATAACTGGATAAGGTTCTGCAATATATGTATTTTTGCTGTCACACAGGTTTATGCAAGATGTATGAGCTGTTTAAAGGGCTGAAGATAGAAAAAAAAATCAAGAAGAGAAAAATAAACAGAGGAAGAAGAAAAACAGACTCAAGCGTCTCGCTGCATAGACAGTCATTCAAGGGACTGTGTATGGCATGATTTAATGGAGCTCAAATTTAAGAGGTTCGAAGCAATATGGGTGCAATATGACTAGAATATGTCTAAGAATAACTGCTGAAGACTTTCATATTATAAGTATAAATTTTGCTTTATTATACAGAACAGATACCCACACCGAACTTTTTTTTTGTTGCATTAATCATTGATAAAATCATAATCTTACCTTTTAATGTAGTTCTTGCCATAGAGGATTTGCTGCAATAAGGTGACCAGTCCAAAAGCACATATGAAAATAAAACAGAGGGATCTGTTTCCTAGCAGATCTCTACTATACGTCGGATCTGAGTAGCCCATCCTTCGAGAAAGCCACGGTCGCTTTTGCCCTACAGATTGAGAAGACACATCGAGGCACACCCGCGCGTGTTTACCGTCCTCACAGGCACTGATGCGCGCTCCGTCTCCATAGCAGCTGCCGCTCGCCTCGGTGTCGCGTTTGAGCAGTCTGCCCGTGCATATGTCAGAGAAAGCGATAGTATCACTGCCCACTGAGGTGGATCTTCAGTATGCGGAGGGGTAGAAATCTCGCATCACCTGCAAAGACGCGACACTCCTGCAGAATGCGCGTCACGAATGCAGAGCGCGCGCAGTCGGTGACGCGCTCCACTCCCTCTCATCAGCACCAATGGGGCAGGGAGGGATTGCAGACCTAGACTGGTTTCACACCATTAAAGAAAGACGACGCAAGGGTTTAGGGGACATCAGAGCAGGATCAATGACTGCAATTACAAGAGGAAGCGTGCTTTGCAGCGATAGTTGGACGGCTATATTTTGGTTGCCCAAACAAAACACCAATTAGGAAAACATGAATAATGCGGAAAGTATTAACTAAATAAAATAATATAAATAAAATAGTGATACATATATAATGTGATAATAATATAATGAACATAAGTGATAGTAAAAGTAAGATGAAATAATTATTTCTCATTGGAAGGCCATTGTAATGTTTTTACCTTAGGTGATTATTGACAACTGACAAACAGAATTTAACTAGGCTATTTTAATGTAATAACATCATAGGCTAGCCAGCTATATGGGACAAAAATGTCAAAAACTGGAATTGCTTGAAAAGGAATCAGTGCTTTATCATGCAGTGATATCATTGTGTATGGATGAAGGTCATTTAGGATTTTTTTAGGGGCAGTTTGAGTCTAGACGTTTTTGGCAGCTCTGTTATTTATGTTTACGGTGGCTGTGAGTCCTTGCAGTTCAAAGGCCATTTGTAAAAGACAAATCAATAAAAAAAATGTCTGGCTTTGTTTCCCGAAGAAAAGGCTAAGCAAAACATTATCCTATTTACTTTTGTTGTCTTTAAATGAAGCTAATTATAATTAGCCTATTACAACCTTCCACCTAAACCTAACATTAACAGTAATCTTTAATACAATCTTAAGTTTAAGATATTAAGACATCATTTCCTTAAAATGTTTTTGATCGTTATAGATGTGTGGTTTTCATTGTGTAAAAAGGCTACAGGCTAAATCTTGTTATCGTAGTTGGCATTTCTGGAATAATGGCTAATTAATTTATCCTTTTAGTGACCAGAAAAGCTACTTATTAGGTTGAAAATACGTTTTGTCATCGTCATTAAAAGTATTTGTTATATTTGAAGGACTCGTTATGATTGAATGGAGAAGTCCGCAGTGCAACATTAGGGGGACGCATTTAGTTGTTGCAACGTAAGATCGCCGGTGGTGTTTTAATGGAACACCGGATCCTCTTCCGGTCTCTTTCGAATCAGCTCTGAGGAAAGATGGTGAGTCTCACAGCGCCTTGCCTTCAAAATCCTCCAACATCTGATTCGTGGCTTGTTTTAAATCACTGTAACATTAATAATATCACAAGCATATGTGTTCAAGACTCAGTATCATCTAATATGTTTGTGATTCCTCTATAATGAGAGGTTATAGATGATTTTTTTTTATCGGTTAGCATGACGCTTAGCATTCCCGTACAGTTGTAACGAACTCGTGAAAATAAACCGGTTAGCTTTAAAACGATCTCCAGTATTCATTTAAATCGTTTAATTATACGTAGTCTTGGGTCTTAATATATTTGAGAGACTGTTAAATTAGACAGTAAAGAAATGAGCGTTAGAAACTAGTTGTAGTAACGTTAGTGGTGTGAGTTTACATGCTTGGCCTGTGCAGACATGTTGTTTTTTTAAAGGCTATTAAGCTGCTTTTCTAGACAGCATTGTTGTGCATTAAAAGTCTCGCAGCCTAGTATGTTTCCTTCCCTAAACAGTTTAACAGAAGTCATAGTCCATGGTTAGCTATTATCATTAAATAGTACGTTAGCTAACCAGTCTTTCTAACTATACATAATTGTTGGGCATCTCAACTTATTTAGCTTCCTTCATATCATTGTGGGCAACCTAGCGAGCTGCTTTATTAATATTAAGTAATATTATTATTACTAGATTGTAATTCCGCATGTTAGGAATTAAAATGTAGTGAGCTGACTAACGTGAAATAAACATTATTGTGTGCACTGCAGTCTCAGAATAGACAATTAACATTATCCAATCAAGCTGCATATTGATGAATGCTGTCTATGTAGGAAACCTGATGCATTAATAGACCTTTTAAGCAATAATGTGAATTATGAATGTCTTTTTGTTTTTCAGACGAAGGGTACGTCATCTTTCGGAAAGCGTCGTAATAAGACGCACACTCTGTGCCGCCGCTGTGGATCCAAGGCGTATCACCTGCAGAAGTCCACCTGCGGGAAGTGCGGCTACCCTGCCAAGCGCAAGAGAAAGTGTAAGTTCACAGTTCAAAGGTGTGGGCTGACTTTGGACAGATACAGGTTCAAGCAGCTTTATTGCATTGGTAACATTAAAGTGTCCCAATTATGCTTTTTTTAATACTGCCATTCATGCAGAAATGTCGCTATTTGTAGTGTAAAATGTAAGTTGTAGAGATCAAAGCGCACAACAAATAGTGTCTCCTTAAAGATATAATCGATTCTGAGCTGCTAAAATTTTCTAAGTCTCTTCCTATTTACGTAATGCCAGTCTATGGTCTTCATTGGCTGCCTGTGAACGACGTCTACTTTGACCATCGAACACTGTAGTTGTATACGAGACTGGAAGAGTTTGGTTCGTGTTGTCGACATGTTGAGAAGACGCCGTTTTCATCGCGAATTCAGTGCGAATCCACTTTTATGCACTTCAAAAGATGAGGACTCGCGCTGGAATTGATACTGAAAACCCGACGCCGTTGTTACTGTTCGTATCACTGTATATCAAGTGCTTAGGAAGATCTGGAGCTGAAAATCAGATATAGTAATAGAAAAGCTTAAGCGTTCGACCAATCACAACAGACTGGGCTCTCTGACCAATCAGAGTAGGCTCGTGGAAAGGTGGCGTTTAGAGACACATCTTTCAAATGAACCGTTTTCAGACTTTTTTAGAAATTAGATGATGGAATGTATATTATGAGGTTGTTTTTTTTTGTCCTTTGATGCATGTAAACCTATTATAGGAGACATTCAAAACAAAATTAGGAACCTTTAAAATGGCATAAAAGGGGCACTTTAATGTAACGCATTTACACACAATAAAAACAAAAAAAATAGGGAAACTGCAAAAACGGCTGTGTTCTGTCTGTAGTATTAACTTACCAGTGATGACCAAAAAAACAAATGTCTGAACAATTGACTGTCCAGTGATAACAGTGTTTTGAACTGAGGTAAGCTTGAGATGTTGATGAACAGAACACAGGTGCTCATCTGGTCAAGTGCATCTTTGTTTTCGTGTGTGTGTGGAGTGTAATGATTGCTTTTGTTTGTAGACAACTGGAGCACAAAGGCCAAGAGACGCAGCACCACAGGAACTGGCCGCATGAGGCACATGAAGGTTGTTTTCCGCAGGTTCAGGTGAGTAAACGTGCATTCAGATTGTCATCACGACACCGCTTTACACTGAAAACACAACTTTTTATGCGTTTTGACCGTTCATTTACACGACAACGTGTCTTGGGGGGCCTGTAAACGCAAGCTTTTGAAAACAATGCCTTTATCGTCACTATGTGAACAACAAAAATGTGAATTTGTGAAAATGCTTAATACAGCCTTTTTAGTCATTTTCACAGATCCATGGGATTGTAATGAGAACGTTATCATCTGTTTTTAGTACATCAATGTTGTGTAAACACCATAAGAGTCTTTTAGCTTTACATGGCTTTTTTTTCTAGTTCAGGGTAGAGTTTTCTTAGCATTTTCAAAAAAATTTACTCTTTCACTTTTTTTTCACAGCCTTTATATATTATGCACTTTTCTCTGACACACTGAAAGGTTTCAGCGGGGTTGAGATTGATGCCGTTATATTTAATTGTAGTTAAGAGATCTTCCTGTAGATTCTGCACTGATGTTCGTCCAAAACTCGAGTGCATGTTGTCCGGTTAGATTAGTTGGCTTACCAATGATGTCCAAACATAAATGTCTGAACTTATGACTGTCCAGTGATTATTAATTTTTGTACGGAGGTAAGCCGGACCCATACTTCTGTTAGGATCTGTTTTCAGTAATCAGTTTTTATTCCTCAAACTAGTGGATTTTTGAAACTCTTGTTGGTGGGGATTTTATTGCCTATCTCAGATCTATTGATCATGTCATGAGCTCGTGAAATATCCCTAAGTTCATTTAAATAGTTTTTTTTTTTTTTACATGATCTGTGTGCTGTAATGCTAACTGAAGTGTTTTCTGTGCATTTCAGAAATGGATTCCGTGAGGGAACCGTGCCCAAGCCCCGTCGGGCAGCAGTGGCTGCGTCCAGCTCCTCATAAACTGTGTTTCCAATAAAAAGTGATGTTTGAAATGTCTGTCTGAATGCCTTATTCATTCTCACAAACACTTGGTACTTCTCAAACTGTCTGACAAAAAATAATTATATCAATACAAACCAAATGCTTAAGTGAAGAGAATCTTTAAAGAGTACCATAGTGAAATTATTTAATTTTTTGTAAGTATTTCAGCTTTTAATGGGAGTTTTAACCAGATTTGAGATTTTAAACTCGTGAGCAGCTTTTTTGCAGTATAAAATTCAAATGCAAACTTGTGTCGCTAGGAAAATAACTTTTAATGTTCATTTTCTTGTTGCATTAGATTGGGTCGACAGCAATAAAATAAGACCCTGTATATTAAAACTTTATTATTAAATTCAGGCATAATCTAAATAATACTTTTCTTTCATATGAGTGTGAAGGGGGTCAAAATTGTGTGAACAGTCTTTTCTAAACTCCTCAGTAACTCCATGTGAGAAACATAAAAATAAACAAAAACGGTGAGAAATCTAAAGCGTGTAAAATAAATGCAGTGTCAAAGTGATCTAAAGTGAGAAAAATGAAGTGATTCTGAAAATGCATTCATGTGAACAAAACAAACCTGTCAGGAGTTGCTGCAGAAAGAAGCTGTGATCGTGAACTTTTTTTTTTTGGATTGTGTGCTTTGACAACATGTGATGTGTTGCAGTTAAAACAGCAAGTGAACATTAAATGCACTAAACCCAGACAATAAATCTAGACTCAGCTCAATGAAGTTCTAGAATGAAGTCTGAGACTGAAGTGAGTCTTGTTCTGGAGTTCTTCAGGCTCTAGACCCAGTACTGTTTGGTGGTGATGGGAGGTGCGTGGGGTCTGTGTTTCGGGATGTGGTTCTGAGTGACGTAACTTGGGTCGTAGTAATCCCATTCCAGAGCGGATGCCCAGACTGAGCCCGGGAAACCATCACTGTCCATGGAAAGGATACGCAGAGATACACCTAAATGTACAATTAGGAGAAATCAAAGAATGGACAAACTCCAAATCTACACACCACTGGTGTGTCAAAAGATTGGAATAATTATGTTTTTGAAAGAAGTCTCTTCTGCTCATCAAGCCTTCATTTATCTGATCAAAAATACAGGAAAACAGTAATAATGTGAATTGTTACAATAAAAATAAATTAATATATTTTAAAAAGTAATTTATTCCTGACCGAATCTGTATTTTCAGCATCATTACTCCAGTCTTCAGTGTCACATGATCCTTCAGAAATCATTCTAATATGATGAGTTGATGCTCAATAAATATTTCTGAATATTATCAATGTTAAAAACAGTTGTGCTGCTTTATACTTTGTGGAAACTGTGATAGGCCTTCATTCAGTTTATACCAGTTTGGGGTAAGTATTTTTTTAAGAAAATAATACTTTTTTTTTCAGCAAGGATACATTCTTCAACTGATACAGTTCAGACATTTAATGTTACAAAAGATTTACATTTCTTAGAAATTCAGTTTTTTTTTTTTTTACTTTCTATTCATCAAAGAATCCTGAATAAAATGGATCACTGTTTCCACAAAAAATATTAAGCAACACAACTGTTGATAATAATAATAATAATAACCATTATTAAAAATTGAGCACCAAATTAGGATATTACAATGATTTCTGAAGGATCCTGTGACTGAAATCTGGAGTCATGGCTTTAAAAAAAAAAAAAAAAACTTTCACAGGAATAAATTACATTAAAAAAAATATTGAAATAGAAAACAGTTGTTTTAAATTGTAATAATATTTTACATCAAATTATATTTTTTATAAAATAATTGCACCCCTTGTGAGCATATGAGACTTCTTTCAAAAACATTAAAAAAAAAATATTAAAGTATATCTTATAGATGTATAAAAAATATATTAAAGTATATCTTATAGATGTATAACTCAGACCAAGTATAATCTTAAAGAAATGGTTTGAACTTTTGAATGAATGCGATCACAAAACTGGCCTGCACTGGCTCCGAAGTCACTGTCCAGTCCAGACCCCCCCACCGAGGGGCTCGATGACGCCACATAACAGGAGATCTCCGGCGGGATGATGCTGGCGGACTCACACTCCACATGGATCTTATCCAGAGAAGCGTTCTCCAGGTCCATAGTGCTGCTTCTGCGCATGGAGGTCATCGGCATCGTGAACTGTAACCAGTGCAGGTCAATGGTTAATTACTTCCATAGGATCACACACATTTCACTGGGAGCCAAAAACGGTACAGAATGGTACTATAGTAATACTATGGTACTACCAATAGTATAGTGGGGTGTTTAAATTGTAGTGTCAGAAGGAAAATTAACCATGGTTTTACTATAGTAAAAGTGTAGTAACCATACTTTTTTGGCAGATTGATTACCATTTGTTTAAGCAGTTTCATGGTTAGTGTAGCAAACCCATGGTTAATTTTATGACCCATAACCATAAACATTGACATCTTTCCTTAATACTCATATTAATATTCAATAAGCCCATAACCACCATAAACATGGACATATTTTCTTTAATACTCAAATTAATATCCATTAGGCCCATAACCACCATACACATTGACATCTTTCCTTAATACTCAAATTAATATTCTATAAATTAATATCAAATGTAAATTAATATCCATTAGGCCCATACTCACAATCAACATTGACATCCTAATACTCAAATTAATATTCAATAGGTCCATAACTACCATAAACATTAACATATTTCCTTAATACGTTAATTAATATTACATTTTATAATGTATCAGGATTCAGAACTGGCTTTTTTTTTTACCCTACCCTATTTGGAGTCACATGAAGTGCTGGTGAGTTCGGTGGGACCGTGTTGACTCGCTCCGTGTCCGAATCGCTGGACAGCAGCAGAACCGGGGCGCTCTTCCTCCAGTTCGGCACGCGCAGTGACTCGGACCCGGCGTAAGTGGCCCCATCCGGGCGTAGAAACCTGGCGCGCTGCCCGGTGGCCCTTCTCTCCGCCGAGGAGGTCAGGGATGAGGTGATGGGTGGCGCCAGCATCGGTTCCGAGACCGAAACATAGTTGATCTTTCTGTTTGGAGCGAACAGAGGCTCATCAGAGAAGCGGGTGATTCTCTGGCGGGTGGAATATGAGGAGTGCATGAGCGAGGTTTCCGACCCGCATCGGTCTCTCTTCCTCCGGGTCATGCGGAACAGCTTGTATCCCACGAACAGGCAGTTGAGAAGCAGGAGCAAAAGGACGCAGGGAATGAGCACCAGGATCAGCAGGGCCAAACTGGACACCGGGAGGCTCTCGGGTAAGTTTGATGAGGGCACAGCCGATCCCAGCTGCGACATTTCATCACAAATCAAGATATATGATGTGATTTTGATGTTTACACAATTTCACCTGTGATCATTAATGTTTTCATGTAAAATATTATCTATAAAATGACTAAAACTGACAGTCGACTGTTGAACCGCAGGTGCGCCCCATTGACATCAATCAATTGATGCGTCAAGAGATTTCTGGCTTTTCACCGCTTGAAATCGACAGTTTACAACAACTTTACAGTCTTACCTCATAGATGAGAATGCATTTGGAGTGTTAAGCCGTCTTTTTTGTTTCACAAGCCCTCAAAATATCACAATAATGAAGTTCAATATTGCAGGGAGTCCCTTTGTTGTTGTTTATTTAGGACTTTCAGCTGAGGTGAAATCAAGGCTGTGATATCTGACTGGAAAACCAAGCAAACAAAGTCACCCGGAAAGTTCTGGAGTTTGCTAAGGAAATGCTTAAGAAAGAGACATTTGGTGACAATATTAAATGTAAATAATATTAATGTAGCTATATCATGTTTTTGCTACTTCATGTTGCTAAAAGTCACTCACTGTGAGCCGGAATAGCCAGGATTTATAAATGTAGGCCTATTAAAATCTAATGTATTTTTTTTTTGCATTTTCCCAAAGTAGGCCTATTCTAAATAAAAACATACAGTAAATCTTAAAACCCATACACATGGCCTTGATGTAGCCTAATTATTTATTAATCAGTTTTTGCTGAGGGAAACGTTTGGTGTTTTGTTAGCCGGTGTTGTCATTGTTAACTAAAACTATTAAAAATCGTTTTAGTTCATTGAAATACAATATTTGGCTAATATTAAATAAAAACCTAAAATTATTTTAAAAATCCAACTGAAATACGTTTATGTTGAAGTAGGCCTACTAAGCTAAACAGGAAAAACCTATAGGCCTAATAAAAATGTCAGAAACACATACAATTAGGCTCCTTAGCCTACCTAAAATAATATATATGAATAAAAGCAAATTCCAAATATCAAAATATTAACACTATAATGGTATATAAATTGGCCTACTACTAACACCGTATTATTTTAGTAGCCTAAATGTTTGATAGATTGTTCTCACCATGTAATTGATTTCTATGTCCGAGAGAGGGCAGTATAGACCAGTTTAAGATTATACTCGTCGTTCATTTTCATTAGTTCAGTTGTATAAATGCAATCACAAACACAGTACATGTTGTTTCTTTGTAGCCGTCAAAGAAATAATTAAAATGTGAACCTAACCTCTATCCCTGTAGACATGATGCCCTTTAGATGGTCCCTTAAGCACTTATTTATGTCCATTCATTTTGCAGGAACATTTATGCAAAACAATTTACAAGTGAGTAATTATTCCACAGAGAATAATACATAGCACTTAGGCTGAAAGCACAAAAACACAAGCTCTGTAGGTGTTGTGAAATGTCATGAATTGCCTCCTCCTTAGATGTCAGAAGAAGTGAAACATATTTTCTGCATAAATTGTAGCTCATTTGAAAAATACATCTGCACAATGGTGGATTTTCCAAGTGGATGCAAAGGTGAGCACATATTACACAGATGAACAGTTGGCTTTTTTTAGTTTTTCTGAGAAATATCTAGGATCACACTCTTCTAAAAACAGCCATTCTGACCCTGAGTAAGCGTAAGTGTCATTTTAAGCTGCGAGTATGATTCATGGGACACAAACGCAGCTATGACTGACACGAGACAATGTTCTTCTCGCTCAGACAGTTCATATATTTGCACGTTGCCTGTGAAACCCAGTCTGTTGAGCTGGAGGGTGTCGTTTCCAAATATCCCCTTTCAAATATACAGTACACTCTCAGAAAACGAATGTGCAAAAATGATATAATAGTAATAATGTGCACACAAATAGGAAAGATTTGAAAAGAAAATTACATAAATCATGCTCCAAATCTAATCAGATTATATCATATATATATATATATATATAAGCTCTCATTGGTAAGAAAAATAAAGGATTTCCTCGATGAAACCGAATAAAAGTTTGTTCTTTCTTTTCTGCTTTAACAGATTCCAGTCTTCTGCGGAGGTTTTCCACAATGGATGCTGGGATCTGCTCTCACACACGCATCAATGAGGTAAGGCACTGATGTTGTATGGTGGACTTGATGTCACAACATGTTCCTGGAACAACATTCCAATCAACCAATCAGATTTGAGGGACAAGTTTACAGTTTATGTCAAGTTTAGTCTTACAACCAGGGTTCAGTGCTTCTACATCATTTATCATTTCACTCTGATTTTAAGGGTTGGTTGTAGGTTAGGTTCAGGGTTAGGAATATGAATATATTTTCAGACAGGAGTGTTGTTGGTGTTGGTGACCTGTTGTATGGTGGAGTCTGGTTCTCTGTTTCAACGCATCCCAAAAGTCTTCAATAAAGGTTCAAGTCTGGCCTGTGCACACTAGACTTATTAAACCATTTCTTCATAACCACACTCATGCTCAGAGGCATGTCCAACAGATTTGATTTTAAAAAATCTGTATATTAATTACTCTTGGATGTGCTCTTGATTAGTTTTTCCTGTGGAGCACTTTGTGCTGTACAAGTAAAGTTACTATTTTCAGAAAGGAATCGGGAATATACAGAAGGCTTTGAAACTATTAAAATCATGCTGATTAAATATTTAAAAGCTAAAACTTTGTGGCAGCTTCTGGCTTTTAATCAACCACAACACGGCCTCGTATAGCTTTTGTTTATTAGTATTTAAATCCACAGAGCAGAAACCCTTTCTGGTGTGAATTATTAACATCTCAAATGATTAATACAGAAAGATCTCCTTTATTCAACTTTATCTTTTTTGAACGTTTTATTTTTTTAAATGTCTACAGTTTTTTTAATAAAAACTGTAGCTAATAGATATCACTACTTACTCCTGAGCTTTCTGAAATGTTGTTTAAATATTCAAATGAGGCATTGCCACATTAAATATGCACTGATTTGCATGCATTTCCAGAAACTGAAATATTGTGAAATATTATTTATCTGATAAATAATCGTTTCATTTTGGATATCTCTTTTTATCACTCCATAAATCAGAAAATACTTCAAACCACCTGAAAAAAAATCTACATATTTTAGGAATAAAATATTACATAAATCAGGCAAATGATATATGAAAACCTTCAGAATATAGATAATAAAACTAGACTATAATAAAACTGCAAAGTCTGGTGCAAGTGCTACTGAAGTGTACATTTCTGGCTCAGTGCATGAACAAAAAACCCATTTTGAGTATGTATTGCGATTAAAATCTACACATGTAATAAAATAAGTGTAAATTTGATGTTTTCTTCCCACTTGCCCAAAATCCATGAAAAAACTTAAACATATTTTCCCCTCTTGTATGTAATGTATTGCATGCATGCATTCTTCATCTTCTATTTTGAGTACTTAACCCATTAAAGACAACACAACCCCAAATGCCAGTCATTTCAATAATAAAACTTTATTTCTGCTTACAAAACATGCGTTCATCTTACATGCCAGGCGATATCTTAAAGTCACATTTTCTCTGTATAATTTTTACAAATAATTCATTGGAACATGACACAGGGATCTCTCATAGAGACTAAATCACTGACAGTTCTGTACATGAGTACAAGGTCGTCATGGTTAAAGAAGTATGCTAACACTTCAGAGTAGCCACCTATGCTCTTCAGTCAGAGGAGTGTAGGTGTGTGTGTGTTCAGTGTGTGTTTTCCTCAAACACCGCATCTTTGTACCAATCACACTTACGCAGGTATGACATACCTATGTGTAATATGTTTCGTGCGAGCATCCCATCATCTCACACTTAAGCGTGTGTGCGTGCCTCACAGAGACAAACAGCTGACGTTAAAAGTCCATCACTGAAATTAGTGTGTTAGTTAACACTGTCCCAAGCTGTGCTTGATGATCTCCTTGCTGCTTGGAGGAATGCGATCTGGGAAAACCACTTGGAATTCGACCAGTAGGTCGCCGCGCTGGGCGGGGTTCTTCGCTCTGGGAAGCCCCTCCCCTATTAGCCTTCTCAATGAGCCGGGCTTGATTACATCACTGCATGGGAGGGGCTTCATCTGTCCATCAAGCGTAGGAACGTTAACCGTGCACCCACACAGAGCCTGGAGGAGAACAAAGAAAGAAAAGCGTTAAGCATTGTGTCACAGGACCTTCTTTTGACATATCGATCCTCTTTGTCTAGAGGTAGGATCTGTTATATCACACACTGCAGAAGCAGGAGAGCCATAATGCTGATGTTGTGTGAGGTCTAATCCACTTGTCTATATATGATGCTTTTATATAATGCGAGTGAGAACGCGGGCGGAATGTAGGCCAGACAGATTGAACATTACGGTTACGCAACGGCAGAGAAGAGCCGCTAATCGCTCGCATTTCTCAATGGTGCTCCAGTCTGCGGGGGACGAGAGGTGTGCGTGGGAAGAGAAAGATGAAGTGGATGTGGAAAAAATGAGAGCGGGCGAGAAGGTTCTGTGTGGAAAGTAAGAATGAAACGGTTGTTTTTAACATCCGGTGCCAAATCTGATATCTAGAGAGCAGGATGACCGATTTAATGACCAGTTCTGTTGATCAGCCAATAAGGACAATCATTTTAAAGGCCAATTGATTGGCCAATATTCGGCCATTTTAAGATTATCGGCATCAAGTGATCAATGTCCGCTTGGCTGTTTGCTTAAATTGTCTGTTCTAAAGGTCAATGGACTTTTCAAGGGATAATAAATTATGATTTGCTTTTTTAAAATGTACATATCACCATTAAATCGGCCAATCAGGCGCAGTTATCAATGATGATAACCGTAGAATATGTCAATTAATTGGCCTTTTTAAGATTATTGCCATCAAATGATCAATGTTGTCTAGTTAACAGAAGTGTCTAAAAGTGATTCCAAGGGATAATTAACCATTTCTATTGTTTAAGTACAATTATGTAAAATAACGTATTTATATATCCTCATCATATCAGCCACCCTGCTCTCTAGATATAGTATCATAGTTAAGTCTAAGAAAATAGATGCATGAGGGCGTAAAGGCAAAATTCAATCCACTGCTAGAGAGGAGCGAATGACAGAATGTGTGTGAGACGATGCTGAGAGGCGAGGAGGAGGTGTGCGAGATGGGAGGGGGAGTGTGTGAGAGTGTGTGCGCTGAGGCTGCGGGGGAGAGATGCTAAATTTAGACTCGGCTCTCTGCAGAGGCTTATTGAGTACCCGCGACTGCGAGGGAACATTTCGTGCTGCCACGTACACACACATACACATCTCACCTCTCGCAGCGTGATGGTGGCGGTGTACACAACATGCGAGCCGTCTCGTCGGAAATGGGCGTGTTTCTTCTCCTTGACAACGAAGGCCAGGTCGTTAGGGGCGTGGCCGAGCATCTGATGGCCCTCCTTGGGGAAGGTGATCCTGGTGCCCTCCTTCCATCCCTTCTTCACCTCCACGTCGAACACGCGCTCCTCCGGTCTCAGCGTGTGTTTGTCCGTCTGCCGGAGGCGGGTCACTTTCACACGCTTCGTCACGCCCAACAAAATGTCCTCCAACGATACGAGGAGGTCGTGAACCTCGGCCACGCCCGGTGGCTTTAGCCCGCCCTTGTTACGGCTGAGGTGGGGAAGGGGGTTCCTCATGAACGGGTTAAACAGGTCGTCATCCGAGTCGACTTCGAAGTTGAAGAACATGTGCCAGGAGTGGGCGTCGGCTTTTGAGGTGCTGTGGGAGGAGTCACTTTTGTTTCCGGCTGGAGCCACACCCCCTTTGGTCAAACCTGGAGGAAGATGAGAAGCTTTCATTAGTGTGCATGTCATAAAATCGTATCTGTTTTTGGAAGGGGTTCATTCTCCGGTTAATAAAGATTGGATAAATAATTGATCAGTCAGTGTGATGAGTGTGTGTGGATCAGTTTAGCTGAGGTTGTTGGAACCCACTGAACTCATTTAAAATGAGTGTGTTTGCATTGCGCATTAATTGCATTTTTGACATGCAAGTGCATACATTTGAGATTGCAATTTATTCTCACCTTGGTGATCATAGATGCTGCGTTTCTCTGGGTCGGTCAGAACATCGTGGGCTTGTGCGATCTGTTTGAATTTGTCCTCTGCGTCTGCTTCTGGGTTCTTGTCTGGGTGGTACCGCAGCGCCAGACGCTTGTACGCCCGTCTGATCTCCTCCTCATTCGAGTCACTTGACACACCGAGCACAGAGTAGTAATCCACACACTCTGGTGAGGACGGGGGGCTAGACACCTCGGGTTCTTCACGCGGCTCCTACACACACACACACACACAGATGGCAGGAGTTTAGAGTACGCTCATTTCTAGTTCTCCTTGGTTCACATACACAAGGTGATTTCAAATAAAAAGATGAAGTTCATTGGTTTAGCAGGGATACAAGCTCCATAGACAATGAAGGGAGTCCCCCTAATATATATTTTTTCAATGACCAATTTTTCAGTTCTTCTTGTGAATATTGCACAAATAGGCAGAAAATAAACTTAAACTTTAAAAAAATAACTATAAAATTGTTGTATTATACTTTTATGTAATTATTATCATTTGTAATATTAATTATTGTATTTAAATATAAGTATACATTATTTTATGTAACAAAGGCATTGTATTTTGACTGCAATTTTTAAGAAAAAAATTATAAGTCTATATTCTCCACTTTAAACTGGGGCACAAATGCACATATTTTTTAAAATGTCTCTCAATTCTCTATTATTTAATGTAGTTTTTGGGTGTATAGTTATATATAACACATTCTAAATCTATACATGTCTATATTCCCCACTCTGAGTGTCTATTAGTAGAGAAAGAGGCATATATAAAAAACATCCTCTATATTCCCCAAAATATACATCTATATCTTCATATTATATTGTAGGGAATATAGATGTGCATTAATATGCCTCTGTATTCTCCATTATGTAATACCCCCAAGTTTTGGGGTGTATATTATGTAGTGGAGAATATAGAGGCATAGACATCCATAGGTAAATAGATTACCTCTATATTCCCCACTATATAATAAACACCCAAGTCTGTGAGTGTATATTATATAGTGGATAATATAGATGCATGCATAGGCTATTTGATTTAAATATAAAGGTGCAGGATCTCACCTCCGCTGTCCATCCCTCCTCTCCGTGGATCACTTTCACTTTGCACTTGACATTCTTGTGTTTGACGCCGAACTGAGTCCAGATGAGAACCATGGTGGCTGATGCTGTTGCTGCCGGTGAGTGTGAGTGTGAGCCGAGCGCGTGACTGCTTGAGCTGTGTCTGCTGCATCTCCCGCCGGTCTCCTCGAGCTTTTATACCCGAGCTCTACTCACGGCGCCCACGCTGCGTGACCGAGCTTCCCCGAGCACGCCCATTCTCCGCGTACACGAGAGGGAATACCGCGCGCCCACCAATCCGCGCACGGCTCCGCTGCGGAATAAGATGAGCATCACGCGGATGTGGCAGCCCACCGCTCCATGTGGAGGAGCGTTTCCGGAATTCACAATGAGTCTCATCCCTCCCTCCCTTTCTCCATCCTTCCCTCCCTCTCTCTCCATCCTTCCATCCTAAATTGGTCTCCTGTTACAAACTGTTCTTTTGGATTGACGGGCTGCATTTTGGGTTGAAAGTAGTGGAAGACAATGGATTTTTTTTTGCATAGAATGGTAGTGAAAAGTATTAATATAAAAGGTGGGAATGAATGATAGCAAATGAACACGAAATAATATGCATATTGTATATTTTTAAAATGCAAAGTCGAGTTTATAAATAGGCACCTCCACCTGAGACGTGCAACTTTTTTACAAAATTTTGTATTTTATTTTTACCTTAACCCTTTATTTAGCCTAAACTTGCTCACCTGCTTTTATAATTGCCATTGTGCTAGATGAGAGCGTTCAACAGAAAATGTCACTGTCTGACAGAGTTGTTCAGTTTATAGTGCTAAATTATAGCATTTTCGAAATTAGGCTGTATAGGATATTTAATGGATTACTAAGAAAGTTAGAAAATGTCGATGGTGGTTAGGCTACTGCCCTGTGTTTTATAAATCTTATATTGTCCTCTGAAGATCTGTGCTTGAATGTCAGTTTTATAATAAATGTCAAATCATGTTTGATGCTTTGAGCAAGCAATAAAGTCATATTAGCTATAATTTGCATATACACTCTTTCTCTCACACACACTTCAGTGTCCCTTTGTGTCAAAGTGCAATTAAAACAGATGGAAAAATACAGCCAGAACCGCTTCACCCACACATGCAATTACAGGCAATTAACGTGTGATTGTCAAGGCTGGTGCATGGCTTGTGTACCAATAGTTCTTCGTGCTCGTCACGGTGACAGTTCAATGTTCCCATCTCTGCGCAGGAATAAAAATGTCTCTGCGCATTCACAATCGAGCGCGCGTTCACAAACTATTCGGCGTTCATGTATTAAAGCGGAGCCTTGGGGAATGTCGCATTACGCAACGTACGTGCAGGTTATTTGGCTTGCATTCCTCGGTACATAAATGGCCATATTTCCTCAGACGTTACGCGTTCAGCCAATCACAGGCGAAAGATGCTTCAGGATTCCCGCTGGTACCGGAATATTGGACAAATTTGGTGTAGATGTCTCTGTCAGAAACGTCAGAGAATCTCTAAGCCAGATTTCGTCCATTTTGGAAAATAGAGAGAGGTTGTGCAGGAAACCCGAGCTGAGTGGTGTGAATGACACCTCGAAATCTGTCATTATAGACCGACCGGACATTTCCGTTGTGTCTCGACTCTCGAAAAATTAATGTGAGTCCAGGAGTGAGATCGCCGTGAAAATGTTTCTGTGGAAACTGGGAACATTGTGCCTAGTGCGGTGTCGAGGACAACCAGGGAACATTGCGCTTCTGATATGTAAAGCTCTGCAGGGGATCGTAAGAAGTCGTGATCTCGTGCTTTTAATAATAACTCTCGCTTCGTGACCAGCGGAAGCCCAATTACTGTGCCGCGTAATTTTCGCGCCCTCAGTGGCGAAATCTGTTTTTCGCGCGCTCTGGACGTTTGGCCGTTATTAACGTCGACTTAATGACTCCTGTATTCCCAGCTAAATTAGAACCCATCTATCCAGCAAGATCATAGTGATTGAGGGATGTACAATTAGTATGTTTGCCTAATTGTTGTTTCGTTGATTTGAACCGATTAAGCATTATTCAATGACACTTATAATAAAAACAGATTACTTGACACCTAACAAATACTAGATTTTGACATTTTCTGAAGAAAATGTGCTCGTTTTTAGCCTGTTGCTAAGTCGTTTCCGTCACAAATCAAACTACTATCCCAAAATGATCCTTTAAGGTCTTGTATAGTTTGGATTTTTACCAATGTTATCGTCCTCTAGGTGAAAATCATATGTCCGATCACTTAGTAATAGCACCTCTCCTCAATAAGATACCAAAATTAAGGTATTCATGTTTGTTAATGAGTTGCATGTTTAGAAAAAAACAATAATTCTAAGTATGAAGACTTGTTACTAATTAAAAATACAAAATCCAATGTACCATGTGTATTACAATGGTTGTGTGATACCATCGCCTAATAATTCTACAGTACCTTTTTACTAGTGGAATAAAAGAACCACATAGGCCTACGAGTTTAACCTTTTCCTCGATTTTCCATATTGTAGGAGAAGATATGTGTTGCAGGGGAGTGATATTCACAGGTTCGGTTCTTCCTACACGATCTTCTCCTTCTGCGCTCACTTTTTCTCCCTCAGACTCTCTCAGTAAAGGTTACGGAGGTGATTCATAATGAGTAAAGTGGCATTTGACAGCACATCTCACTTCACTTCAGATCCATCTCTCAAGTCAGATTCATTTGATTGTGTAATTATTTTCATAACCAACTGCTTTGTTAATGATTTCAACCAAAGATTGGTTGACAGACTGAGGGATTGTCTGACAAATATTCATATTCAGATGCGTAACAGACATGAGGCAAGGCGGAGAAGAGAGAACACAGTAATGAGAACTGACTGTTCTCTAATAGCTAGCAGCAATAGTCAGTGAACGTAAAGGCCATACTGCCATCTGCTGACCATGTTGTTTAAATGTTAACAGTCTACGCTTTTTTTCCTCCTTCAAACTCTAATAAAACAGCTTCCACATAAGGAGGAATGTGAACGGAGGCAAAAACTGCTGAGGTTAGCGTGAGCTAAGAGCAAAAACAGCAGGAGAGACTCTTTACTCTCGCTGTTAACTCACTCTGGCAATAATGCTGCAGAGCAAACAGCCTCTAATGTGAACAAACTAACTTAAATTCTCATCAAACATAAGCTCTGGTCCAAACCCTAGTGAGCTGCCAGCCAAAACAGCATTTTAAAGCATCATACGCATGTTCCTGATGTTCCAAAATGAAGTAAACACAATTAAGATACCTTTTAGCTACAGTCAAGTATCCAGATTCAAAATCAGAAGGTTTTATTTTTGGACGTTACGAATACAGCTGGCTAGTTTTCACAACAGAGCTATTGTCTCGGCCACAGAACATACAAATCTTAGTCAGATGGAAGTACAGAAGTCATACATTGGACAGATTGACATAAAATGTTGTCGCATATTTTGAATAGATTCTTTTATTGGTGCCAGACATGAATGTGAGACTCCAAGTTTAGGTATCTTTTATCGTAATATGTGTCATCCTTTCTTTGTAAATGTTCAATGAATGTGATGCAAATTCTACTTGCATCCTAGCCAGGTAGCTGAGAATTATAACTTGTAACTGACTGATAACAGGAAATAATGTGCATCTCATCTAAATGTCATATGATCTAGCTAATACGTTTTTTTTTTTTTAACCTAATAAACAGTAAAAAAAAATGAGTTGATCTAAAAAAAAAAAATGGCATACACATTGTGTATACACGTATCCCAATTCTACACACACACATTGTGTACAAATGTGTTTCACACTTTCAGAGACACACATAGGACTGTGTGTAATGGTGTGTTAGTATAAACATAGCATTACGGGAATTATTTACAGGGGGTCCATGCCATGTTGTGTACTGAACTCCTGGAAGTCCTCTGGGATGGTGTCTGCAAAAGAGAGGATGGTAAGATACTATATGATAATTGTATAGATTCTGTAATAAGTTTTGAGCATATGGTGTGAGTTTATATTTGCTTGTAACGATTAATCGTGATTAATCGAAATCCAAAATAAAAGTTTGTGTTTACATAATATATGTGTGTGTATTGTGTATAATTATTTTGTATATATAAATACACACGCGTGTATATATTTGAGAAATATTTGCATTTATATACTGCATATATATCTTTATATGATTTATATTATGTATAAATAGAACTATTTTATATATAAATAACACATTTTTATTAAATATATACATGTATGTGTGTGTATTTATATATACAAAATAATTATACACAATACATACACATTTATTATGTAAACACAAACGTTTATTTTGGATTCGATTAATCACGATTAATCATTACAGCCCTACTTGTATGTACACTACCATTCAAAAGTTTAGGTAACATTAATTGAAATGTTACAATTATATATAAACAAATGTAATGAGTTTAATGCATGCTTGCAGAGTTAAAGTATTAATTTCTTTGTTTTAATTAGAACAGTTATGTTTCTGCTTGCTCTAACTTCAGTGTATAACGTATGTTTGTGTTCTCACCATTGCAGCGGTACTTCAAGTTTGACCAGATGATGTTCTCCTGAGAGAAGCAGAACACTCCCAGTCTTCCTCCTCTCATTGTGGTATCAATTGTCACCCCAGAATCTGCCACCAGCTCTGTACCCTCATAGAAACGAACCCTAAAAACACACATACAAGTCTGTACTGAATCATCTTGTTTTTTTAACACTTTTCTTTCTCATTTGCTAGCTCGGCTTCCATTTTGAGTCACCTGAATTCTGACTAGCTCACCTGATGTATCCGACTTGTGGGCGGTGTTGCAGGTACCAGCGGTATGATACCTTATCCTTCCAGCCAACGTTCCTTGGATCCTTCCACAGGAGACGCACCTGATCATTAGTGTCTCCTGTATGCCAGAGAGAGTTCCTCAAATGCTCACCTGGACCAGACTTGGACTTCACTGCCTGAGAGCGAGAGATTAGTCCTTTTAATTCCATGAAAGACTTCCTCACACATTTAGAGATATTGAAATTGAGCTAATCAACCTTCAGCTGAATGCCAGGTTCAGCTACGGCTCTGAACGGCGTGGCCTGCCAGTACGTCTGCTCCGTTTGCTTCCACATAACCACATAGAAACTGGAAGAGTCCTGGTATCCAAAGATGAAGCCGGCATAGTCGTCATCAGTCACCGTATTCACGTGGAACGTTCCCTCGAAGTCAACACCACTGAATGCAGTGTAACCTGGTCGTCGGAGAGGGGAATGGTGTCATTCATGTAAATAACACAATTAATCACGATGGAAAAACATGCATCCACTCACCAACAGCGAGGCCTGGATCACTGTTCATGGTCTGGACAATCTCCATTCCCTTTGCAGCAAGGCAAAGAATTTGTCAGAGTTGTATGTCTCAAACACAGTTATCTGTAGAGACATTAATATCTTTAGCTGTACCTGGTTAAGAACCACCCAGTTGGGGTCAATCTGAGCATCACCCTCGGGGTCCAGTACAACGGTCTGATAGGCTCTGAAGTCTGTCAGCGTGATCTCTGCATTTTCTGGACAGTTATCGATCCTGTCGATTACCTTGTCCTGGTCAAAGTCGGATTCGCATGTGTCACCTACTCCATCATCTGAAGTAATGAACAGGTGAGTGAGGGATGATTGTAATATACGATTTCTGAATGTTCACTGCATTAAGTACAATACTTTCTGTGAATAATGGGATCATTTTCTGTCTGTTGCTTACACAAAGGTATCGTGTGGCTTTTAAAGACTTGGAATATAGTGCAAAGTCGTACGTCAACTACTTTTATAAATCTTGAGAGCCACTGTTAATTTTCTATTTTTGTTTTATGTGCATTATTTTTTGTCTCTCCAAGTCAAAATATTCTAGTGAGTGGTCACATCTAAATTTTTTAATTGGCCCAAGTGAAATTCTGTCAAATAAATTGAATTAATTGTTGCAATAGTCTGTTAACATTGGCTCAATGAGAAATAATATGTCAGACTAATTGAAAAATTTAGATGTGACCAGTCACTAGAAAATTATGACTTGGGGATGTAATTTTTTTTTACAGTGTAATAATGAACAGTGCATGCTGTGTCTATGTAAGGATTAGTGGTGTACTCACTGTTGTCGTCTATCTGGTCAGGGTTGGGCACTAACCGACAGTTATCTGGACCAGGAGGCAGTGAGTCGGGAATACCGTCATTATCATCATCATCATCACATTCATCTCCAAGTCCGTCTTTATCCGTGTCTAGTTGGGAGCTATTAATTACCAGCGGGCAGTTGTCCTTGCTATCTTGGTGACCATCCCCATCACTGAAGATACAAAAAAACAATTTTGGTGCAACAATGAAGAAACTGATATGCAAAGGAAACCATGTCCCTGTTGCATGAATGATGGACTTTTTCATACCTATCTTGATTAGTGTCGCAAGAGTCTCCAACAAGATCATTGTCAATGTCAGACTAGGGAAACGAGAATTTAATGGAGGTATTAATCATAGTAAAAACAACAGAACAGTGTTACGAGTAATATTTGGCTGTCTGCGAATGTACCTGATTTGGATTTGGGATGTCAGGACAGCTATCACACGCATCTCCCACACCGTCTCCGTCACGATCCACCTGATCACGGTTTTTCACTCGCTGGCAGTTATCCAGGAAGTTTTTGATCCCTGACGATCAATAAAATCGGACAACACAAATGGGAATGACTCAAAAAGACCAATATTTTGTTGGAACCGAATCATCAAGACTTTTAGACGTACTTCACGGTGTGTGAAAAATATTTCCATGATTTGTTATCACAACTTTTTATCTTTTGTCAAATCAACTTCGATAACTAATGTGTGAAGATAACATACTATTTTGAGTTTCTGTTTATTAAACCATTCTTCTTCATTGTATTAACTCAAAAAAATTATTACAACAAACTAAACATTTTAAGGCAACAAGGTAACTTGCTTTTTAAACCAACATATTTTTTTTACAGTGTATGTATATGGGTATCTCTTACCATCTCCATCCATGTCGTCATCGCATGCATCTCCGAGCCCATCAGAATCGGTGTCTCTCTGGTCCGGGTTATCCACTCGGACACAGTTGTCACATGCGTCCCCATGACTGTCCTTATCGCTGTTCAGCTGATTTATATTTGGCTTCAACCAGCAGTTATCCTAAAATCCATACATATGCACAGGAACAAAGTATACTTAATAACCAGAGATAGAAACGCAAGAGGTAAGAGAACTTTAAATGAATACTGAGAGTGAGATTCTGCAGTGCATTAACATATAAACAACCACGGCATGAATGTGTGTGTATGTTTGTGTGTTTACCTGCTCATTCAATATCCCATCTCCATCTGCGTCTGGGTCGCATGCATCGCCTTTCCCATCGCTATCTGCGTCCTCTTGACCCGAGTTTGGAACGGTTATACAGTTATCCTGGTGTTGAGGACAAAATATGAATCATCTCTCCCAGAGCCGGGTAAGTGGGGTCACCAGAGCCCTAAGCAAGTCTATATCGATTGCATTGTTGCCATGATTACCTTTCTGCAGGTTGGGTCGCGGCAGCGCAGTTTCTCATCAGGGTACCCGTCGATGTCAGTGTCTTTACCACAGAGATAACCATTCCCAGCCCATCCAATGCCACACTAGAGTAAACACACACACACTCTTAGCATTTGCCCTTGAGCAGAATGGCTTTTTCATAATGTGTGAATGTGTGTTTCAAGGTACCTGGCATGTGATGGTGCCATCTCTCTCCTCTATGCACTGTGCATTAGGGTCGCAAGGGTTTTGTAGACGGTTTGCACAGCTTTTCTCTGGCTTGCAACCTTTGTTCTGGTCACCTGTAAATCCGGTCTTACATCGGCCACATTGATATGATCCCTACACACACCATAACACACATAACACTTTAAGGTGCTATTCTTTTGCTTTGCATGTCTTTGTGACATATGATGGCACTCTGCATCATAGAAATGCATTATGTCGGTTCTCACCACAGAGTTCACACAGACGGAGTTGGGGGTGCATCCTCCATTATCCGGTCCTTTACACTCATCGACATCATCACACACCTAAAGAAGATGTAGGAATTAGGAAATGTACACATACCCAATCATACACTAAACACCCTTTTGCTTGTCACTCCATTAATCAATGGATGTGCATCAAAATATCAGTGGCAAATGGCCCTTTTTTTTTAAATGTCTGAACTCTGCGTACAACATATAATGTGCACACTCTGGCGCTGGGGTATTGCTTTATCTTTACACTTCATTTTACATAGAAATGTAATGCATTAGGGAACATTGCATTAGCCCCAATACACCAGTGGCATACCTGCTTGTGTGTTTGTGCATAGGTCACACCAACACCCTCCAATGGTTTGCCAGTAAATCCAAGAGGACATGCTTCACAGCGGAACCCTGGAGCCATGTTCACACACCTCACACCAGGGAAGCAGGGGTTGAATTGGCACTGCAAAAGACACAAAAATGCATGGCAATGTCATGCAATCGAACCAGATTAGTGCTTCAAAATATGAGGCAGCTGCGCCTAGGGCGACCGTAGTGTGAATTCTGGCTTATGGTCCTTTCCCTTCCCAATGTTAACCTGTCTAACTAACTAACTTTAAGGAGAAAAAGTCCATAAATGTAACTTTAAACAAAATCGTAATTTAAGTTTCATTAATGTTTTCCTTAGATTAAATAGGCCATTTTTTTTTGCTGCACTTAAAGAAGTCAGACTCTCTTTAGACTTTAAAGAAAGTTTAAAGAAAAATTTTTCGTACCTCACTGTGCCTGGACAGGTCAACTTAAACAAGGTGTAACTTAAAACTAAAAATGAGTGGCCATATTCATTAATTTCGGTTTCAAACAAAAACAGAAAGTTGCAGTATGTTTTTTAGTACATCAAAAACTTTTTATTTCAGAAGATCAACACATAAATCCCACACTACTCAAACTTGCATCGCTGCAAAATTTTATTTATTTTGGTCGATCGACTTTCCTCAGGCTATTTTTGAGGATCACGGAAAATTTAATTTGTCATATGACCCCTTTAATGAATAGGCATATACCTCATCAACGTCATCACAGCTGTATCCATCTCCAGTGTATCCGACAGGGCATGGACCGCACTCCACCCCTTCGTCTGTCTCTATGCACATATCATTACGGAAACACACTCCAGGAGTGCATTTTGGCTTCACCACTTCCGTTCCGCCAAGACCTAAAATGAATCAATAATATTTAGCATATATGGTGTGGTTTGAAACATTCATATGCCTGTAACAGAACACTCCAATGATTGAAATATATAATGTTTTGGTCTCTTATCTGAATATCCTCACCAACAAACTCGTGCATATCATGCTCGTGCTCAATGTAATGTCTTACCACAAGCCTGGCACTCAGAGATGGTGTTTCTGAGGAAAGATGTTTCCTTCACCTGTAAACATGCGAAATCTGGGTCATAAGTAAGGGATGGGGGAAAATAAGAACATTAAACAAAAGGAAAATGGGCAGAGAGGTTTTACCTGCTGAATGAGTACATCTTTCAGCTCATTAATGACCTTTGTGAGCTCCAGCATCTGATTCGTAAGCTGTTTCGTGTTAAGACCTTTATAAACAACAACAAAACGCTTTTATAATTTTAGCAGACATATATTTCACTCCATTTCTTTATCTTATCTTTTGTAATCTATTCCCCAAAGGTGCACTCAGATTTATGCTCATTTTGTGTCTTGGATGGGAAAGGTTTGCTGATGCCATTAGAAAATGCTTTGGTAACACTTTATTTCGATAGTCCACTTTAGACATTCTACTAACTATAAGTAACTTTGCAACTACATGTCAACAAACTGTCATTAGATGATTAGTAGACTGTCTGCTTAATATCAACAATTTATTTTATTGGTCCCCCAACAGACATTCTACTGACTATAAGTAACTTGGCAACTACAAGTCAACTTATTATACTAACCCTAACACCTAACCATAACCTACCAGTCTACTGACAGTCTACTAATACTCTAATGAGAGTTAGTTGACATGTAGTTGAAAACGTACTTATAGTTAGTAATGGACTATCGAAATAAAGTGTAACCAATGCTTTATTTGTAACAAACTTCTAGCCGTAGCAACCAACCAGAACCCCCCAGCAACTGTTTAGCAACACCCTGGCAACCACCAATAACACCCTAGACTTGTGATGGCAGACATGAGTTTCGCACCACTCATGTTTTCTTTAGAAATGTAAAAATCGAGTTGTTACCTAAAGTCTGTACGGAGTCGCTCTGATGAGTGTGGCAGTCCTGCAGCGTTGCAACATTTTCCATTGAATCACCGTATGCCAGTTTGAGCTCCTCCAACTGCTCCTGCCAATCACAACGTGAGGAACACAATGGGGAGTTTATGTTAGTGTATTAGTGCATGCATCAAAACCCTTCAAATATGTCTCGGCGTGTGACTGTTTAACATGTTGCATACTTGTGCTTTCCCCTGCATAGTTTTTAACTCCACTCCTTGGTGATTGTTCAGGCCATTAAACACAGCTGGTAGATCTCTCAGCGTCTCCACCAGCCTGCAGTCCAGGTGTAGCTCCACCCCGGGCACCGGTAGCACCCCCTGGCCGTGCGGGAAGCCCCCTGGGTGGCCCACCTCCAGTCCCTTCAGGTGGAAGAGCAGCCGATGCTTCTCACCATCAGCCAGCTTCAGGTTGTTAAGGGTGACGGTACTCATCCTACCATCTCTGCGCAGGTATCGTAAAGTAGCTACAGAGAGAGAAAGTGTCTTTTATGCTTATCCATTTGCACATTTCTGCTTGTTTTTAGAGCTTAAAACTTTTTGTTTCTAAGTTAAAGGCAGAGCATTTTTTGTTATGCTGGTTGAAAGTCTCTTTATATCCTGATAACAATCACTAAATTAAGTGGTCTAAATGTATTTATATGTATATATATATCGTCTGTGGGAGGCGTAGGACCATTAAATGTCCGTCCAGTCATTGCATACGGTCCGAATGCAATGATACGATGTCCTACATACCTGTCTACGCACCCTGCTTATCACATGCTATGCAGAGTTAAAATTAAAATTAAAAAAACTTTGTTATCTATATCTATCAACCAGTGATAGAAATTTGCCTTAAGTTAAAAGGCTCACATATACACAGTACAAATCACACACATCACAAAACACAAATTAATACAAAAAAAATACCGTACAAATATGAAAATAAATAAAGGCTTAAATACAATATACTGTACAATATTTTTTTGGTCTTATTTAGAGGGGTGGTAAAATGCCATTTTCACAAGATGTAAAATAAATCTCTGATGTCCCCAGAGTGTGTGTGTGAAGTTTTAGCACAAAATACCCCACAGATATTTTTATATAGCATGTTAAAGTTGTCACTTTTTGAGGATTGGCAAAAACGCACCGTTTTGTGTCTGGCCCTTTAAATGTAAATGAGCTGCTGTAGAGGGCGGGGTTTCAAGAGCTTGTGTGTGTTAGCAGCTGCGATTACCTCACACAGACACACACTAAAATGACAGAAACTGTTCTGCCTTTAATGTTTAAACGGAGTCAGACAAAGATGGAGAGACTCAAGAAGAAGTGACAACATGTAGAAGCAACAGGACGTCTCTGAATGGTTAGTTGATGAGTTTGTTGCTGATGTGGAGTTAACTATCTTCAATTAGCATATTCTGTCATGATAATCTATAAATCGCTCGTATAGGAATTGTTGTGAGATGCACACAGAGGGACTTTCTATTGCATGTGAAAAGATGGATGCTAAAGTTTGATCTGACTCACAAATGTACTCGACTACAACAACTCTTCCTCTTCTCAACATGGACTGTGTGTTCAGGGGGCGGGGCTTATGTACATTTTAGGGTTGGTGATGTCACTAACCCGGGAGGAATGTCGTGTAGTCCCTACCAGCCGTTTGTTGTAGTCCTTTTCTTTAAAAGCAAATATCTTCCTTTGCTTTGAACTTTGAGCGTTGTAACTTTACAGATGTTGTTTATGCTCAAACAGCAACATTACAAACTAACTACAGTTAGAAAAGTGAAATCATACTTTATCACCCCTTTAAAATATAAATTGCAGTAGGAATAAAAGAGTTCCTGTAAGCTTTCTCGTTAGACGTCAGTCACCGAGCACCACAACCGAAACAGCAGACGCTCTTTACAGATCTTCATAAACCCAAACAACGAGCTTATGCTGCGTTCCCGCCATAACTACTGTCATTTGGAAGAGATGGTACAGTCAGTGCTCTTTAAATATTTTTTTGTTCATTATTGTATTGTTATGAGCTTTGAGACATGAGGTAGTTTAACGCCGTCTCTCAGGATACTTTTGTTTGCTCCCCTTTTGTGTGTTTTATTGGAGGAAACGTAGCTTTTTTAAAAGCTAGCTTGCTATCGCTGGCCTCTCTGAAAAGTGCCTACTCTACCTTTAAACTCAGTTGCAAATTTTCATAGTGAAGCCCACAGATTTTTCCCCCCCCCCCTGAAATCATAAGCTTGAACAAGTGTGGTTCTGCCAAAGTTCACGTACCTTTGTTGAGTTTTCCGAGCACAGAGAACTCAAAGTACTTGCTGTTGTCCCGTGGATTGTACAGGCTGAATATGGTGTTTCCGGTTCTGGGCTGGAGACGAAACGTTGTGAGAATAAAGAGCTCCGTCACTCCCTGCTCCGCCAAACCTCCGTGCAGGAGATCCGGTAGACAGTCCGGCGACGTTAAGAGGTTATACACTGCGGGGGAAATGTTATTTAAATGTTATATAAGAAACACAAAGCTCACAAACATGTAGTTGTTCCTCAGGCTAATGCATCCTGGGACTGATGCCCAGGCCTTTTTAGGTTGATGTCATTTCTGTTAGACGGTAAATACTGTTGCTGTTTATTTAGTCGGTTGCATGTTGCTAAATACATGTTTAAGGATTTGTAGTTCTTTGAAGTTTGTAAATGGCAAGAATTAGTTGTTTTTTATACACAGGCCTAACACAAACACGGCTGTAACAAGTCTAATTGCATTTAAATGCATTCAAATTTTGAATGTTTTGGCATTGTGAATGGGAAAATGTTGAAACCCAGACCATATATAACATGCTTGCTGAGTGACACAATTTGGTGAGAACCATTTGAAAAAGATATAGAGATTTCACTTGATAGAAATGTGTTCGGTTGGGTTCCAGAATAGGCAGAAAAAGGCTTGAATTTCAGATTAAAATCTTGAGTTTTTAAACAAAGTCCTGTAAGTGAAGCAACTGGTCTCAGTTTGTATAATTGAGATTGACAGGGATCAAACTGGACCTTATCCATTGAAAAGTTTCAGTGGAAAACTTCATGGAAACCAGGTGAACGAACAGCCGCTGTGATGTCACTGCCGGATGTCAAACACAGATGTTGGTTGTTATGGCGATGGAAACGTGCCATTGGCTAAACAGGCAAACGTAATGTTGTATGAAAAAATGTTAATGACTCTAGAATGACGTCTTTTCCAATGTTTTAACCTATACTCTCATTTCCATGCCTTAGCAATCATCACTAATCATCAACTAAGTATATTCCCACAAAAACCAAGGCTTGTTGTTTATCTTCTCTTTCTTGTGAAGAATACAGTTTGCTAGTTTCAAAGAGCTGTTTGTTGCTCAAAAGCATCAGTTCGGTTCACAGATGGTGTGTCGAAAGATTTACATGCTGACCGTGATTGTCAACATGTGTGATTTGGCTTTATGTATTATTTGTCATTTGAATGTTCAAACATTCTCCAAGTCATATGTCTTGATGTAAATATTACATTGGCATTTAAAAGGGTAATGTTTATATCCTCATTAGGTGGAAGTACTCAGTGTGTGTGTGTGTGTGTGTGTGTGTGTGTGTGTTTTCTTTAAGTATTATGTGTCCGCCTTTTCAGATTCAATATAATAATGCAATCTCATCCTTGCTGCAAAAGACATTATGACTTCTATAGCCCAGAATGAACTACCGTTCTCTTTCTCTCTCTCTCTCACACACACACACACACACACACACACACACACACACACACACACACACACACACACACACACACACACACACACTTCAACTCTCTCATACACAGGCAATGACCAAAAAACTAAATTGGAGCCTGATGCTTTGTGATAAACACATCCACATTTAAAGAAGATCAAAGTAAATAGATAAATAAAATTTCAAATGTGAGGAAAATGAAGAGACCAGCCTTTACGGCAGAAATCAAACCCTTTTAGAGTGATATTTAAGGCTCAGCATGAGATTTTACAAAATAGTCAAAGAAGCATGAGATAAAGAGCGAGAGTGTAAATAGACCTACAGTAAAAATGTTCTGAACGAACTTAAATAGTCATATTATTAGTTCAACCAGGCAACTTAACTAATGATGAATTAAAGAAACATTTGAACCTATGAAGGAAACTTTATGTGCACTCACCGGTTGATTCTGCGCTTGCTGAGCTGAGGGTCAACATCAGAGAAACAGCCGTGAGGAGATGAACTGTGCCGGCCATCCTTTACCACAACCTTCTGCCACCCCACAGAAGGAGTGTGTGTGTGAGAGAGAAGTCTTGTGAGCTGATCTTTGAGTCCTTCTGGCTACGAGTGTGTGTGTTTTATAGAGAAAGTCTGTGTGTGATTGAGTAGGACACAGGAGTGAGGGACTGAAGAAAAGAGCAAGGTCTGTCTGCATTCGGGTTTTAATGATGTGTGTGTGTGTGTGTGTGTGTGTGTGTGTGTGTGTGTGTGTGTGTGTGTGTGTGTGTGTGTGTGTGTGTGTGTGTGTGTGTGTGTGTGTGTGTGTGTGTGTGTGTGTGTGTGTTTGTGTGTGTGTGTGTGTGTGTGTGTGTTGAAACAGGCTGTCTATCAACTCACAGCAGCTGTGGTGGGCGGAGTCATGAGTCTAACAGACGCCCACATGCTGAGTGGGCGGAGCAACGAGTGGTGTCGTGTAATTGGTGGGCCTGGCTCTCGTCTGAAGTCTTATTGGTTCCTTTTATGAGGTTCCATTTGTTCCACATCCTTCTCTCCGTCCTCCTTTTCCCTCCGTCCGTTCTTCCTTTCTCAGGTTTTCACATATTTTCCTGTCATTTTGACTGGCAGGTGCCGTAAAATACGTCTGCCGGGGTGGATCTCTGGGGAATTGTTTATAGATCACTGGATGGAGAGTTGCTAATGTTCCGTGAAGGTCTGATTCTTGCGCAATGGATTCTGTAATAAAAAAAAAAATTAAAAAGTCAGATAAATATGTGAAGCACACAGCCGTTTAATGATACGGGAGTAATGATCTCATCTCTCATCTCAATGGTAGTTTAATAACATTCACAGTAGCACTTTACAAAAGGCAAAGAAACATCTAAGACTGTGAGTTGTACATATGTTGTTGTGTGTATCCTTTATTAGGCATATATACTAAGTCATGCATCAAAATGGCCACATACACACTCAGCTAAAGTGTGTATGAACTCCTTAAAAAAAATACCTAGCAACTCCCTACACAAAACTTCCCAGCAACCTCCCGCAATGTTCCAGCAAACACCTAGCAGCGTCCCAGCAATCACCCACAACACACCAGCATCCACCTAGCAACATCACACAACACCCTGGCAACCACCTAGCAATTTCCCACAACACCCCAGCAAATCACCTAGCAACCACTTAGCAATTACCCAAAACACCCCAGCAATGCCATAGAAACCAGCCAAGCAACTACCACAACAACAAACTACCTAGCAACCTTCCACATTGACCCAGCAATGATCCACAACACCTAGCAACCATCCAAACACCTAGCAACACCCTAGCAACCACCCAAACCACCACCACCACGCAGCAAAGACCTAGCAACACCTTAGAAACCACCGATAACATCCGAGCAGCATGGCTTTTTTTTTTTACAGGCAAGCACATTTTCAGTAGAAAATATAAAAAAGCTTATTGAAGAAAAAAATGCTTCCTTCACATATATAGATAGACAATGACGACAGAGAGAATAAATCTATATACTATCACTTTTCTCGTGGCGGCGCTCCAGTTCGTTACTCATGGTGGTCGGTGTCATTAATAACAGACTTGAGACTGATATAGCGCTCACATACTCATATTCATGCCGCCGATTGGCCGATCACACTGACCACTGACCAATCACATGATGTTGTGGTGAGTGACATAATCCCACATCCTAATCAGAGGGGCGAACGCTGCCCTGTGTGTGTGTGTGTGTGTGTGTGTGTGTGTGTGTGTGTGTGTGTGTGTGTGTGTGTGTGTGTGTTAGGAGCTAAATTACAGTCTTTTGCCGAAGCTGCTCTGTCATTAAAGCTTTCTGAGGCATTATGGGTATGTTAAGACCCAGGTGGGCAAAGTTCTGGAATGTTCTGATTCAAACCGCCTCCTGTTGGTGTGTGTGTGTGTGTGTGTGTGTGTGTGTGTGTGTGTGTGTGTGTTACCATAGGATCTGGCCTTAAGTCTTTCTCTGAATGTCTGGTTATGTTGGATCCGTCAGTAGAGCAGCAGGAAACAGACAGACACACACTGTGACACACACTTACACACACTTACACTGTGTCCTTTTGTTCTCACTGTAGGTTGAGATGGCCTGACAGAGGCTGTTAGTTTGTGGTAAGACGACCCCGCTAATGATCTTACCATGTGTGTGAGCGCGAGGGTTCGGTTGCACACGTATCCGCGTCCATGTTTGTGTAAGACTAGCCGCAATCATGCGTTTTCAAATCGAGAAATCTCTTTCAACAGACACTTGACAACAGACAGCGTGCGTACCTGAGCTCCACCTCTCACGCACAGGTCGTGTTCAGTGTGTTTATTGAGGCTGGTTATGGTCGTGCTTTTAACAACCTGTGTAACAGGGCTTTAGGAGCATGTAATTGTTCAGACGGGGTAAACCGAGGCGGGAAAATGTTCTCTTGAACTCCTCTCGGGAAGTATAATTTTCCGCTGACCTCCCCTCGGGGCAGCACAGTATTCCTCTGACCTCATTCGGGACGCTGGAATGTGGACCGATAGATTTACTCTCATCTACAAGTTACAAATAATGACTCATGCCCCTTTTTATTCAGCTGAAAAAACATCGAAAGTCTTATCTGGCCACCAAACTTTTTTACACAGGTCTAGTTTGAAGGGGGGTTTGGGTAGCAGGCCAGCTAAATACCAGCTTGGCCAGGATGGAAGACCAGTTAAACCAGTTAAGACCAGAAAACCAACTTGAACTGATTTTAAAATGGCCTTTTTTTTCAGTGGGATCTTTCAGGTCTAATAAAAGTTAAGCTCTATTGAAAGCAGATCTGAACTTGAAAATAAGATGTTATTATGACTTATAATACTTAGTGTTATTATAATTAATTATTAGTGTTAACATGAGACTAGAGCGATGAATTTGTTTAAATGATTTGCCAAGTTGCAGTGATTATTAGCATGTTATATGTTTGGAAACAGATCTTTTAACCCTAATTGATTGTCATTTATTTAACAACCATGTATTAGTTAAGACACATCATGGCCATATTCCAGGATGACAATATCAAGACTCAAATTGCATACATCATTTTTGGTCAAGATCTTGTATTGTCAATGCAAGAGTCCAGCACTCTGTAAAGTCTCCTCCAGCACATCCCAAACACTTTCAATGAATTTAAGATCTGGACTTAGAGGAGCCGATCGATTTATGTGTGAAAATGATTCTTCATGATCCTCACAACCATTATTACACAATCTGAGCCTGATGAATCTTGACATTGTCATCCTGGACATTGTCAATATGATCATTATGTGTCTTAAACATGGTTGTTTAAAAAATGAAAAGCTACACACTCCATCATTAGGGTTAGAAGAACTGTTGCCAAACATATAACATGCTAGAAACATAATAATCACTGCAAATATGATCCAATCATAGACTCCAAACAGTGTCCAAAATTCAAACAGTGACATTTTTGGCTGGGCAGTGTATATACATATAAAATATATGTAATAAATGGTAATAAACTAATAACTAAAATAAAATAATTTCACCTCATCCATCATTTAAAAAAAAAAAGCATTTACAATGTACTTGTACATGTATATCTATGGGCATCTGGAGGACATGAAATCAGAGGAAAAAATGCATTTATATTAGATCTGTACGAAACCGTATAAATAAAAGTTGTTAATGCAATTCCTGTGTGTGTATTTGTCTTTATGTAAACAGTTCTTGGCATACTGCTGTATAATCAGTCACACACATTGCTGGATTATGCAAAATTACTGTGATTACCGACTTTACATGGTGATGACAAAAATATAGAAATATTTGATATGATTTGAACTTTGCATAAACCAAGATTAGTAACTGCATCAGTCTAGTCTCATGTTAACACACAAAAAAAATTAAATACACCAAATAATTTGATAAATTAATTAAATAATTTAAACTTAAAGTTTTAAACTCTTGGCTTCATTTTCAAAAGATCAAATTTGTCCCAGTGCAATTTAGTCTTGCCCCCAATAGACTTCCACTGCAAGTTCATTCCTGTAAATGTGTTTTTATTTATTGCAAAAAAACTGATGGATGAGTCGAATTTCTGTGCTGTGCTTCTCAACAGCACGCCAACTTTCCCTGAACCCGGGACATTTAGTACACAAGATTATGACAGCAGAACATGTACGAAATTGATTTTTTTTTTTTTGCAATTTCCTAACCTCATAAATATTATTATTTTATTCTTGTCGTTTTCTCAGAAATGAGGGTACGGGGCAAAAGTACAACAACAGGCTTTGATCACCAGCTTCTGTTGTGTGTTACGCTGGAGGCTGGATGGATCAACAGGAGAGCGTGAGGCTTTAGAAGACAAGCAGATCAAATTTGCGGTCACACACTACAAACCTCAAAGACACATCAGCCGAGTGTGTGTGATGGATAGCATTCAGGGGTGTGTGTTTGTCACTGCGTGTGTGTTGTGTGTGTGTGTGTGGTGAGGTAGGTTGCACATGGAAGCTATTATTCAGGTACTTAGTCTCCTCGAGCACAAACACACACAGGGATAAGTGTGCATGTGTTTGGGGAAAATGCTTGGACAAAATCAGGGAGAGTTTAAAGCAAATGCAACGGTGTGCATTAATCATTTTGGTAAATAAATATTGATCAAAAGAAATGGGACAACTAGGGGTCGGGGTTCACGAAAAGATTCGAAGTTCGTAAAATGTTCTTCGGTGCTTATTGAAAAAAGTTTTAATAACTTCTTTAGAAGTTATTAAATATTATTAAATCTTAAGAAGAAAAATTACAGGTTTTGTCTGTAGAATAATCTTACTCTAAAAAAATAGGGTTCTGTACTCAATGATGCCAGAAGAACTATTTTTTGGTTCCCCAAAGAACTTTTCAGTGAATAGTTTTTAAAATAACCATATTTTTATAGTGTTAAAGGAGAACTCCGGTCAATTTTAACATTGAGCTCAATTTTTAGTAAATTTGGAGTGCTGTCAATACAGAGAACAACGACAAAAATCGGTGTTGCCTACACTGTGTTATCCTATTTTTAAAATTTGCACCCTATTGACTTGAATGGGGCAAGTTTTAAACCTGCTTTTATCCTCTTAACATATTTGATGTGTCATACAAGTGCCCAGCCATGTTGAGTGATTCCTTAAGAGTGAACACGAGTGAATCTGACTGCAGTAGATGTGAAAAATATGAATAAAAATGATGTTATATCAGCCAGCGCAAATACCTGTATTTAGTTCCTGTTTTCGGTGGAAGTCCAAAGTAGTCGATTGTCGAGTTCACGCGCGTGATCATAGTAACCAAACCTATGCGCGTGAACGCGACAATCGACTACTTTTGATTTTTACCGAAAACAGAACTCGACATGGCTGGGCACTTGTATGACACATCAAATATGTTAAGAGGATAAAAGCAGGTTTAAAACTTGCCCCATTCAAGTCAATAGGGTGTAAATTTTAAAAAGAGGATAACACAGTGTAGGCAACACCGATTTTTGTCGTTGTTCTCTGTATTGACAGCACTCCAAATTTACTAAAAATTGAGCTCAATGTTAAAATTGACCGGAGTTCTCCTTTAAAGACACTAAAAAGTTAAAAAGAAAGAAAAAAACCTTCAGAACCGTTTCCCACTATACACCTTTTGTGTAATGAAAAGTTTCCATGGATGTTCTTCATTATAAGAACCATATTTTTAGTGTTAAAGACACTAAAAAGTTAGAAAGAAAGAAAAAAAACTTCAGATAAAATCTTTTGTGTAATGGAAAGTTTCCATGGATGTTCTTCATGAAACCATAGATGCAACCTTCATTTTTCAGAGTAAGAAAAAATTACAAGAACATTCTTAGGAAATGTTTTTGTGAATTTCCAGTTAGGAAATAAGTAAAAATAGCAGTTAAGAAGAATTGTATTTTTCAGAATGTTTCCCCATGACTTCTGAAATCTGGTTTTGCAGTTATCAAGTCAAACATCTTTATCTCCATCAACAGGTTTCACCACAGAAACCCCCAAAGCCTTGAACAGGTCTCGCATCCTTTAACCCAAACACACTGACATTCATTCCACACAAGCTATAGTCCCACAGACGTCTGGACCGAGTGTTTGTAGCACTGGCATCGGGAGAGAAGACGTGTAACTCCTAAAGATATTTTCCCGGAATGTTAAAGGAAGTCAGGCAACTAAACACACACAAAAATCAGATGGGTGTGTTTACCTGGAGTGAACAAGGGGGTGAAAAGTTCTGGAGTAGTACAAAGGTCCACTCTTATTATAAACATCACTAGGTGTAATATTGTGGATATATAAGCGTGACTTCCTGTCAGATGGCGTCTGGGGTCCAGGTGGACTTAGAGACGGTTAGTCTATGGAGACTGAATAGGTCACACAGCGCAGGTAAATCAGATGAACGGAGCCAGCCCCAAAACACTGACATCATCGCTGTAATGAGCGAATGGTCACATGATGTCCTGTCCGCTAGAAAAAAAAAATCGTGTGTGTGTGTTTAGATAAAAGAAAAACGCTTGACTGGATAATCTTGCTTTACCATGGAACGGAAATGACCTGATGTGTGTGTGTGTGTGTGTTTTGTATTATATAGTGTATGTGTGTGTATAGTGGCACATAGATAATGTCTTTCACAGAGAGAGAAGGAAAAGCACAGGAAATTGAGCAGTTTTCCAGACGGTTGCTCCATTCTGACTGATTTCATCACTCAAAGCTTTCATCTCGCCGATAAACAGCAATAGAACAAAACGTATGGCCTCTTTAAAAAAAAACATATTTTATGTTCTCATGATCTTCTCTCTCTCTGGAGAGGACATTTAAAATAGCTTAACCTTATTTTTAGACCCCAACGCATTTAAAGGGCATTTCACAGAATATTTTGCATACAAGTCAGAAAATTATTCACTCACACTCATAACCTCAAAGGGAGATGTTTAGCAGAACGTTCATGTTTCTCTTTTACATTTAAGACTTAGACAATGAATAATGATGGTGTGCAGAGTATCACACCTTTAATCAAACTGATTAAAAATAAAACCGGCACAGGAAATTATTTATAGTCCTTATGTAGCTCCGCCCCTTTTCAGCACTGTGATCATTGTCTTCCATTTTGTATTTCCACAAGCATAAAAGATCTTATGGATTTAGGAATGAATCCGCTCGTTTTAAAATCTTCCCGGTCTACTGACATTTGTTATGACATCTGCTTACAACGCTTATGATAACTTCCATTAACTCTACAATAGTAAATCCACTTCACCAGCGAATTACTCTTTGACAGTGATGCCAATGTAGAGAAACTACAAAATTAAAGCTGTATATGTGACTGTTCCTTAGACAGGAAGTTAAGAGAATTTTTTAAAAAAGAGTTAAATTACAGTAATAAGTCATTCGAGGCCACATGGACCAGTATTTTTACAGTAACACAACCTTCAATGTTTTACACCTTAAAATCACTGAAACCCATACACAGCCGAGTGGCTTAATGGTTTTCTAAAATATCGGCAACAGCAATACAATAAAAGAGGCAAATGTTATAATAATAATCTAGAAATAACAATTCTTTTGCAGGCCATTTACAACGTCATGCATCAAAATGCAATGGATGTGCGGTCACACTTGTGTGTAGGCTATATCTGCTTTTTCCAAAAAGATTTGAATGCTGCTCATGCAATCAGATTCTAGAGTCAATCATATCTGTTTTGTAAATTGATGTATTTACTGAATCTCTTTAATCCCTCTTCATTAAACCTCAGCCTTCTGTGATCCACGTACGCTGATGTCTAGATTCTCAGACGTGAATTCACCGTTCAACCGCATCTCAAATGACGCACGCTTTACAGCAGACCTGGAGCATCCTGTCTGGACACACACACACACACACACTCCAACATCAGGCCTTCCGAGTCCTCGTGCCAAGAGTATGTTTGTGATATTAAATAGTTGTACCATGGGACATAATAACACCAGAGCCTTTACACATGTGTAAATATAGCAGCAGAGCGTTTTACACATGGGGGATCAGTAGACGTGTGTGTGTGTTTGTGATCGTAAACTCTTGTACAGTATCCCGCTGGTATATAACATTTCCTGCGGCCCAATAAAGAGGCACAGCTTTTTATAAATACACTCTTAAAAATAAAGGATCCAAAAGGGGGGTTTCACAGTGAATATTAACCTTTTCACAGTTAAAATAACCTTTTTTTCATTAGCGTGAAGAACATTTAAAAAAAAAAATCGAAAAGACCTTTTCCACTATAAAGAACCTTCTGTGTAGTGGAAAGGTTCTGTGAATTTTTAAGGTTATTCGTGGAACCATATGCCAATAAATAGGCCTAACCTTTATTTTTTTGTACATTAAGAAGTAAAGGTTCTTTATTGGCACTCTTAAGAAAAATGGTTCTAAATTACCAGATTCGGAACCTTTTTGGGGGCTAATAGAACACTTTTATAAAAGGGAAAGTTCTATAATGGTGTTATTATGAACCTGTTTAATAATAGTTTGTTTTCATTAATATTATGATTTTTACCCCTCTATCTATTTGGTCTTATTCTATATTGTTGCCTCGGAAAAAACACTTGATTGGTAGAAAACCAGTTACATTTAATTTTTATTAAGAAGGATATCAAGTACCTGTTGTTACTGTGTGTAAAGAACCATCTTTTTTTAAATGCATTCACACACACACTTGCCAAGATAAAAACTACATGTTTGTTCTTCCAGAGTTTGCAAAATGATTTTTAAGGGGGATTTGTGCTTTGATTTTGCTAATGTTAATAACTGGATCCAGCTGTTTGATTCTGATGAGAGATGTGTAGAGAACTACATGTAATGTACTTAGTCAACAGATGCTCGAGGGGCCGTGTGTTTTCTACAGTAGATTATGCAAACGGCTATAGGACAGTTTACAGAGATGCTGTAGATGTGTGTGATACACATTGGGTCCTCAGATCATTGTATTGGTTTCTGGGCTCTTTAAATTTAACATGAACAACTGTTCGCAACCCATTTCAGTAATTGTATTTGATGAGAAAAAAAATGAAAATAGGTATTTGGCAATTGGCAATGACATTGTCTAGTAGCATGCGGCCTATGGATTGTGGATTAAGAAAGTAAATTGGGTAAATTCAGATATCATGTTGACTTCAAACCGGTTCTTATCTGATTTTACATGGCAAACCAAATTTACCATTATTTTTATTGAATTTAATTCAACAGCCAATAAACCCCTGCAAAAAACACTTTTCCAAAGAACTTCCAAAAGTAGGTTTTCAGGATGATGCCATAGAAGAACCTTTATTTTTAAGAGAATAAAAAGTTCTTTATATATAAAGGTAGGGTAGGCAATTTCAGAGCGTCTCCAAAGCCACGCCTCCTTCAAAACACATGAACACACACAGCAGAGTCAGCAGTGCGTCACGAGACGACTCTCAAAGCACATAACATTACAAATAATAATGAACGGAAACAATTTACAGAGCTCTAGTTTCTAGTTGTACCACCTGACTGCTTCAGATTCATTTCAACATTGGTAATGTTGACACAGAAATGCATAAATCAGAGTCTGAGGACGTGAACAGCTCCTGGTATAAGTCAAGGGTTGCCATCTTGTAATTACGGTTAGGACATGGCGTGAGTTTTGGTTCAGGAGGAACTGTAAAAGGTGCTGCTGTTTGTTTGTGGCACTCAGTGACTGTGACTGAGAAATCACACACTAGGTATTTTGAATAAGTAATTACTTCACGATTGCTAAAAAAGTATGTTCAATAATAGTATGAGTGTGTGTAGTATGAGTGTAATCTAGACGTACTACATTCACCATGCACCAATATTCATAAATCATCTCCCGTGGCCTCATGGGATAGTAAAGTGACCATCGTATGCACGCTTCAAGATCTCGCCAGAGGAAGTAGATCATCCGTGAATTTGGACATACTTTTTTTTATCACATACTGTTTTTCACCTTCTATACAGTAGTAGTATGCGATTTCAAATCCCTTAAATAGGACACTATTTGAGCGAACAGCCATTTCTAGTGGTATCCGAAACCATAGTGGACGTTATTGAGTGCACTCATTCAATCCCACAATGCACTGCAATAACGAGTGTACACAATGTACGCTCAACAGCAAGAGAATACCCATAATGCACTGTGAGAATTCCCATGTCTGACCAGAAGATGGCGCCCACATGTGAATCATCCATAACATGCATTAGGTGTCGATAGGGAACGCCGGTGTGTTTGATTGTTTTATTTAAGTTATATTATTCTCTGCTGCTTTTACTTCTGTACTCCACCCGAGTGTGCATCGGGGAATCAACACTGTGGTCTGGTCTGTGCATATGGACATATGATACTGAGCTCACGGTGTGCAACGGGAAATCAACACTTAGGACAGGCTGTGTACAATGGCCCTAAGCTACACACTGCACACCAACTTCTGATCTTAAAATCTGGTTAAGATTAACAATCTGTTTTACATTGGTGTTGATCACAGTAATTTAATACCGGTTCCCCGTGTGGAGACTAAATCACTGTTGTCTGCACCGCAGAGCCTGGCGTATGCTGCATTATCAAATGCCCGTTCTGTGAATAACAAGGCAAGACTTTATTTCAGATTTACTGTTTTTAACTGAATCGTGGCATAAAGAAAATGATGGACTCCTCATTAACCAGATTACTCATGCTGGTTTTGGGTTTTAGATCTCGAGGTCATCTGGCAGAGGCATTATCGTGGTTTACAACCTGCAGTTCAATTCAAGCGCTGTCTGTTCCTTAGTTTTCATCATTTGAAATCTTGGATTTGAGTATGAGTTCCTACTTCTACTATCATTGCTGCGGTCTACAAACCACCTGACTAAAGCACATGCCGTTTTTATGTCAGTTTGCCGTCTTTGTCAACGTTGACCCTGAAGTTACACAGAATTCTAGTTGTCGGGACTTCGACATTCATGTGGACCAAAGTGACACTACAACCGCTAACGATTTTTATCGCTACTTGACTGTTTTAACTCCTCGCAAATGGTAACTGGCCTGACTCAATGGAAAGGCCATACTCTGGATTACAAATGGCTTATTTGTATCGCAGTTATCATCAGACTGTCTTTAATTTGGAACTACATCATTGTTGTGTGCATTTTGGAAGTGGAAATGTATTGAGTTTTTTTCAAATTCTGTTGTTTCAACTTTAAGTGATCTGCACTTTGCATCTTTGGAGGAGTACGTTTTGCTGCTAGACTCTTGCTTCTCTAAGGTCACGTAAGGTTACCTTACTACAGGACTTCAGAGTTTTACAGCAAATGCATATTGTCACTAGTGTCCTGAAGCACAGTCTCCACCTTGTGGTAAAGACATGATGAAACAAACTAGTGAGAAGAGCTTTACTTTGACTGTCTCTAGTGGCAGAATGTGTGTAACTGCCCTAAAATGACATTGAACTGAATTTTTTGAATACAACCAGGTTTGAATACAAGGTTTACTTTTTTTTTTTTGAGTTTTGAAAACTGATTACCAATCATTTCAATTTTGCCAGGCAATGCTACCATCAGACAGAAGGTCCAAGTTTTCAGCTCCCAAGCAAATTCATAGATGACAAACATTGCTATTTGAGGGATTAAAGGAGTTCTCAAATTTACCTGAACAAGCGATGTGCCCAATTACCTGCTGTCAGCAGGTGTGAAATCTCATATCACTCAAGTTTCATATAGAGTCAAATAGGGACACAGCATTTAAAAATGATCATTTTGCAATAAAGGTCCCATTTAAGGTTAGTTACACATTCTTAAAATGATACACATTTGATCTTTTAACAGTAGTAAAATTTAATTATACATTGGTTCAGGTCAATTAAATCATTTAGCAAGACAACTTTTGATTTTAATAATGTATTAGTACATGTTGAATTTAACAAGTGAAAATACTGATGTCTTTCATTCATTGTTCGTTCATGTTAACAAATGAACTGAAGTTAATGTCAAATTACCCTTTGTATTTCTAAATGGTAAGGTTAACAAACCAAAAGAACTTCTGAAACTACATCTCCCGACGACTCCTCAAATAACATCTTTACAGCCCAAGAGAGCAGGAACACTAGGATGTGCTGCGAACATTTATCAGTTTGCACATCAACTGACAGACTTTGTACTATTATGCGGAGTACTGGTTTAATATTCAGTTATTAAATGCCATAATTATGCATCTAAAATGCACTAGAACCCCAGAATAAAAACTGAACATCATTTAAACAAACACACAAGCACACAAACAAAGACGGAGTTGGGAACACTTTATTCTCTCTTAGGAGATTTCTGTACATCGAGGATCAAGTGCCACTTGAAGTTCTTTAGGGTTTGTATAAATTTAAGCAGGAGCACTATGCAAACATTGACAAAACATTAGCGATACAGGAAACAATCTACTCGAAGCTTGAGAGGAAGCTGAGCACGATCTGCTTGAGTTTTGTGTCAGAGGCCTCTGAGATTTTACCTTCGGTCCTAAAACAGAAAAAAAAAAAATATATATAAGTATAAGCAAGTTACATATATAGCGGTCATTTGAGTTTTAAATTGATGTCTCAGGAACAAGGTGTTCCACTGACATGACAATAATACTGAAGCGCTTATGAAACGTACCTGATGGCTGCGAGCAGATCCTGGTGCTGGCTGATGACATGTTGAAGGAAGGTTCTCTCAAATTTGGTGATCTTGCTAGGCTCCATCTTATCCAAGTATCCTCTCACACCAGCATAAATGACGGCCACCTGCTCCTCAATGGCCATTGGACCTTGAGACAAAACAGCATGGGAACATTAAATAGATCGGGAGAGCGAGTCCTCCTATGCAGTAGGGGGCAGCAGTGTACTTACAGTACTGGCCCTGCTTGAGCAGCTCTGTGAGCCGCACGCCTCGGTTGAGCAGCTGCTGTGTGGCGGCATCCAGATCAGAACCGAACTGGGCGAAAGCAGCCACCTCACGGTACTGGGCCAACTCCAGCTTCATGGTACCAGCCACCTGGAGAACAAACAGCAGGTGTTTTATAAGCCTCTTAACGCAGAAACTAGGGCAGCACAATATTGAGGGGAAAAAAAAAAAACACATTCAGATTTATTTTTACACAATATATGGTGATATAGAAGAAATGCAATTATATTGCAGGCAATATATAGTGCAGCCCTACTAAAAACATCCATTGGGAGCCAAACTAGGACAAAACAAACCTGCTTCATGGCCTTGGTCTGGGCAGCAGAGCCGACACGAGACACGGACAGACCCACGTTGATAGCGGGACGGATGCCCTTGTAGAACAACTCCGTCTCCAAGAAAATCTGCATGAAGAGATCGAGTAGATCAGCGTGTGCATCAAGCCATTGACTGTGCCGGATCTGCTTGTGCAATGACCCACCTGTCCATCGGTGATGGAGATGACATTGGTGGGAATGTAAGCGGACACGTCTCCGGCCTGGGTCTCGATAACGGGCAGGGCAGTGAGGGATCCACCACCGAAGTTGTCGTTCATCTTGGCCGCTCTCTCCAGCAGACGGGAGTGCAGGTAGAAGACGTCACCGGGGTAGGCCTCGCGGCCGGGGGGGCGGCGCAGCAGCAGGGACATTTGACGGTAGGCAACAGCCTGAGCAACAAAACATTTCAGCATTCAGACTCAGATACACAAACTCCTGCAATACCATTAAACATACTCCATCATTTGAAATGCACATTTCTAGGGCCTCAATTTAACTGTGCAAAAACACTTTTAGCAAGTGCTGTGAAATCTTTCCTGATTTTTATAAACAACTTCTATTAGTAATATTTCAAGATGAACATTTACTGGACTGAAGGGACTTGATCAAAACAATGGTTTTAGAAAAATTAAAATAGTACTTCTGAGGAACATTTCATCGAATTCATTGTTTTCATTAAAACAAACATTTAGATATCATACGACATTATTGGAAGATATTTAGTGACACCTGCTATACTGTTATAAAGAGCTCATTGATTAACTTTGCTAGCTATCGGAAAATAGTAGATTGTCCATTTAAATAACAGCAACTGCACCAAGTTGCATGTCTTTGCTCAGTTTGGGCCTCTGAATGAGTGCAAGCTCCATATTCACTATATCATACATAAGCCTGATGTATACGATACTCAATCACATATGCAAACTTGTATTAAAGACTGCAGCTCCATCTTTCTGGGTGCATCTTACAAAATAAGTCCTTAAAAGCTTGTCCTGAGAGAAAATAATCTGTCTCATGAAAAAAAAAAAAAAAGCAGACCAAAAAGCATGTTAAAACAACATTCGCATGTTTAGTGCTCCTTCACCCTTCAATAAACATCCATGGGTAAATCTAGTGTGGCCTAAGCGACACCTTGCATGCACAACTTGGTCACGTCTGGATTTAAAGGAGTAAATGTGTCCCAAGCCGTCACCTGTTTGGAGAGATCGTCATAGATGATCAGAGCGTGTTTGCCGTTGTCTCTGAAGTACTCTCCCATGGAGCAGCCGGAGTAAGGAGCCAGGTACTGCAGGGGAGCGGCGTCAGACGCGGTGGCCGACACCACGATGGTGTATTTCATGGCATCAGTGTCTGTCAGCCTCTTCACCAGCTGGGCCACGGTGGATCTCTTCTGCCCGATGGCCACGTAGATGCAGTACAGCTTCTTTTTCTCCTCAGTGCCTTCATTGAAGCGCCTCTGGTTGATGATGGTGTCGATGGCAATAGCGGTTTTGCTGAGGTAAACAAGTTTAAAAATGCATGATTTGAGCTAAAATGGGCTCAAATGAAGCAATCCAAGCATCAATCTCCTGACTTACCCAGTCTGTCTGTCACCAATGATCAGCTCTCTCTGGCCACGGCCAATGGGCACCAGACTGTCCACGGCTTTGATGCCGGTCTGCATGGGCTCCCTCACAGAGATGCGAGGGATGATGCCAGGGGCCTTCAGACCCACACGCCTACGCTCCTTATTGCCCAAGGGACCCTTGGAGGAGAAACAAAAAGACAGATTGTTCAACTCTAAAGGACCAATTCCAACAACTGGCATCAATAATCAAACAAAGGATCTACAACTATGCAAGTAACCAATCGGTGGTCAGACCTTGCCATCAATGGGGTTTCCCAGAGCGTCCACAACGCGACCGAGCAGCTCCAATCCGACAGGAACATCCACGATGGCTCCTGTTCTCTTGACAACATCACCCTCCTTGATGAGTTTGTCGTTACCGAACACCACAACACCAACGTTATCAGGCTCCAAGTTCAGAGACATTCCCTAAGAGGACAAGCGCAAGTGTCTTGATGTAAAAGCAGTTAACCAAGAACATTAGAGACCAGATTACATAATTTAAATATGTTAAAACTAAAACCCAGTTCATTTTGAAGTAAATTTAAGCATTTTGTTCAGTTAAAGCTGCAGTCCGGCACTTTTTTGTGTTTAAAAATATCAAAAAAGACATTTTTGAAAAAAAACTTAACCAGCCAGTGTTCAAAACGATCTGCTTGCCTTACCTCGATTCAAAACGGTAAGCTTGTAATAATGATTTTAATTCCAGTGGTACTGGTGGATTTCCGCGGGAATTTCAAGCATGTCTTTGCGTCATTACGTCACTTCTGTACACATATAGAATGAGTCCCGGCTAGTCGGCTATATAGCGTGTGTGGATGATGGTGGAGATTTAGCTTAGCACTTGGTATGGCGGATCCCGAAAGTTTAAAGCGACAATCACCAGGGACAACTGGAGAGTCACCAGTTGTAAAACCCAAAAGACTTCGGACTTCAGAGTGGCTACAGAAAAAAAGAGACTGCAGCCGAGCCCATGCTAAAACAAGGATAAACATCGGCAGGGCTTTTGAAAGGTGGCGTGAACTCCGTGTTTTGAAGGGGTTCAAAATGTATGTGAATAAAATTTGATTATATTACAGTTTTAAATAAGCATTTGATTACACATACGTGTGTGTTTTTTATTTAAAAGAGAAACAGTTATAAGGAACATTAATTTGTTGGTATGACAATTAGAATTTATACTGCACAGAAATTAAAACTGAACTACAGGTAGCCCTAATACACATTAAATGTAGTCACGCAATAATGATGTAGAATAATTAATAATTTGAGAACAAAATATATTTTTCACGTTTTGACGTGATATGCAATCGTTAGATTGAATCAGCATGATATACTAGCTACTGCAATGCTTCCCCCCACCCCACGAATTTGGTCAGAACAAAAGTGAATGTTACTTGTTCAGATGACATGTACCGATGAAAATTCTAATGTTGGTTAACGTTATACACTTTCAAAAGGTATACTCTGACATTGCTGATGACAGTACAGTATCCACAGCGACGCGGCAGCGACAGGTTCTCCTCAATACATTGTGTTCATCCGCGCTGTTTCATGCCGATTTACTACCCACGCACAGTTAATAATTCCGCGAATAACTGCAATTGCAGATTTCAAACAGAGATGGCGACAAAGAGGAAAAACGACGGACTGCAGCTTTAAAATAAAAATTTGACAAGTTAAATATTTAAGAATTGATTCTAAAATGTAGGGGGAGAAAGTAGGCACATCTATATTTGACATGCATCTCGAACTACAATAATGCACTCAAATAAGAGCCAATTTGTATGTACACTGCATTAAAGGGATAGTTCACCTAAAAATTAATTCTGTCATAATTTATTCACCATCAAGTTGTTCCAAACATGTATTTATTTATTTCTGCTTAACACATGATATTTTTAAGAATGGGTAATAAAAGAGTTTGACCCCATTGAAAAAATTAAAACTATAGAAGTCAAGGAGGTCCATCAATAGTTTGGTTTTAAAATATCTTGCTCAGCAGAAAGTTAATTCAGGTTTGGAACAAGTTGAGGATGAGTAAAGTAGTTTTCAATTTTTAGGCGAACCATCCTTTTAAGAATCGTTAAGCATCTGGACTCCTTGTGTCTCAGCCACGACCTCATGACCCCGGGCTCGCTCGCTCACCTTCAGACCAGAGGAGAACTCCACCATCTCTTCAGCCTGCACGTTCCTCAGCCCGTACACACGAGCGATACCGTCACCGACGGACAGCACGCGGCCGGTCTCCTGCAGATCCGCACTAGTATCGGCTCCAAGAATCTTCTCCTCCAGAATGCTGGACACCTCCGCTGTGCCTGGAAAACAAAGAAGAGTGAAATGAACGCAACAACCACACCTAAATGACCCAAGTGCAACATGAAAAACATGTAATACCGGTCTTCTGCAGCCATGGTCTGGCAGTGTGCAGGTTCTTTGCTCCGACACATGCAGCAGCAACATTCTTGGAAACCTGCAATTGCAAATATATTGGTTATAATCCTATAATGATAGTGTTAGTAATAGACATTAGTATCTAAGCATGTTGCTTGTGAGCCCTTGACCTTCATGCGCCATCAACAACCACGTCATTGAACCTAAACCTATTAACAGTGTAATAGCAGAATAACTAAAAATACGAATTAAAGTGCACATAAGCTCATTTGCAAACATAATGTGTTCAGTAATCGTAATGCAGCGCAAAGCACTGACATCACACAAACGTAGGTTAGGCTACGCCTAAATAAAGGGTAAACGCAAGTGCAACAACAAAGTTTATACACGGATGCACTAAACCATTAAGCACTAAAATACTCCAAATTCACTCAAATAGATAAAGCTACTGACAGCTGACCTGTCACAAACCCAAGCAGCATTTCCTGACCTTCAATTGGGAATGTCATTCATTTATAACCTCGCTAAACATGCAAAGGTAACCATATATAAGGTAAATATACGTTCAAAACACGCAGATTCGGTTCCCTAAAAGTGCGTTGCTGAGGTTTAAACCACAAACAAATAAAGCTAAAATCAAACGCAGCGAACGTAGGCCTCTCACACTGCAAGATGGCGACGCGCAGCCTCACGCCATTTACAAGCGTTGACATTCACCGACTCGGCGCTGCACCCGTGTTAAAACACCACAAAATGAGACTTACGAATCCGGCCCGTCTGGGCAAGGTGCGAGCCAGAGCCGCCGCAACGCGAACGGAGAGCATGGTTATTGATAGGTTGTTTCGCGTGAGCTTGAGCGTATGTCCTCCTGCAGCGGCCGGCTATTGCGCGAGGAGCTGAGTGAAGGAAATGGAGGTCGCGAGCGCAGCTCATATACGAAAGGTCGACAACAGACCCGGATGTAGTTCCTTGAGACGACCCGAGACATTTTTATTTATGTAGATTATAACATATAAAGTCAAGGCTATGTCCATTAAACTGTGTTTGTATTGATTTAAAAACAAAACAAAAAAAACATTTACATTTGTGCATTTAGAAGACGAATTTATTCAAATCGAAAGAGGAACAATAGCTCATATTTTATAAACAATTACTTTTTTTTCCAGTATAAAAATCTGCCAAACATCTTTTCTTTTAGAAAGATATACTTCTAAATAGGCAAATTATTTATGTAATTTAATTACATAGAAAAGGAACATTTCAATAATTAATTGTTTTATCGTTGTATGAAAAATCATATATATGCTGTAGATTTATCTGTATATTTTGAGAAAACAAATGACATAAATACATTTACAAAATCACGCTGAACTTATTTTTTAGGGATATGAAAATGTGAACGTTTGGAACATTTAAATACGATCTTCCCAATTGGGCAGTGTTGCAGCGTCCTAGAATCTCATTGGACAGTTTTTCATTCGTGCAGCCAATGAGAAATGCGCTTTGAGACCCCGGAACAACAAGAACAAATCCAGTGGCGGGAGCTTTACGTGTTGGGTTTGGAAGTTTGTAACTGAATCTGATTAGATGTGACACTAAATTAGTGCAAATATGTGCGAGAAAAGCAAAATCGTGAGTTAATGTCTTTGTGTAGAATTGATGATAATCACTAAACTAATGAAATGTACATATTTAAATACGATGTAATTCGCTTTATCAAATGCGTAAATGTTCGCAGCAGTTCAGTTGGTCCGTGTTGTGTTTATCTGTACTGAATACACATACTAATCTGTTTATATTAGATGTGTTCACTATGGTGTTTAATACATAACTTATGTTTTTGATATGGTACGTCTTATACTGGACGATAAGAACAAAAATGAAAACAAAAATGTTGGATATGCAATACCATGGTATCCTTTGGAATACAATGTAAATACCATGGTCAATTTATATAAAATCATTTAGAATCATGTTATATATCAAAGTACCACGGTGTTATCAAGCTATGCCAATTAATGTTGATTCTTGATTCTCAAAGCTTTTGCATGTACCATTGACATTTGCATATTTCATGTAACTGCAGGTGACCCAGTGGCTCAGGAAGGTGTTCGGACAGCAGCCGGTACCGGAGTTTGAGGTGAACACGCGCACAGTGGAGATTCTGTACGAGTTGGCGGAGAGCAGTGCGATGAGATGCCGAGAGGTTGAGCTTCTCATCGAGGACCACAAGCAGAAAACAGAAGAGTACTGCAGTGATGGTGAGACTAGGATAGTCACGTTGGAGAACACATGTTCTGTAAATGTATATTTTAGGTTGTGGAATGAATTAATCATCATTTTGGAGACTAGTTTTCATGTTGAGTTGGGGCTGGCTGCTGGTCCATGACTTTCATTGTGGTCTATGGCAGGAGCCCATCTGCAGGAGGTGCTTCTCCAGGGAGTTGGACTTCAGTCTGGAGGACTTTCCAGACCCACAGTGGACCTGCTGTCAGTGCTGGAGGGCACCGCTGAAGTGCTTAAACTCAGAGACACGTCACTTGGAAGGTAAAAAAAAACATGTTACATAGGGGTGTAACGATACCTTTATTTCACGATTCGATATATATCACGATACTGAACTCACGATACGATATTATTGCGATACTCCCAAGACATATGATAAAAGGTTAACAAAAAATGTACTGTTGATTAAAATGCTAACTTTGATATTACATTGTGGGTTTAAATGAACAGGTTTGGACTTGGTGCTTGTAATTCAAGGACAATGGTGACACCAGAATAAAAATATTCATGATTCTGAAGCTGACCATTGCATTATTATACATTATAATCAACATTATATAGTAGTTTAATGTAGTACTGACACTAAAACTCTGAAAACATGATTTTTTTCTTATACAGTAATTTCTATTTTGGGTGAACTATACACGATACATATTGTCACTATCCACGATACATATTGTTGCATTTTTGTATTGCGATATATTGTGGCACGATATATTGTTACACCCCTAATGTTACATCATGAATGCATCATATACATCTGTTTATAGCACATGCAAGGCATAATTTAGACATGTTCCTGGGGCAACATGCCGGGTGGTTTTGGAACAGCATTAGTATAAAAAAAAAACCTCAAACGTAAACAACCAGATAAAATCAATTGGTTGAAATCATGCTGTTCAAGAACCTACCTGAACCTTATCTTAAAGCTACACTGTGTCATTTTTTTAAGTTGATTCTTAGCAAAAACCACTTTGTTCTTTCAAAATTATGTGTGCTCATTACTGTATAATTACTTCTACCAACTAATCAAGTATTCTCGTAAGCGTAGAATCTGCCATTTATAATACATACGGGTGAGCTGCTCTAATGGCGGAAGCCATGTTGCGCCTCCATCTTGAAAATACATTAGCCAAAGAGGGACATACCTGGAAATTCAAGCTTCGCCTTTCGCGTTTTTACACTCAGCGGCACCTTGACGAATGCGAGTGGGAGATTACTCGCGACCGCCGGCAGATTTGAAATAATACGCCCACCGTAGGAGTTAAAACGCCCTTGGAACGGGAGAGGCTAGAAAGTAATATTCAGTTGGTAGTCATATACAATTTCACCGCTAGATGGGAGTAATTCCTACACCGTGTAGCTTTAAAGTGCCCGTGTTATGCTTTTTCAAATATTACCTTTCATGTAAAAGGCTTTTAGGTTTTAAACATCATAACAATGTTAGGTTTAGGTACATAACAATGTAACAAATCAAGTTATTGTCTCCTAAAAGAAAGAATAGATTCTGAACTGCTGAAACTAGTCATCAGCAATTCAGTCTCACTTTCTGTTATATACCTACTTAAAGGGTAACTAAACACTAAACCAACTTTTTTTAGTTAATGATCTGTAAGAATGGAGCTTCATAAATGCGGTTCATTGATTCGAGTACTTTTTTTAACATTTGAGTATAAAGTGTTTTAATTTTCAAATATATGGTGTAAAAACGTCTGAGTGCTGCCCTCTTCAGGTTAAACGGAATCTCCTGAAGTAGGGGTACTCTCTGACGTAGGGTACTCTCTGACGCTGCGAGCTCACCACGCCCCTGGCAGCCCCTGGTATAAAAGCATCTGGTTCAGTCAACACCAGAGCGAGTCAGGAGCTGGAAATTGGAATTACGAGTATTGAAAACGATCAGGATAGCGTATTTTAGCATCTACTTAGCATAGCATTTATATAGTTATTTAGATTATTTCGTGTAGCCTAGGTAGTTATTTAGCATAGTTGTTAGTGTTGTTAGAAGCATAGTTAGTTAGTAGCATAGTATTGCATCAGTTAGAATAGTGTAGATTTTTAGCATCAGCTTTATCTGTGTTTAGTACAGTGGTTAGGCTGGTATAGGTGTAGTGTTGCCGGTAGCAACAGCACTGCTGGACTGCATAACTTTCCCCCAGACTTGGAAATTAGCGCCAGTGTTTACATGCACTTGTGTGCCAAACGCTGCTCTTCCTGCATGGACTCCACCACCGCCGGCGCGTTTTGCTGGATTTTTTTTTTCACATAGCGGCAAAATATGCTTAACGTAGGTCAATAGTAATAATAATCCACTCAGATACTGGACCCATTCTCTCTTGCGCGGCTGCTTCGCTAGCATCGTCGGATGCCGATCGCGATGCGGGAGTTAATGCGATACGACACCGCAGTTTGAGCTAGCGGCTCGAATTGATATGGTTTTAGCTCTGTGTCCACAGACAATTCCTCCACTTCAGGGGAAGGTGGGGGAGAAAAGTCCTCAACTTTAAATGACCGCTCTGTTGCAAAGCTACTTGCGTCACTCCAGTCACTCTCCATTTTAGCGAGTCTGACAGCAGCTGTCAATGACTGCGTCACTGCGGGTCTGTCAATCACGCGCTCAGCCCCGCCCTCGGTTCGTCCGTTGGGCTCTGCCCACTTTTCCAGCATTTTTCAAATATTGCCAGTGGGTGGAGTCAGGCTCTGACTAGGGGTTTAGTTACCCTTTAACAATGTAACAAATTTGCATAATGCCAGTCTATGGTCTTCATTGGCTGCCCGTGAACAACGTCTACTTTGACCCTCAAACACTGTAGTTGTAGCTGAGACTGGAAGAGTTGGGTTTGTGTTGTCGATATGTTGAGAAGACACTGTTCATCGCTGCGAATCCACAGACTGGGCCGTCGACCAATCAGAGCAGAGTAGACCAATCACAACAGACTGGGCCATCTGACCAATCAGAGCAGAGTAGACCAATCACAACAGACCAATACAAAATTGGGAACCTTTAAAATGACATAATAGAGGCACATTCACCTGAAATCTGATCGTTGCAAACTTGGCAAAATCATATTAAGCCACGTCCCTATGTGCATAATAACTGATTTAAACTATGTCTGTATTTTGTGGTTGATTTCACACTCTTGGGTCTCCAGCTACATGCCAGCAATCAATAAACTGACCAATGACGTGCTGGAGGCAGAGAAAACGGACCGGAAGTTGCAGCGGGAACTTTCTGCTGTCAGGAAGAAAATGACTGCCTCCGTTGTCATTCGGAAAAAACATCAGGAGTAAGAAAACACGAGAGATAATCAATGCATTTTACTTTGTTGTTCTTAGTTTGTTAATTGTGCAAAATTTGATTGATTTTGTTTGGGAAAAAATGACCTGTCATGATTTTTACTGCTACTGTACTCAGCTTTCTTAAAGGATTAGTTCACTTTCAAAAAAAATTATTCATAATCATTTACTCACCCCGGTGTCATCCAAGATGTCCATGTCTTTCTTTCTTCAGTCGAAAAGAAATTAAGGTTTTTGAGGAAAACATTCCAGGATTTTTCTCCATTTAATGGATTTCAATGGCAAACAAATATTCCAATGTTCAAAGAAGGTTCAAATGTCCGTCTCAATGCAGCTTCAAAGTCTCGACACGATCCCAGTCGAGATATAAGGGTCTTATCCAGCGAAACGATCGGTTGTTTTTAAACAAAAAAATTAATTATATACTTTTTAACCACAAATGCCCGTCTTGTACCATCTCTGAGATGTGCCCCGCATTACGTCATCACGTTGGAAAGGTCACGCGTTACGTCATCTATATACCGGTAAGTTATTTGTCTGTGTACTCCGGTTCAAAAAGGTAGGGAAGGGGAAAAACTCCTCCTCATTTCCTCCTCCAACTTCAAAATCATCCGACATCTTTGTTTTAATTTATTTTAATTTATTTTTTTCGTGACCTTTCCAACGTGATGACATAGTATGTGGCGCATCTCAGAGATGGTACAAGACGGGCATTTGTGGTTAAAAAGTATATATATATTTTTTTTAAATAACCGATCGTTTCGCTGGATAAGACCCTTATTTCTGGACTGGGATCGTGTCGAGACTTTGAAGCTGCATTGAGACGGACATTTGAAACTTCTTTGAACATTGGGATAGATGTTTGCCATTGAAGTCCATTAAATGGAGAAAAATCCTGGAATGTTTTCCTCAAAAACCTGAATGTCTTTTCGACTGAAGAAAGAAAGACATGGACATCTTGGATGACATCGGGGTGAGTAAATTATCAGCAAACTTTTTTTTTTTGAAAGTGAACTAATCCTAAGAGGTAAGTCCTCTTACCGATCATAATAAGAACAAATGCACAGATGTATCTAAAACAGGGGCTTTTGATCTTTTAGATTAGACCCTCAAATATGATCATCCTCATGTGAGGGACACCCATCCTAAAATTCAAGAGCCATCTATCATTTATAAACACGCAATTTATATACTGAAAATCTTTAAAATAAATCTCTATTCTTTTCCATGGACTCCCGTCACATGCAGCTGCAATTGCTGGAATTAATTACTATTACTATTATTAATTAACATTAATTACTGTCAATTACTGGAAACCCCTGATCTAAATCTGCCGTCTGTGTGTAAAACTGTTTTTCAGTGATTTGATGAAGATCACACATGTACAGCAGGTGGAAGCAGCGACAGCGGAGGAGAGGCTCCTGAACATGGACTTCATGAAGAATAAATCCAGAGATCTCACTTGCAGGAATAAGATTGCACAGGTTTGTGTCATCTTTTTTATTTAATACTGTATCCGGGCATCACTTTATACGGTTTTATGTCTGTCATGCAGCCTTATTCAAACAGAATCTGTGTGTTTGCGACAGGAAAAGCTGGACTCGCGGCAGATGGAAGATTCTTTTACCCATCAGGCCATCCTGCAGTTGTCAGAGGTAAACTACCTTACTGATGTCCCTGATCACAGATCAACAAAGATGTTTTAATAACATGTACTTCTGACATGATGTTAAAGGATAATTCCGGTATTTAACACATTGAGTCTATATTGTAGTTTGTTTTGGATGAACAAGAGTAGTGGACAACATTTTTTTGACAATGGTTCCTCTCTCGAGTTTTTGACTATAAAAGAATTGGCCATGGACCCATTTAACATTGGAGTCAATGGGCATGTCCGAAAATGTCATTAAAACAGCCAATAATGTTCGTTTACAAAACTGTTAAACTCACCGAGTGGTTAGTGGTGTTCATTGATGATTATAAACAATATATCGTCGCAATATATGATTCCAATCCGTTTATTTTGCTATAGTGGAACTATTTTTTCAACAATGGGATTTTACAAAATGACGAATAAAACACGACAGAAACTGTATTTCGCAACACTTTTTGTTTCTGGAACATCAACTAACATCACTAATCACTCGGTGAGTTGCACAGTTTTGAAAACTAATGTTAAAGGTTGTTTTAATGACATTTTCGGACATGCCCATTGACTCCAATGTTAAATGGGTCCATGGCCAATTCTTTTATAGTCAAAAACTCGAGAGAGGAACCATTGTCAAAAAAATGTTGTCCACCACTCTTGTTCATCCAAAACAAACTACAATATACACTCAAGGTGTTAAATACCGGAATTATCCTTTAATGCAGAATTAGTAAAAAGGCCCTTTTACAAAGTCTTGATTTTGTTTCTGGGCTCTACTACTATTGGTTTTCGTGCTTAAATGTAAAAAAAAAAAAAAAAAAAACGTATTTTTCACATATTTGATGTTGTTTCAGTCTGTCAGTAACGCTCTGGGCTGTTTTCCCGTACAATGGCGTAATGCTGGGTACACACCAAAAGATAATCGGGCTGATTTTGGGCTGATAGCTATGTCCCGATTATCTTGATGGTTCTACAGATTATCTTATCAGATTTTCCATTGGTGTGAAGTGTGTTAAGAGTGTCCGAACCTGCTCGGAAGAACGTCGAAGCCGCCCCAATCGTGAATCGTAAATATTCAACATGTTGAATATTTACGATCAGAAATCCTGATGTGTGTAGGGGGGGGAACCCCGAGAACAAACGCTCTGGAGATTATCACGTGAAACGAAACAATATCCAATCAGAAAGCGAGATGATGGAAGAGACGATCATTCACACACACACACACACACACACACACACACACACACACACACACACACACACTTGCAGGAAGCTGAGTGTTAAGGGTACAGTGAGGTTCTATGAGGGATTAAATAACTCTTTCTAAAGAGACAATAAATCCAATAAAGAATAAATAAAGATTGAATATCTTTCTGTATAAAATGTTCTATAATGCTGGGTAGTGGGTACAATGTTTTTTATTCCATGAGTTTTCTGTGAAAATCATTCCAAACACTATCATCGGAAACTTTCTGCATATCGTCCGCCATGCTTATTCTGAAGTCTCGCGAGATTTCCTGTGTTCACAGTCGAGACTCAAGCCTCATTTGTCCTCATGTTTGTGGTCTATCACATTTTGAAAATCTTATTAGATGTAAAAAAAAAAATGTTGGTGTGCAGTGTACCCAGCATTACTCGCTGCTTAACTACCATAGTATAATCAATGATTGACTACCATCAATGATGAAATCCACTAGCTAGTCACGACTGTTTCCCGAAACCGCATTGTCGCAAATTTGTCGCTCAACCACGTTGGTTAATGATGTCACAGAGGTAATAACTTCTTTTAATAAATCTGTTTGAGATCTAATTAATGCTAGAAGTTACGGACATGCATGCCATCTGAGGACTCCGTTATTTTGCTTTATTTCCAGATTCAATCATATAGGCTCGTTCTTGCATACTAGAGCTCGGACCCACAACAACACTTCAAATCTCTTGATGTAAATTAAATTTGTACGTATTCTAAATAAAAGATACAGATTGTACTAAATATCAGCTTGCTTATTTGGCTCAAGATAAGGATTTATTGAGTCCACATGTCAGCTTTTTCAGGCTCAAACTGCACGTGTAAAAAAGCAGAATATGTCCTCTTTAAATGTAATGAACATGCACTGAAACAAAACTGCATCTTACAAGATGGTATAAAAGTTGTTTACTCTGATATTTTTTCTAAACTTAGAAAATTGCTTCGCTGAGAGAAGAAACACTACCTTTGAAGAAGAAACTAGAGCCGTATAGTGATCTGAGCCCTGTAAGTATATTTATATCAAGATTTTCTTTATTGAATATGGGAACCATCATGGCAGTGAGCTTTGCATGAACAAGCACCAAGTAGTTTTGTTGTTTAATGTGTGGGGTAGTTAATAAATATGAATTTTTGTCATGCACGGTATATAGGACACATTTTAATGAAGTAATCACGTCCACATCCATATAATTTCTAATTGTTTTACATTTCTAATCATTTGATCCTTTATCCATTTTCTCAGTTTTTATTACTGTTGTACTTTTTTCAGAGTCCAGCTCTTGCACGGGTGAAAATCGAGGAAGCTAAACGAGAGCTGGTAATTTTTAATTCACAATGTTATATATATATATATATATATACTGGTCAAAGGTTTGGAAACATTACTGCTTTTTAACTTTTTTTGAAGAAGAAGTCTCTTATGCTCAACAAGCCTGCATTTATTTGATCAAAAATACAGGAAAAAAAACTGTAATATTGTGAGATATTATTACAATTTAAAATAATGGTTTTCTATTTTAATATACTTTAAAATATAATTTATTCCTGTTATCAAAGCTGAATTTTCAGCATCATTACTCCAGTCATTTTCTTTCTTTTTTTGAAAGAAATTAATACTTTTATTCAGCAAGAATGTGTTAAGTCGATAAAAAGTCATAGTAAATATTTACATCGTTAGAAAATATTTATATTTTGAATAAATGGTGTTCTTTTCACAGGTAAAAAATAAATAAAAAAATTCCTAACATTGATAAATCAGCATATTAGAATGATTTCTGAAGGATCATGTGACACAAAAGAGTTAAGTTATGATGTTGAAAACTCAGCTTTGATCATAGTTTGGCACCAGTAATAGTAATATTTCCAAACTTTTGACCAGAGAATTTATATATATATATATATATATATATATATATATATATATATAATTTATTAATATTTTTTTTGGGGGGGAATGGTCATTTGAGTAACATTATTTTTATCCAAAGGCTGCCTTGGATGCCCAGCTGGAGCAGAAAGTGGACTTCATGAACACTTTATCTATAAAGCTATAAAGTATCTAATAAAACATTAAACGTGTTAATAAATGTAATAAACTTGACTTCCAACTTGTGGTATTTGTAATAAACGCAATTCCTCTCCGAATCTCATGGTGGCGCCTTCTGTTTTTCCCGACGCCATCGCAGCGGAAATGACGCCTACACATTTGTTCCAGCGACGGCTAGTGGGGACATTTTAAATTAGCAAACTGTGCTAAAGCGGTCGGAAAGTCGAGAACACAGCAGTTATCCTATAAAATTTAAATTGACTCCATATCTCCCCCATGAATATGGTAGTAGGAGCCTGAGATGTCACAGAGAACACACACATGAGGACAGATTTGAAGCAGGTAAGCTGCTGTCGTCGGTTATTGCCGCGCTCTCATCTCTGCGCCCTTCCATTTTGAGCATGTACTGCAGTTTTGACCCAAACCTACTCTCACTTTAATTACTGCATGCTTTTATTCATGCATACCGGTATATGCATGCGCGCTGTCTTCACTCAACGTGCAAATGTACCGGTTAACGTGCAGCGGTTGAGCAACTTCCAGACCGAATGTGTTGCAGCAACATGTCGCAGGATGAGTGTTTGTGCTGCAGTGTCTCTAGCCTATATATTCATTTTCATGGATTTTACTATTTAGTCCTCTTTCTCTGATGATTCAAGTGCGGCATTCCGTCCGTTTATTTCACAGCTGCATTGAGTCATTCAGTTGCATTGAATTGCATGCACGCACTGCTTTATTAACCGATTCTGGAAATATTTAAAAGAAGCATTTATGTGGATTACTTGCAAATAAGCCCTTGTAACTCTACGGGCTGTTACATGCGTCATTGCGTGCACGCAGTGCGATGGGTTCATCAGAGCGCGCGCGATATTCGTACATGTATTGATAGAGCGCGTGAACCGTGTTGCGCGCGTGCGGTTCGTCTCGTGTTTCAAGTTGGCTGCGCGGACAACTAATAATGTTATGGAAACTAATAAAAATTACCATGGTAACCACATCGTGCGCCAAAACACCTCATTTGTTGCTGTTATTTTTGTCGTTATAAGTTGGGGATGTCCTTCAAACGGTGTAAGAAAGTTCTGCTATTTTTAATTTCTCGTTTTGATTATTGACTGCTATCTAATATAATTTTGCTACGGATTTTGTTGTAATTCAGTGCATGTAACGTTAACACCTGCTTGGAATAACATTATGTTTGGTTGCCAATAATAAGAAAATGTCCAACCTTTGCATATGCTACTAACGTTACTATATAACAGTTATATATATTCAATAATGTTACCTACGGAAAATATAGTTTATTTTTTATGGCACAACCAAATATTGTAATTGAACACGTGCACACTACATGGGGAAATTATTATTAGGTAAGTAAAATATGAATAATTAATGGGGAAGGGGGATTTCCTGTTATAACTCAAGTTTTTTTTCTCGCTTCATTATATCAAATGATCCCCGCCTCCATTCACTCACACCAGCTCAGATATCCACTCGTTGGCGATCACACGTTGACCTGATTGGTTACAAAGTAATTTGTGACGTCAGAAAGTAGTTTGTGACGTGTTTTTGATACTATCTTTGGTTCACTAAGTTTAAGGAGAAAATACTCCGCAATGATGTTGACTTATGAATTTGCACATGGTTTGTCTTAAAGCATATTAAAAACACCACATAGATAGACAAATTAACAATATTAAAATCTTGATTTTCAGCAGAGGGGGACTTTAAATTCTGCCATCCACAGTTATTTTACTGTAGATGAGAAATTTTATATAAATGCAATGTATAATCACTGCAATTTTTTATATTTTGTTTATAAACTATAGAATGTGTGATGTATGTGTGTAATATAAATATTTATGAATCTCTATGTATTTTACAAGTATTTCTTCTGAATGTGGTGTTTTGGTGTAACAGTAACTTGAGGTAAAGCTTTGCTTTCGCGTGTCTGGACTGGAGAGGGTGCATTTAAATTAGGTCTGCAGTGTTTTGTTGCACAGGTCATGGAAAACCTGTGAGAGAATCATAAAATGTTTGTTTTTTCTGACCTGAACAAGTCCTGGAATTAATAACATTGTATAATTAAAAGTCATGAATATTCACCACAAGAAAATGTCTAGGTTTGGATCGATCTGAAAAACGTATTGCAAGTAAAGTGCTCTTTGTGAGGTCCGTCCCCAAAAATTATTTTTAAAATGACAAACCCTGTGTGCAAGTCTTCATACAATCTGACAGGCCTCTCTAAATACTTGATCTCAGCTAAAAAAAATTCTTATGGACATTAAGTTTTCAACCCGTTTTAAGGCTACGCTGTTGTGAAATGCAGCATTGGAGTCGGATGGCATGTAGAAAGGTTGATGAGAGCTTCACTGGTGCGTGATAGTTCAGCGTTCTGCCTGTTTGAACACCTGTACCTCAGTGGTGCTTAAATAGTCGAGTCACGTTTATTTAGGAAAATAAGTGTTAGTTGCTGCATAATACATCAGTTTTGAAAGAAATTAAATTTCAGCTATAAGCACTACTGAAGACGATAGTCATTATTCAGTTCAATGTTGATCGTGAGAAACTAAACTAACCGTGTAATTATCAGATATTTGTCGGCTGTTTTTTTGTTTGTTTGTTTTTTGACCAATACTTTGTTTTTCTTGCGAACAAAGTTACCAGCAGTAGCACTGACTGATTTTAACTGAATTAATTCAGTGTGGAGGACATAACTGATAACAAATATAAAATGGGTACACAAGAGAAAGAGAAACATACTTAAAGAAATAAAATAACTACATAATGTGGAAATGGATGATTTACAAGCAGAAAGTGTCTATTGAAATAAAGATAATTAAGGTGTCCATTAAAATAAAATAAAAAAGGATATATATATATATATATAAAATAAAATAAACGAAATCGATCAAACGAAAACAAAGAGAACCTGCAATCCCATTTGCCTTGATCTACATCTCCTGTCCTATACCTTTACACTTAAGTTTTAAGAATAGAAATCAAGCTGTTCAGTTGCAGTGGATAATAGTTTATCTTTGTTCTATTAAGGCAGTGGATCGCTCCAAACGAACAATATCTATAAAATAGGACAACCATTGCTATTTTGACAAATTAGGAGGAAGTTGGCTGTTATTTTTTGACATAGTTGCTGTTTTCCAGGTCAGCCGCCCCTGTTTATCGACTAGCAACTGCCACTTCAGAGACTCCGCCCCTGGCCCCGCCCTCCAGAGATGACTGATGCCCAGAAGGCCAACGAGCTCCCTCAATGCCCCTCAGAGGGCGGGGCCACAGAGGAGCAGGACATGCCCCTGAGACCAGAGACCACGCCCACCAGCTCTCCAGCTTGCGAAGAGCCAATCAGCTCGCAGAGTCCTGACAAACAGCCAACCCCTGGCCTGCTCTCCATGCCCTGCTTATTAAAGGAGCTTCATAGAGACTCCGCCCCCGGGCAGCCGCAGGAAACGGATCCGCCCCCGACCGCGGCCCAGTCCTGCCCGCGGGAAGACAGCGATTCCTCCGTCTGCCTGCGGTCGCCCTCCTCTTCCGGTCACCTCGGAGACTCCGACACGCTTTCGTCGGCGGAGGAAAAGGCCACGCCCGCCCAGACGGCCGGAAGAAAGTCGCGGCGCTCGCATTCTGAGAGCGACACGTCCACCATCGCAATGGCGGCTAAGAAGAACCGTTGCCAGGAGAAGCAGGCGAACGGACGTGTGCGCGTCAGAGGCCCGCGCAGCCAGCGGCAGAAGCTACGCATGCGGCAGCTCCGGCAGAAGCGGGAGGCGGCGGCGAGACGCAAACCCGACGTGCTCCAGGACAGCAGCACCAGCGACAGCGACATCACAGCCCACTCTTCATCATCCTCGCCACTAACGGCCTCGTCCGACAACGAGGGAGAGACAATCAACTCTCACGCACCAGGTAACTGCACAAACACACAGCATTTTGTCTAGAAGATCAGAGCAGACTGGCTGTTGTGTGCTACACGGGAACAGCCTGTCCTGAACAAATCGATTCACTGATGCATCACGATTCGTCAATCCACAAATATTTAATACATTTATTTATTATTTAAAAAACAAAATTTTATACAATATAATTAAATGATCTTTAATTTACTGTAATAGATTTATTAATAATAATTAGAGATGCACCGATATAAATTTCTCCGCCGATACGATGATGTCTACCGATAGTTCTTAAAAATTAAAGTCCCGCTGTAGTCAATAATTTTATACCTTAAAAATCATCTTTTATCACCAAAATTACATAAGTAAATGTTTTATCCTTGGGGAAAAAATTCTTTATGCCTTAAAATAGCTTGAATGTAACTAACTATAACTAACCACATTTAGTATACGCGGTTCTATGAATATGCAAATTAGCTCCGCCTCCACTCACTCAGACCAGCTCAGAGATCCACTCGTTGACCTGATTGGTTACTTGTGACGTCAGAAACACCAGCGATTTCAAAACGCTTTTTTTGAGACTGTCTCTGGTTTACTGCAGTTTTAAGGAGAAAATACTCATCAATGGGGTTTACTTTATGAATTTGCTCATTGGTTGTCTTAAAGCATATTAACAACACCATATAGACATATAAACAACATTAAAAACTTGATTTTAACCACAGGGGGGGCTTTAAAATGTCATGAAACCCCCGTTTTATCACTGGTCGTTCACACCTCAGCTTTGAAAAAGAGTTTAAAAATGGGCGTGTAAAGCTGTGGAAAAAGGGGAGTGGGAAGAGACAACCAATAAAATATGAGCGGGGAAAAAACACACACACACAACAGAGTTGGGGAATAAAGAATAAAGGCATCGCTAATTTTGAGCCCATTCTTCTTGGGATTTTTCGTCGCAGTGTTCCACACAGAAACCGCTTAAATATTGTTAGTCAAATTTTCTGTGTGTTTGTAGTCGAACTCCAGTTCGGACATCATCGCGGAGATGATGCAAAGTTGCAAACAACACTTTTGAGCTACTGTAATGAGGAAAGCTACACTTACAACACGCGTGTCCGAACAGTGGTGAAGGCAGAGGTGAAGGAACAGCGCTGAACCGGTCTTGTCACATTTGAGTTCTCTGCTGTAAAGAGATCTCATGCGTAATACAGCGCTGTGATAGGATTAAAAGAGTTTTCTCATGAATACTGTATAGAAACTGATGACGTAAAAGTGTACTCTCCAGCCATGGCAGCCGATCACCACTCCGGATTAACGCAGATACCTAACTTTTCGTGACATTAGTTCAACTTTGCTTTAAAGCGGAAGAAGGATATAGCAAAGAAAAATAACCAGCTTTTCCTTAATAATAAACATCAAAAATATCTAATGCTGTAAATATACAGGGAACCCTCTCATATGGTACATTACTAATAAATTAGAGGTTGGATTAATTAAAAAACAATCAGATATAATAATTACACTCAAATAAAAACGGAAATGTTTGTATACAACTCAGTTTTCATGAGCACTCGTCTTCATGACAGATTTATTCAAGCAAACATATATATATATATAACAATCAATAAGCTAATTTATTTCTAGTGTTATTTTTTTTATAGCTAACTAACGACCTGTGAACACTAGATAACTTTCCTGAGTAAATGCAACATTAAGTGACACTGTTTTGATTTATTTCCACGGTTGAAACACTGATTTAAGCGATTACATGAGACATGATGCATGCATTTAATCGGCCCTGATCATCGTCTGTTTTAAAACAATCGGGCGATAGTGAAAGTAATCACTTTTATCGGCCGATACCGATTTTTATCCGATACATCGGTGCATCCCTAATAATTAATAATAAATGTAACAATAAAACATTACTTGTCTGGCCAGCTCACTTAATCATATAATATTCACACACACACACACACTCTGTTTGTGGATGAGAGCTTATTTATAAATGTATTGTTAGTAAATAACATATTATTAATAATAAATACAAAACCACTTGACTTAGTGGCTAATAATTAATTTGTATTATTTTGTTAAAAATTGTATCGTGTATTATTATTATTATTATTAATGATGCTAAAAAATAAATAATTACTTATCTGAACAGTTCTTTTAAAGTAAAAAATAAATAAATATGGTGCTTGAAAAAAAAAACGTATTTTTACTTCTGTTTGTGGATGAGAGCATATGTATTATAGTATGGTTTTGTGCAAAATCTTTACACAGAATTTTGCAGTGAGTTCTGTAAACTCATTAAAGATTTGCAACTGTGCTGAAAATTGAGATGCATCGAGAATCAGATTGGTTTTGGAATCAGATTGTGACTTTGAATGGAAAGTGAGTCGTGAGGTGCCTGAAGATTCCCGGCTCTAGTCCTGAAACGAACACCTGCAGTCGAGCCATTTTGACATTTCATTTATGTCATGCATTGTTTGGTGCATGTTGACTGAATGACAGAATGGTTAAATATGACCACACACACTGCGAAAGACTCAATCACACACACATGAAGGATCGTCTGCACCGCTCAGGGTGTGTTTTCTGTGCATGCATGTTGAATGACCTCATATGCAAAGTGCCAGATGAGGAACATTTGACCTTACGCTGACCCTTGTCATTAGTGACCGACCAGAATGACCCACTAAGTCTGGCTACTAGTCTTGAAAATCCCAGGTGAATACACAGCAGCTAATTTGTCACTTTTTTTGTTAGTTTGATGCTCCTGTTTACCAATGCTGTGGACAAATGTTCAAGCACTAGAAATTCACTAAAATAGCAATTATGTTCAATGTCATGTTTGCAATGAGATTATAATTCAAGCATATTTATGATCAACAGTGCTGATGCATGACATTCCACCATTTGAACAAATGCAGATTAATTGGAGGGAAATTATACCAGGTATTGGATGAAAATTTGCATTTTAGAATATCTCAAGATTTTCTTTGTGTCTTTTGTCTGTCCATCGTCTCAATATCTGTTGTTTTTGTGTCCTATATCTGACTCATGTGTGAAATGTCTGCAGTTTTTTCTTTTTTCCTTTCATTAATCCTTAGTTTTCTGCACAGTATTTGTTAATTAGGATATGCATTTTGCGCAAAGCACTACAGACAGGAGCAGTTGCTCATGGGGCCACCAGGGGGCGTATGCCTTTCTTTCTGTGGGCCACACTGTTGGCAAGGCAGGAGTTGAAACTCAGTATAAGTGAATGTTTGTTGACCCTAACTTAACTTTGATTATATTATTACCATAGCTCTCTGATTTTATTATATTACTAGTAGATTTATGTAGTTTGATGGCCTGTTTGTTAGCTTAATAAATAAAAGCATTGTGCATTTGCAGCAGTTTTAGTATTATTTTTACTCTAATATGTTATTTATTAATGTTTTGAATTGGCACTTATTTTTACATTTTCAGCTTTCTTTTATAATTTGTTTTAAATTTGCTATGTGCTTTTGTCATTCTGTATATCTTTAATTAGCTTTTATTTCAATTTGACTTAGTTACTTGATTTAGTTTACCTAAATTAACTTTGCTTCAATTAGTTCAACATGTTATTTAAGTATAATATATTTATATACAATATCCCCCCCCCCCCAATATTACATCTCGAAGCTGTACGTTTGTAACACATTTTATGACCTTAAAGTCCCCTTGTAGTCAATCATTTTATCATCTTTGATCTCCAAAATTGCATTTATTGTTTTTTCTTTGGAAAAAAAAATCTTCATGCCTTAAAATAGGTTGTGTGTAACTCTTGGGATGTGACGGTGAGGATATTTTCCCACCGGTTAATCGACGTTTGACAACACCGGTATCACCACAGGGGCTTTTAAACCGATCATTTGAAGGCGAAAGTACAATGCGCGCATCCACACGGTCATTCATAATGGTGCGGAGCAGCCCTGTTGTGTTGTTGTGTTGTTTTTCATTAAGAATTATAATAAATGAGCACGGCCGCACGTGTCCACGGGCGCGGAGCGAGTTAAACAGAGTTTTTAAAACGCTCGCTCCGCACCCGTGGACACGTACATGCGGCCGTGCGCATTTTAGTTTTGCTTTCAAATTAGCGCCAATTCAGGGGCGGATTCCTTGAATGGTGAGTTAATTAGCCTATTCTTAATGAAAAACACAACAACAAAACTTAAATATGCGATTTTACGTTTCACTTTGACACCAAATATGAAATATTTACTCCTCACTCTCGTGAATAATTAAATATTACTCCCGCTGCTGATTTGCGCGGCGACTCTTGTTCATCTCACGATTTATTTAGCAGACACGTTCAGTTTTTAATTGTAGTGTCTGTTCTCTAACTGAACTAAAAAAAAATATGTAAAAAATAAAATCTAATCGACGGTGGTGAACGGTGCCGCGGTGGGCAAGTGATGTAACCGGTGTTGCTTCTGAACACCGGTAACACCAACTATCGTAGCAAGCCTACTCTATACCCTTGCCTCGCTTAGTACCGTATTTTCCGGACTGTAAGTCGCTCCGGAGTATAAGTCGCATCAGTCAAAAAATGCGTCATGAAGAGGAAATATATATATATAAGTCTCACTGGACTATAAGTCGCATTTATTTAGAAATTTATTTCACAAAATCCAAGAACAGACATTTAATCTGGAAAGGCAAGTTATTCAACTACACAACAGCACACAGAACAACAGGCTGAATCTGTGTCCGGTATGTTAACGTAACACATTAACAGTTATTCATCTACACAATAGCATAAAGAACATATACATGGGAGGCTGAATAGGCTAAATTAACATTAGCCAGCGAGTCCAACAAGCAAGTTACCGGTAAGCAAGTTCACCAAGCTCCCGATCTCATTCCACAACAGTGAATACATTGAATTCTTTCTCTGTGTCGCTTCTGAATAACTCCGCTAACTAGAGCGCCCTCTCGTGGCTGTAGACGGTAATGTTTTCCCTTGATTCATCTCAGTCAGTATGAATTAATTTTGATATAGAAGTCGCACCTGACTATAAGTCACAGGACCAGTCAACTAATGAAAAAAAAGTGCAACTTATAGTCCAGAAAATACGGTATACGTGGCTCTATTAATATGCAAATGAGCCCCGCCTCCACTCACTCACAGCAGCTCAGAGATCCACTCGTTGACGATCACACCTTGACCTGATTGGTATGTAGTTTTTGACGTCAGAAACACCAGCAATTGCAAACTGTTTTTGAGACTGTCTTTAGTTCACTGCAGTTTTAAGGAGAAAATACTCAGCAATACTGTTGACTTATGAATTTGCACATGGCTTGTCTTAAAGCATATTAAAAACATATAAGAAACATTAAAAGCTTGATTTTCACCACAAGGGGACTTTAAGAAATGAAATATCGCACATCAATTAATCTGCTTTGAGCATCATTCCTGTTTTTGTCTGAAAGTGCTTTATCAGAATCAGAAAGAGCTTTTTTGCCGAGTGTGTTTGTGCATACAAGGATTTTTTTCTTGGTACTGAAGCTTCCAGTTTACACATACAAATACAACAAGAAACATAGAAATAAAATGTACACAGTTACGTTTAGTCATAATAAACCTATTTATTTAGAAACCTATGAAATAACCTGTGAGGTCTGTGATAATTTAGTGTAATATAATGTTATTTATCCTATTATCCTATATCTCTCAGGACAGCATTTAACATCTGTATATCTTTAAGAAACTAATTTACTCTGAGATATATGACTCTAAACCAGCAGAAGTTGCTTTTGTACGTCCCTAGTGGTTACACTTGTTTTTATTCGTTCGCGTATCAATTCCTGAGGGTGGGTTAAAATGCCGGTTTCGATCTCACTGTGTGCTCTTTAAGCCGTCTTTAGTCATGTGACCATTGGTGAACTGTACTCAGAATGCACTGTGAGAGCTGCATGTCTTATTCCCAGCATGCTCGCCGGTGTGCACGCAATAACGCCGCCACTTTCTGCATTCCTGTGTGTCTGACGTCTCTCTCTCGGCACTGCCGTCTGTCTTTAAGCTGGCCATCGCCGAGCCGACGCTTCTGGAGCTTCAGCGCGTGGGCGGGGCCAACTTGGCATGGGCATGGCCAGTGGAAGCCTGGGCGGAGTCTTGGAGGAAGCTCTCACGCGATTCGCCGCGATGCAGAGACAGACCGAGGAGCGCTTTCGCGTGTGGATGGACAGACTGACCCGCATGCACTCGGACGATGACCTTTCATCTAGCGAAAATCCGGAAGGGCGGAGCCACGTTAGCTCGTTCCTGCCGTCATCGGAGTCGCAGGAAACACTGGCGGCCTATCAAATGGCCCGACTCAGCGCCATCACGGTTCCTCCTCCTTCTCAGACTGCCGGTCTCAATGGAAACGTGGAGCCCTCTGAACCTAATGTTTAAAGCCGCAAAACAACTGTGCCGACTCTATTTGACCGCTGAAGTGGAGGCTTGGGACAATGCACAAACTTTCTCTTCATTTCTCATTAACCCTCTACTAATTTTTCTTCATCTTCATTCTGCCTTCTACATCTCTCTTTCTCTATTAAAGAATCAGTTCACCCAAAAATTCAACATTTTACTAATTCTCATGTTATTCCAAACCTATTTGGCTTTCTTGCATGGAACACAAAATGTGAATTTGAGGAATATCATGATTCTTTTCCATTTAATGAAGGTGAACAGTGCTTTTGTCCTTCTTGGAGGTTGACATGCTTAGTCTGCATTGCCTTGTCAATGTAATAAAGTTTCCACTTTTGTGTTCAATGGAAGTAATAGTCTTATGGGTTTGGAACGACACGAGGGTAAGTACTTTTTTTTTTTTTTTTTTTGGTAAACTGTTTCTTTAACTTCACCTGACCTTCTGCTGTTAACATTTTCTGTTTTATATTCGCATCTCAGGGCCACCCTCCACAGTCAGTGCCTTTGCGATCTCATGTCTTTGGGAGAGCCAGATTGTCCCATTTACCTGGAGATTAATCATTTTAAAGAATTTTTTTCTTGCCCATAGTGTGACCGAAAGACGTTTGTTCCCATAGAGACTACTAAAGTTTTGCCTCGACTGCCATGTGTCTTTTTGTCTTCATCTGAAACACCTGGGCTGGCATGTCTACCAAAGAACTGTTGTTTGCATTGTGGATTGTTTTAGGTTCTTATTTAATCGCTTCTTCCAAAGCGGAAAATGCATGACATAAGCTGACTACGGAGAGCTGTAATGTAATGACAGCCTATACCTTGGTTTTTGTGCCGAATACTAACCTAGGACAAACACTAATGGAGAAAGTCACATGCAATAAACGGGGGTGATTCCACTACTCGACACAATGTCTAAAGCAAGAGATATTGATCACTTGCGTATCTATTTAAGGGTGATTTTCACGAAAACATGTCAGAGTCCTATTTTACCCCAAATTTGCATAAAACAATGTAGCCTATATATAGAAGCATTAAGATTTGATGCATTTTGAAATAATTTTCATGACAATTAAGCACATTTCCTCTGATTCTCATTACTGAAAGTAAAACAACCAGATGCATTCGTTTCAATGTTGCTTCTCATTATATTTTCATTACTGTAATCTCCTATAATACAGTAATTTTTTTTTTGCATCACAACAAATACTGATATATAAATGCTTTACTTTTGAAAAAATGTAGTAATATAACTATTTTATGTTACACTGACTGATATTTTCTTTCATCAAAATGTACTTAATTGTCATTTAAAATAATGTTACAATGCCAAAATTCTTAATATGCATATAAATGGGTTTGATTTTATTGAAAAATATCATTTTAGTTTTTTTGGGTTGAAATATGAGCTGCACATGTTCTTGACTTCTTTTTTTTCTTTTTTTTTGTGATTCGCCCATCATGTGCTTCCTACACACTAGTACAAACACACCTAGTCAATGTTTACTGTAGTTACTGACTCGCAGGAGGACTTGAAAGCTGTTTGCTGTACTGCTTTACTGTATAGAGTATCTGAAGGAGATTGTTTACGTTTTTATGTCTTTATGGGTAATAACCAGCTGCCTAAGTTTAGTGTCATAATGTTTTAGGTGGAGGACAGAATTTCCTCCACATAATTGCTAGAAACTAAGAAATTAGTAACCAGAGATAGATGTCTTTTATTTGTTACAAATATTTTTTTCTTTATCATTGCATTATTAATAATGTCATACTACTGCCTCACCAAACGTAAAAGTGTGCCAGGCGACGTTCATTTGTGTTTTCATGTCTATGTAACACATTGACGTGTAATATCTGCTCTGTCATTAGCTGGGAAATAAATATACAAGTATTTTACCAGCATGCCCTCTGTTTTACCTGACCTTATTATCCAGTTAGTTTACTATTAATGTCCATGTACTGCCTTTGGGGCGTGCTATCAATTATCACGGAATATCATTTTACAAAAACTTTTTTTTTTGACTAAAGAATTTATGTAAAGGCAAGGCCCGTTCACACCGAAAACGATAACTGTAAAGAAAATTATATTAGCGTCTACACGCTGCGGTTTTGTCGCCTGTCGCTTTAAATGCTCAAGCTCTTTAAAGCAGGATGGGTTTCTGATTGGCTGTCATTGTTTTTATCGTTCATCATCTGGAGAAAAATTGTTCTGAAATTTATTCATCTGTGCCGTTATAGTTGTGTGAACTGCTATTCTTTTATATTTAGAGAAATATTTCGAACTATAACTTTATATAATTTATCATTGTAGTTGATTGTCCTTTGTGTGAATGGGCCTTTAGTCTTTTAAAAATGAAAAAAAGATATAAAATCATAATTCAATACAGCCCAACAAATACTTTAAATATAAATACTTTAAACAAGTCTTTTTAAAAATGAAAAATTACCCTATTTACTTGAACAAGTCCTTCAATCACACATTTCCATTGCCAAATATATACTTTCTCTCTGAAAATATGTTGCATTATGGAATCAAAAGCATTGTGAGCAGTTTTATGTTGACTTTAAAAAGTGAGATTCACCGTTCTGCTTTTTACGCCTGTTTGCTCACTACAATTCGACCGAGGAAATCGAATGATCTGTGTGTGTTCATCAACAGCATGCTACAAATGCAGTTCAAACCTAAAGCCAAAACACATTTTGCAAAACATTCACTAATTTATGACCAGTGTTTAGAAGGAGATTTTCAACAGGAACTATTTAGACCAATAAACTTCAAAGCTGATTTATGGACATAGAAATATTAGCGGTGAATCTTCTGAACCGTGTGTGTGATTGTGTTGCAGTGGGTCCTGCAGTGGTTGGCCACTATGATATTTCAGACACTCACTCCGAGCAGGAACAACAGTCGCACTCGGTCTCAGGTTCGTTGACACATTGGCTGCGTCTCAATTCGCATACCAATATTAGATTCATAGTATTTTAGTGTGCATCGATACGGTTTTTAGACTTAACCACGATCCCTTGCACTGCAGAAATTGGAAGTAACTACTACAGTAGTTTTGTGATTTTTTTTTTTTTTTTTTTTTTGTGTGTGTGTGAATTGGAAGTACTCAAATAATCTCTAAAAACAAAATAACTTATTACACTACCCTTCAAAAGTCTCTTCTGCTCACCGAGGCTGCAGTTATTTGATCATAAATATAGTAAAAACTAATATTATTAAATATTGTTTACAATTTAAAATAATGGGTTTCTATTTGAATATACTCTCAAATATAATTTATTTCAGAATAAATTAAGTAGACATATTAAGCTGCTCAACAGTTTCTAACATTGATAATTACTGAGTATCAAATCATCATATTATAATGATTTCTGAAGGATCATGTGACACTAAAGACTGGAGTAAAGATGCGGAAAATTCAGCTTTGATCACAGAATTACACTTTAAAGTATAACTTTATAAGTATTTAAAGTATATTAAAATACAAAACCATTGTTTTAAATTGCAATAATATTTCACAATATTACTTATTTATCTGTATTTTTTATCAAATAAATGCAGGCTTGATGAGTATAAGAGACTTCTTACAAAAACATAAACAATTGTAATGTCTCCAAACTTTTGACCAGTGCTGTATACATTTCAAAAGCATTCAGTGTCACATGGTCATTCAGAAATCATTCTAATATGCTGATTTGCTGCTCAAGAAACATCTCTTATCAATATTGAAAACAGTTGTGCTGCTTCATATTTTTATGGAAACAACATTTATTTGAAACGGAACCGTTTGAAACATTTTAAATGTCTGTAACTCTCACTTTTGATCCATTTAATGCATTCTTGCTAAATAAAAGTATTCATATATAAATATATATAATTTTTTTTTTTTTTTTTTTTTATCATACCCAAACTTTTGAACTTTATTGGAAGTTCCCAGTCAGGCTCTATAACCAATCATGTTTTGTAATTTAAACATTGCTTTTAAGTACTTTTAGTATGAGAATTGTGACGCAGCCATTTCCTCCTTGACTTGCCTCACTTTTGTGTGAGATGAATAAGTGTTGGCCTCAACTACAGGATATTTTGTTAGATTATCAAATGAAATTTATCCCTTTGAAATCTAGATAGTATGTCAGGCGTCTGATTTTTGTTGAAGAGCAGTTGTGTGTTGCATCAGATTCACTCATATTTAATTTTAAGGATGGCAATGAATGTTTTTGAACAATGAAAAGGTTTTTTTGGTAGAATTTGCTGAATGTGGTCTGTTGTGTTTCTAGGTGCCGTAGAAGCCCAGCCATCTCAGGTGAGTCTGGCGTCCACAGACAGTGAAGTGGAGATCGTTGGAGTTCAAGAGAATGCCAAGTGAGTCGACCTTATCCAATTCATTCAGTAGTCATATAATAGTAATGTTCTTATGCTAACTAAGTAGGTAGGCAAGATTATGTAATCATATTTTAGCCCTAAATAAAAAATATGCAGTATTGTGAATTGGTTGTTTAAAGGTTGAGTTTTTTTTTTATTTATTTTTTTTATTTTATTAACCAAATTTAAACGAGTCAATGCATCATCAATCCTTCTTCCAAAACGTGTTTTTGTCTTACCCTGATTCACTACGGTAAGCCTATTATAAGTGTTTATTTTAGACCTGTCAAGATGGTTTTCGCGGGAATTTGCGTACATGTGTCACTCGTAGATTAAGTTGCTCTGGGTACTTCACGTGTGTCTGGTGTGGGAGTTAGTTGCAATTAGTAAATGTTTAAGCAGAGTTTGGTTGTCACAACGAGTGAGAAAGTTTGACATGAAGCCGCTAAATCTCAAACCTACGGGGAATCGCCTGTTTAAAAAAAAAACAGAGCCCTGAGGGATTTGAGATTGTGAACGAGATGGCAGTTTTGTTTTTCTCACCAGGTCAGTAAGGTATTTTATTTCATTGATAAATTGCCACATGTAGCTGCTGCGTTCACACCGGATGCGAATTGAGCGTCTGGAGCGAGTGATTTCCTTGTTAAGTCAATGTAAAGACGCGTTGACGCACGTCTGGAGGTCCTGTGGCGCGATAGACACGATTTCACGTAATTTGCGCGAAAGAGGTGAATTGAGTGTCTTGTGCGATACGTGTGAGTGATTTTATTTAGTGCTTTTTGTGCATTCACGCGTTTGAAGCGAATTCGCGTCTAACGCCCAAGCTCAAAAATCTTTGCCGTCTGTTCACACCGCGTTAACCAATCAGGAGCCTGCTTGCTGCTGTCACATGGTGATGTGATAAACAGGCCTGCCCGGAGTCACTCATTCAACATGGAGGAACGACTGATATTAGCAGTGAGCTGTCATACAGAGCTATATGACACAAGTTCATATTTCTACAGAGACAGGAATAAAAAGGACCTCGCTTGGAAGAGTGTCAGTGAGGAGATTGGGCAACCTGGTAAGTTGTAAATACACATTTCACTTTTTGAGTCACGTTATCGACCCTGCTAACCAGCTAGTTCACACTTGCATTTAAGCCAGTCTATGTCACTCACTCACACAGGCACAGATATTATTCTCCCAATATCTAGACGATTTTGTTATTTCAATTCATTTTATAAACCTTCACTGTGAACATTAAAATCGGGTATCATCTTTCTGCCTTCTCATTCCACTGTGTTGTATTTTTTTATTTCACAGGCCAACAGATGAGGAGGGCCCCCCGGTGGCCCCGTAAACGGTCCCGGGATGGTCAGTCGGAGGTGGAGCAGATGCTAATGGTGTTTCCTGACCAAAGTCCACCACCAAAGTCCGCCGATGAACACTTCCTCCTCAGCCTTCTGCCTTTTCTGCAGAGCATGCCGCCTCATACCAAAGAAATCATAAAATTGAAAATGTACAAATTGGCTATGGAAAACAGCACCATTGTGCTAAAGTTGGAGCAATTGGACCCCCCAAACACCCAAACCGTAGGCTTTAAAACAAAATAATAATAATAATGAGGCAGCAGGAAACGCAGAATGCCCTTCTTCCTCTCCTCCTAAATGTTGTTCCCTTCCAAGCGAGGTCCTTTTTATTTCTGTCTCTATGTAAATAGTTTGTACATATTGTACATTTTTCAGTTTATAATGTCATTTTATATGTTTGGCCTCAATAAAACAATTTGTAATATGACTAAATGCCTGGTGTGCACAACAAAGCAAATCTTTTATCACAAACACTTGATTTCAATATATGAGACATATTCCTTTTGTATTGAATGCTATTTATTCCATATCTAAATTTAGATAAACATTATTATTCTAATGTAAAGACAACCAACATACTTTAGTGTATAGAACATAGTGTGTGTCTGGACAGTGTTGTGTGTGAGAGAAAAAAATAACAGGACAGGGTAATTACTTTTGGAGGCTGGCTCCATTTATCATCAAAACAAAAATAAATTACAGATTATTTTACAGTAATAACCTGAACAAAGAAATGACACAGACCTATAGATTTATTCAGGACATCAAAGAAGGAATGACATTGTTCAGCTGTGTCAATGTTAGTGTGACACTGTTAATGTTAATGTGACACTGAACACTTGCAGTCATACATTTCTGAATAAGATAAAGAATATGGAATATAATATGGGAAAAATATGGGATTGTTTACCATGTTATATTAATAATAGGACTACGAATAATGTATGATTTTATAATTTTACCTTATATACTAATGTGGAAAACCTGCCTTTAGAAAAAGTTCTGGTCTCCAGAGCAAATACAGAGCGGTGACACTCGATGAATGCTCGATCAACATCAGCCATCTTGCAAACAGACAACCGCCTAGCACTTGCCCCTCCCACAAGAAGCGAATTTCGCCTCGAACGCGCGTCTATTTCGCTTCAAACACTTGCTTTATTCGCAAGTGGATTCAAAATGTTCAAGCATCCAACTAAATAGAAGCGATTTTGACGCTCAATTTGCATTCGGTGTGAACGCAGCATAACTGGATCATTTAGGATTAGGACCAAGGCTTGACCATTAACTTTTTTGCTCACCAGCCACTGTAGCTAATGGTTTTCCAAAGTTATTAGCCACTCAGCATTTTCACTGGCCACAATTTTGCAGAGGTGGACAGTAACAAAGTACATTTACTTGAGTACTGTACTTTACTTGAGTATTATTTTTTCTTGAAACTTTTACTTTAACTTCACTTAATTTGAAAGACAAATATCATACTTCTTACTCCACTACATTTCTGTCAAGGGCCTTGAGTAGAAAGTAGTAACGTCAGGGATGATTTTGGTTGCATTTTGGTTGGAAATGAAAGTCGGGTTGACGTCAGAACTCGACTGATGTTGGTTTCTGACGTCAACCGATTTTCAACCACAATACAACGTCTGTCCAACGTTGGAGAATAACGTCAATCTGACATTGGATTCTGACATCAATATGATTTTAATTTGCAACGTTGGGTTTGGTCTTCTAAATCCGAATTTTGTCATTGTTTTGGAGCACACTAGCTTATAGATAACAAGGCTAACATATTCATACTAAAAGCCAAAAAACTGGGAACAGCCATTTGTGTGTCCGAAACCATTGTGGACGTTATTGAGTGCACTTATTCAATCCCACGACTGGAACTGTGTTATAGAAATAAATGTGATATTGATATGAGGGTAGGCAGGCAGAGATTCAGAGGCATAAGGTACTGTAAGTATTACATTCAACAATCCAACAATAATAAAACAATGCATTGACATTTACTTTTATACTTAAGTACTTTTAAAAATGAGTACTTCTGTACTTTTACTTAAGTAAACATCGGTCTTTACAACTTTTACTTGTAACGGAGTAATATTTGACCAGTAGTATCTGTACTTTTACTCAAGTAAGGAAGTTGTGTGCTTTGTCCACCTCTGCAATTTTGACACTGTTACCATAGGGAAAACTGCCATATAGTAGATCTCATAATTTGGCAGCAGTAATATACTTGCTGTCACTTTAAGAACAGACGCACGGATCCATTATACTGTTACACATGCTTTCTCAACTGTTTATGTTCACTTAAAACATAATTGACTGTGTTTACGTGGATACTTGCCAAGAACGGCATTTTGACATTATTTTGTGTTTATTTGACTGTTTAAGTGCAATAAGCAACAAAAAAACTCAATTTAGAGACAGCTTTAAGTGTCGCACTTTGGGTGTGAGCACAAAATATGCGGAAACTAGTAAAATTATCAGCAAAAAGCACAATCCCACACTGAAATTCAAGCCCTGTAACATCAGCAATATTCATCCGGAGCAAATGAGTGAGTAAAGGGACGGTTTGTGTGTAACTCGCTGTCGGAGAGACAGAAAAGGCGCAGCTGGTATTGTGTATCTATTCTGCAGAAATTTCAGAAGTTTCAGATATTTCTGTATCCATATGTATCGAAAAATCTTTGACAACACTTCATTGGACTTCATTATTTCAGATGCTTTTTTTAAAAGGCTACAACTGAAAAATGTATATATCATATATCAAATTGAACCCACCGTATTGACTACACCACTGATGAAATCCACCCACGGTTGGCGGGTGTTCATGTCAAGCCCTGATTAGGATATTTTATTTCAACATATTTCTAAATGGAGAAATAGTCACTTCATTTTTGTTACTTATATATTGTTAAATATGATGTTTTTGTGACTGTTTTAAAGGGGTGGTTGTGTGGTTTATTTAGTGTGTAATGTTGCTGTTTGATCATAAACAACATCTGCAAAGTTACAACACTGACATCACTAACCCTAAAATGTACATAAACCCCGCCCCCGGGAACGCTATTTATAGATTATCAAGACAGAATATGCTAATCAATGTCCAGAAGATAACTACACAAGCTACATAAATTCACCAACTAACCATTCAGAAATGTTGTCTTCTTGAGTCTCTCCATCATTGTCTGACTCCGGTTTGAACATAAAATGCTAAAAGTTTTTGAAATTTCCAGTGCATGTGTGTGTGAGGTAAAAGGACATGAGCTCTTGAAGCTCCGCCCCCTGTGCCGGGAGCAGCAGCTCATTTGCATTTAAAGGGCCAGACACAAAACGGTGCGTTTTTGCTCACCCTCAAAAAGTGACGACTTTAACATGCTATATAAATATATCTGTGGGGTATTTTGAGCTAAAACTTCACACACACACTCTGGGGACATCAGAGACTTATTTTACATCATGTGAAAAGGGCATTATACCAGCCCTTTAATGTTTTTGTAATGTTATTTCAGCGTTGTCTCAAGATTTCCTCGTGGTGGAGTGATCCAGTCGCTTTCTTCTTGGAAGCAAAGAGCTCCGCCGGCGTGGACGTCGGTCTCTGCGCAGTCAGGCTGGGTTCCTCCTCCTGAGGTGGTGGACCTCACGCTGGACGAAGACCGGCACAGATACCTGCTGTGATCACACACACACACACACATACATGCTTAGATACACACACTCATATACATGTGACTGGTGGGCTGAGTGACTCAAACCAAAATGAACTTTGACTGTTGAATCTAACAACACAGAATAATGTTTTCATTAAATGAAAAACTCTTCAATCTTACTGTTCAATGCTTTCTTCTGATACACTTTGATATGCCTGATGAATTATTTGATACTGGGATTGTAATGCCAGTAAATGACACCGGGCTGGTAATGGTTAGCGAGCGCATACTGTACCAAGTTCTCCCCTCGATAGAGTCAGGTATCAAAGCTATTGGCCTGAAATATACGTACTTATTACAATCTTAAAAATAAAATATGGGGCTTCCTTAAAGAAATTAATATACTGAATGTAAAAGGGTGAATCTCACAAAAACTGGTCGTATTTCACTTCAAAATCAAGAAGATAGAATTATAGAATATTAGAATTTGTTGTTTTAAGAATATTTAGCTTAAAACAGACAATTTTTTAAGAAGTATTAAGAGTTTTGAATTGTGCTATTTATTGTCATTTTGAAAAATACTGTAATTTAAACTAATATTTGAATTGTTGTACTGCCTTTGTTGATTTGTTTAATTAACAAAGCTCTCAATTACGTTTACTGTAATACAAGAGTCATTATTGAAAATACTGGGATTTACAATAAACTCAAAAGTAAAACGTATGGATGTTACGGTAATTTTGAGGTAAAAGTGTTTTGAAAATGATAAAAATGTTTCTAAAAATAGGCTTCTTTTTCTTTAGGCAAAATATAATTTCTTGTTTGTTTGTTTTTTCTTTAGATTTTGAGGTGAAATAACACCTGAATGAGTTTCTGTGGGATTCAGCCAACAAATTGAATTCCTCATCAAACCTCAGTCATTTCATCATGGCAAAATCAGGGACGCCTTGCTTTCTCAGACCCTCCGATTTCAACGTCGTCTTTTGAGTCACTTTGCCCCACTGAAAAAAAAACACCTACACTTACATGATCCTGCTGTTGGCCTCAGGAGTCTCTTGCTTGAACCACCCCAGCCACTGTTATTGTGATGTAACTTCCTGTTAGCTGCTGAAGAGCTGTTAGTCGAGACATGACCACAAACCTGCTGGTGTCACTCTCACCGGAGCTAATGCCCCACTGCTCTGCGTGCGCGAGATTGTGTGTGTTCACTGTCAAACATTGGATGCTGCTGTGTGGGGAGAAGCCTTGGAGTGTGTGTTCCTCACCCGATACTGCTATCACAATACGTTTGCGTGCGTGCGTGCGTGTGTGTATCCTGAACATTATAGTTTTTCAGAGCATGTTTGTTACGTACATCTCGCATTGTCATAGAAACAGGCCCTCGCTTTTATTATGCCAATGGAACTTATTCAAACGCTCTACTGGTCAAAAGTTTTGAATCATTACAATTTTTTTATATAAAGTCTCTTCTGCTCACCAAGTTATTTGATCAAAAATATAGTAAACAGTAATATTGTGAAATATTACAATTTAAAATAACTGTTTATGTGAATGTATAGTAAAATGTAATTTTATGTGATCAAAGCTGAATTTTTAGCATCATTACTCCAGTCTTCGGTGTCACATGATCCTTCAGAAATCATTCTAATATGATTTGCTGCAAGACACATTTTGCATTATCAATGTTGGAAATAGTTTTTGCTATGTAATATTTTGGTGGAAATACTCTACCAAATTAGCATATCAGAGATATTAAAGACTGGAGTAATTATGCTGAAAATTCAGCTTTGATCACAGATATAAATTACATTTTGCAATTTATTCAAATAGAATTTTTTTTTAATTGTAATATTTCACTAAAATTACAGTTTTCACTGTATGTTTGATCAAATAAACCTGAGCAGAAGAGATTTCTTTCAAAAACATTTAAAAAAATCTAACTTTTGACTGGTAGTGTTTACACTTGTGAACACAATCAGTGTGTGATGAGAAAAAAAAATACTAGGTTTTGTTTTCTAAATGGGGTCTAATTTGCATATAGACTTTTTAAGCAATTTAACCACAACTTAGTTTTATATACATGTTTCTATGGTTGCATCACGATATCCCAGACACCACTGAAACTATTTATTGATATTTGCTGTGTTTTACTTGATGTTACATATATGAATCATTTGTTCGAAGAGCAATATGAATATGCATCTCCAAAACTGCATATTAAAGGGATAGTTCGCCCTATAAATGAAAACAGTCATGTATCCACCCTCATGTCTTTTTTAAAACCATATGACTTTCTTTCTGCCTTGTAACACAAAAGGTGATTTGAAGAATATTTATGCTGATCGTTTTCATAAAATGAAGCAAATCTGACAGCAGAGCTGCTTAAAAGTGGTCCATATGCAGCACACAAGTCATATGGACCACTTTTATTATGCTTTATTGGACAATGATTATGATTTGTAAAAGAGCAGTGTGAACATTTTTCAAAACATCTCCTTTTATGTTCCTCAGAAGAAAGTTATGTAGCTTTAGACTAACATTAGGGTGATTTAATGACGACAAACATACATTTATGGGTGCGCTGTTGATTTAAGTTTGAGTCTTGGCAATATATTCAGTCTGTATAACATCAAATGTTTCCTTTTGTTTCTCTTCCTCACGATTGTTACTTGTCAGACCACTGTGTGTGAGGAGCACTCACTACCTGAATGTGAATTATTCTGCTTCTTTCAGCTTGTGTATCGACATTTCAGAGGCAGGTTTTGAAGCCATGCTGGTGGCCATTTTGGCTCTCTTAGCCCCGCCTTAAACTGTGACCCGCCCCTCTAAGAGTTTGATTGGACCTTTGCCTCTGTCAATCACGTGAGGTGAATAACTGAGAAAGGGAAAATGTAGTTCCAGAGCCGGAAAACAGATAGTAGCAGAGGAATTTAAAAAGGATAGTTCACCTAAAAATTATAATTGTTGACTTGCTCTCATGTCGTTTAAAATTAGTTTTATTCTGTGAAAAAGATGTTTGGTACAATGTTACGCAGCTCTTTTTTTCATACGGTGAAAGTGAACGGAGATAGACGCTGTCGAAAACCAACATAAATGTAGTTTTCTGAAGCATATGATTATTATCATATAAAGCACTATTAAAATATATGCATGACTTGTGCGCTACACTGAGAAAAAATATTTTTCAAAGGTGTAAATAAAACTAAGGTAATTGGAGTACGTTTTTTACCAAAAAATATGGTTACATTTTATTTGGTAACACTTTATTTTACAGTGTCTGTTACATGTACTTACTATAGCAATTAATTACAGTAAATTATGCATAATTACAAGTAACTAAACCAAACCATAACTAACTATTTACAGTACATGTAGTTAATGATTATTACTCTGTACCTAAATGTATAATTACACTGTAACACGCTCACCTTAAATTAGTGTAACCCTTTATTTTATGGTGACGTAGTTACGTTTTACTTACTCAAATAAGTACGGAGTAATATTAATAAATTCATGTACTTGCTATAGTTACGGTTAGGGTTTGGTTTACGGTAGTAATTATGCATAATTCACTGTTATTAGTATAGTAAGTACATGTAGTGACGTGTAACTACGTCACCTTGAATAAAGTGTTTCCTAAAATACTACAAAATTTCACGTTAATTTTCAATTCAATGTCTTGCAATTGTTTGAAATTTACAAGCAAATTTTGAGTGAAAATTCTACACCTTTTTTTTATTTATTTTTTATGTATTGATCCGTCTCATTTGCTTTGTTTGGAAGAGCTGCGTGAACATTCTGCATATTACATATTTAATTTTAGATTGAACTGTTCCTTTAAGATGCATCCCTCCATGCAAATTCCCTTTCAAACTCTCTGACTTAGTTTTCTCTGGCTTCAAAAGTGAAGGCAGTTGCTGGATCCCAGCTGCTGTCTCGTGTTCAGCTGCTTTTGTGAAGGAGAGTTAAAAGTGGGCACATCTGTCACCAGTGACTGTGGACACTGCGATACCCAGATTGTGTTATATCTTCTCTTCCTGTGATAGCGAAGAGCACAGAGATGTTCCTACACCCTCCAGGATGAACGAGATGCACGTGGAGCGGATGCTTTAAAGGGATAGTTTACTCTGAATTAAGAAAAAAAAGGATCAGTTACGAACTCTCGTGGCGTTCTGCACCCGTTTGACTGACTTCTCTGGGACACAAAATATGATTAGCAGAATGTTTCCTCTGCTCTTTACCAAGTCAGCGGGGGACGGATGCTGTCCATGTCCAAAAGTGACCAAAAAAAGCACTACTTGTGCACTATATATCAAATCTTCTGAAGACATACAATAGCTTTATATGAAGAACAGGCCTATATACCATTCAGAAGTTTGGGGTCAAAAATGCTGGGTTGTTTTAACCCAATTGTGGGTCAAATATGGACAAACCCAAACATTGGATTAAAAATGCATTATAAAAAATGTAACCCAACGGCTGGGTTTGTCCAAATTTAACCCAAAATTGGGTTAAAACAACCCAGATTTTTTTCTTTTCTCAGCAAGGACGTGTTAAATTGATAAGAACGGGCATTTATATATTATTTATAAAATAAGAAGCAGCACAACTATTCTCAAAATTGATAATAATCAGATGTGCTTGTTGTGCATCAAATCATCATATTAGAATGATTTCTGAAGGATCATGTGACACTGAAGACTGGAGTAATGATGCTCAAAATTCAGCTTTGATCACAGGAATACATTACATTTTAACATATTCAAATAGAAAACTTGGTGTTTTTGGAGCTCAACCGCATCTGTCCCCCAATGACTTTCATTGTAAGGAAAACAAAATTGTGATTCTTCTACAAAAAACTTTCCTTTTGTCTTCCACGGATGAATCATACGGGTCTGGAACCACATGTAGATGAGTAAAATATGACATTTGGCATATTCCTTTGCCATTGTGAAATGTTCTCTCCCACACACACACACACACACACCAGCATATCCGGCTCTTTAGTTCAGCACTTTTAAATGTTACGTTTCAGATTTCAGTTCTAGCGCCTCCGTTATGACGCCATCTCTCCTGCGTTTTGTCTCGTGATCATTTGTCGTGTGTTTGCTGCCGGAGTGTGTTGTAGTTTAACACAGATCTAAGCGTCCTAAAACAGCAATAATCCTGAGGACAGAGGGACGGTCCGATGTGGCTGAACTCCACGTAAGCCACGTATGGGATGTTCAGTAGATTTCCACTGCGTTTGAAAAACACTTTCCCTTTATTGAATTGTGCTACTCTGTTTTTGGTTCGTTTCATTTTCGACAGTATTTTAAATGAATAGCAAAAGAGTGTTAATATTTTTTGCTTCCGCAAGTCTTTCTTCCTTTTAACATTTATGTAGAATAAAATGAAACTATTTTAAGATAAATAAATAGAGATATTTAAAGAGTAACATTGTGCGTGTGTGTTTTTATTTATTAGAATGAGTTAACAAAGTTATATCTAAAACCGACTCCAGTGTGGGAAAGCAGCCTGTGACCTCTGACCTCTGGGGGTCACAGCTAGGCAGCTGCCACAAGAGGGTCTGTTCATCCCTAATGACAAAGAAATAGGGATTCCTCTCACACGGACGCCCGCAGCTGTATGCTAATGTCTCAGTCTGCTGGCTTTACAGCAGAAAAAAAAGTTTTGTGCTGTGAATTCAGTTCTGCTATTTATAGCCAAGACATTAGAAGAGACTTAATCCAGTCAATATAACTGTCTTAGCCCTAAAACCTTTAAATATAGATATATCGGTAAGATGTTTTCAATGTTTATGCATTTATTTGATCAGAAATGCAGTGAAAACTGTAATATTGTGATTTTATTACAATTTAAAATAACTATTTTCTACTGTAATAATTACAGTATATATAGTTTTATATGTAGTCAAATGTAATGTATTCCTGTGATCAAATCTGTATTTTCAGCATCATTACTCCAGTCTTCAGTGTCACATGATCCTTCAGAAATCATTATAATATGATGATTTGATGCTCAAGAAACATTTCTGATTATTATCAATGTTGAAAACCGTTGTGATGCTTCAATTTTAGTTGAAAATACAGCAAAAAGGACAGCGGTGAGAAGTCAGAAGTTAAGAAAGCTTCTGATAAAGCAAGCGATGTGGATATGTCAACAGGTGAGGTCATTAAAATTACACTGTTATGATAGTTTGTGTAAAAAATATGTTTGAAACTATAGGTCCGGCTATGTGAGACTAGTTTGAATTATTCCCTATTCTTTGCATGACGCACTGACATTACAGGACAGAATGGCAGAATTATCCTATAATAAATATTAGGCCTATATAATATTGTATAAAAGAGGATCTCGGGAGCGTGTGTAAACAACCGGCCCGAGTCCTTCACACACACACACACAAAAAAAAAATCAGTCTACTCTACAGGCTTTCATAGACGACGTTGAGGAAGATCTCGTTTTTTAAATTTCGTGACATGCCGTTCACACATCGGCAATACAAAAAGTGATTAATACATGAAAATTCGTACATTTAGCCTCTTGTAGTGTATTATTAGGTCAAGTAAGGTAAGAAGTCAAGTAAAATATGAGGACAGTGACCGTAAGGGATTCTTTATAACAAGCAATTGATGTTGAATAAGATGTGTTACTTTATAATTGGAGGAACGGAGAGAGGGCGGGGGTCTTTACAGGGGTTGTGGTGTGAGGAGTATGAACAGAAGGAGCAGAGATAATCACAGCTCAGACCCGTGTGTGTGTGTGTGTGTGTGTGTGTGTGTGTGTGTGTGTGTGTGTGTGTGTGTGTGTGTGTGTGTGTGTGTGTGTTTGGGGGAAGGGGTTCAGGACGGGTAAGGACTGACATATGGAGTGTATAGTCTTTCAATGCAACCAAACCCCTTTCTGGCCAACAGGCCCTGTCTGTCTGTGAGTCTCTTGCGCTCTTTCAAATGAGATTTATAAGAATACAAAAAAAAATAACAGGTTGATCATGTTTGTGTTGGTCTATGTGTGCTGTACAAACCTCACATCTGAAAGTGTAACAAAAGCTGTACAACAGTTGCCCAACAGACCATTCAGATTACCCAAATGTCTTTGTGTTTATTACCTGATAGTTTAAACAACACACACAATATCTCAAACTTGTTTGATGCAATTAATCGGAAAAAAAATTATTAGTTTTTTTCTAAACTTTTCCTCTTAACCCCTGTCACTCCCTTGAGTTTTTCAAGACAGATAACAATCATGTCCATTCTGTATAGTAACACTATTATTCCTATTAAGCCCAACAGTGTTTGTTTGTTTGTTTGTTTAATGTTAATGACCAGCATGCCACCATAGGTACAAGAGCAATAGGCTAGTTCACTTCAAATGTAAATTTGTGTCATCATGTATGAGTTTCTTTCTTCTACTGAACAAAAAAGAAGATATTTTGAAGAATGTCGATAACCAGTAATAGTTGACAGTATTTATTTATTTATTTTCTACTATGGAAGAAGTCAATGGGGTTCATCAACTGTCTGGTTACCGACATTCTTCCAAATATCTTCTTACTTTTGTGTTCAGCAGAATTCATACAGCTTTGAAACAACTTGAGGGTGAGTAAATGATGACAGAATTTTTATTTTTAAATTAACCTGGATTATTCCTTTAACCGAAAAATGGTCCGATCACATAACCGTGACTATTTTTGAACAGCCGTTTTTAATTAATTGTATCTCTATCCCAACATCCCAGTATACTATTTACACGCTGACGTCATAGTTTACAAATCCTGACGCGTTTTGGTAGCTGAGCGTTTCCGCCGCGTCCACTCTGATGATGTCAAAACCCCCTACAGCTAATTCACAAAAGACTCGCCGCCGTGCCGAGCGCTCTGATTGGATGAGCCGGAGCCACAGGAAGCAGCGCCGTGCTCGCTGATTGGCTGCCGTTCTCTTTGTGTGCGGGCAGCTGGCGTCTGGGCTGCATTTTGAATGGTCTCGTATTGGAAGGCGAAGGTGTCCATGGGCAGCACAGCAACAAAGGAGCCAGGATGGTGTTAGTGCACGTCGGATATCTGGTTCTTCCCGTCTTCGGTTCCGTCAGAAGTAGAGGTAATTGCGTCTTATTTACTGTCGCACGCACCCTCGTCTGATTTTAATGAGCGCGCGAGGGTCGCGCGGACGTGATCAAAGGCTGCTGGCCTGCCGGAGCGTCGCGTATTTTGCAACACAAATACGAAGCGATTTGCTCAGTGGGGTAACATTAAAGAGAATGCATCATATTTTATATTCTAGATATTCACTGTGTTCTGATTTGCTGGATAAATATTGATCAGGTCACAATTTGGACAACGCGTACAACCTTCCTAAGCGTCATCCTTTGTGTCAGACAGCATAATGCGTTTAATATAGGAATAAACTACGCGCGTGTATGCGTATTCATGTGTTTGTTTTTGCGAACAGCACCCTATTGGGGCGCGTCAAACGCTTGGTACAGTCAACGAAGCTGTCGATTCAACGATCCTACATATTATAATCAACAAAGTAGCGCGTTTGTAGCGTTTAGCAGCGTTTTAGTTCGTTGCAGTGGACATAACGCGTTGCGTTGCGTTAAATTCCCTCACATCCGTTCCGCCGTGTGCGGTTTTGTTTATGAATAATTAAACATGGCTTCAGCAGTCAGTGTACTGATGGGCAGCTGCAGTGGCACAACATACCCTCAGCTGAACCTGCTCCTAATTTAAGCTTTTACAGGATGAATGCATGACAAATTGGCTTCGGATCGTTTTAATATATAATCATCATTTGCAGCTTGCATTGCGTGTTTAATTCTGCTTTAATGGAGAGAAGAAGAAAAAAAAACCCGTCTGAATCTTAAATCCCACCTTAGCCAGCCATGTCTGGACTGGAAAAAAGGTGCATCATATACAGTATCTGTGCACTTAAATGATATAAATAGTAGAAAAACACAATTTGCGCCATATTTTGGCAGCTTTTGAATTCCATAATGCTGCACCAACCGAAGAAGATGCATTTATATTTAACCTGCAAATACTAGCCTACTATGTTATGCATTTTATAACCTTAATGCACCAGCAGAAAAAGATGCATTCATACATAAAGTGTGCAATTAAATATAGTAGTATATTGTTGCCATCAATGTACAATTGTAAAATATGAGGTGCATCAGATCTGTGTATAAAATGTGTGTAATTAACTAATACAGTAGTGTATGCATTTTACACCAGCAGAAAAACAAATGCATCAATGTATGTGTGCAATAATAATAATAATAATAAGGTGCATTTTGTAGCCGTGCCCTAGCACCGATGGTTTCATTGATTGTGCTTGTATTTGTTTCTATTTTTTTCCTTGTTCCATAGTCTGGGGGCTGATTCTACATACCGCATTTTTTCAGAGCTCTGTTCCCTTCCATTGTGTATCTAACGATCACCCGCCGCTGCTGTGCTATAGCCTCTGCCTGCCCTGCATCTAGCTGTGTTGTGACTCCCTCTTCTCATTCCCTCTCTTTCCATCTGAAGACGACATTACAAACAAACTCTCACTCATCCAGTTTATATCCTCCTGTGTAACCGACTGCAGAATAACACTCTCTCTTCTCTAGAAGAATCCTCTTGTCTTCTTATTTTTAAATGGTCATTGTTGCTTTGACGAAAATAACAACTCATTGTAGCATTTAGCTTTTTTACGACTGTCATTGTGATTTGTCCCATTCTCAGTGTGGATAGACCAACATTTTTGCTGTAAATTTCTGTCAAGTGGATGCATTGGCCTCTCACTCGATCATAGCCGGGCTTGATCGACCCCTAAACACTTGTCTCTGTCTCGTCTTTTTGGGAGGGTGTGCTGTGCCGGTGGGATTTGCCTCGAGATTTGGACTTGCCTAGAGAAGCTCGACGTGTTTATTTCGTTTTATTTTCTAATTATTCATGTACAGTTCGTGTCGATAACATCGCACTCGGTGACCCTTTGCCTCCTGGGGCGAACAATTAATTATTTAATCCAAATAAATCTATACCATCTTCCTTGAAGGAATAGTTTCCGTCATTATTTACCTGCATGTCGTTCCAAACCGCTATGCTGTTATTTGCTTAGTGCAAAACAAAAGTAGACGTTTAAGGATCCAAAAACACCATAATGGTAGTTTAAACCAGTTTTATTTTAGCATTATTCATATTCAAGTCACGAAATTACACAATTTAACCAGTTAAAACAAAAGCTGAAATATTTTCATTTGTTTTTATTTAGGTTGAATCTATATTTAGATTAGTTTTATTTCTAGTTAGCTATTTTAGTGCTTCAACTTAATTTCATATAGTTGTAAATGCAACATTTCTAATTTAAGTTTCATTTTTCATCTAATATTTATTGTTTACACTTTATTTTAAGGTGACGTAGTCACATTGTACATAAGTACTGAGTGATATTAATGGATATATTAATAAATGCTGTTATTACTATGGTAAGTACATGTAGTGACAAACTTTGATATTTTATTGAAGCTTTTGCAAATAACAAAAATGTTTTTAATTGCTTTAGTTCATAACAATCTTGATTTAAATGACTCGTGCACTATATTTCAAGTCTTCTGACGTCTTATGAGTAAAATGTAAGTTATCAATTTCTTTATTTTCTCCACTGAGACTCTGAAATCTCATGTGCGTTCAATGGTTTTAATGTCCAAAAACGCAGTTGGTTCTTGTATGAAGCTGAATCTGTATGATCCGCACACAAAACGTATGGCTAAGTCATGCATTAATGATGTTTGTGGTAATCTCTAATGGAAAGCACAGATTCAGAAATGAAATAAAATTACTATATGGCTATGGAACGACATGAGAATGAGTGACATCCGCTTCAAACATTACAAAGCTCATGATAACTTGTTAACTTTACAATAAATAAACCAAGTTTACCAGCGTAATTACTCTTTAACAGCGATGCTATAGAAATATACAGCGCTACCGCAATACCGGAAGTCCAAACACAACGTTTTAAAGATGGCTGCGTGCTTGTTTCTCTGGCGCATGATGTACACTTGATGCGGTATTATTTTCAAAGCAATTAAACACTAATTGATCTCTAAAGAGTAACGGAAATGCCGCGATTTCAAGACCAGCATAATGTCCCTTTCTTAAAAAGAGATGCACGTGCAGAATTCATATGGCAATGTTAAAGACAACCTAAATTGCATATTTTGTTATAAACAGCCGTCTTCTGTTTGGAAGTAATAAAATGAGTACTCGGAAGAAACGAGTAGCTAAGTGTTAGTTTTCTGCGCTTGACTGGCACATGACACCCGACCAGCACTCAAACCGCCCCTCATTCATTTGATTTCCCCCATGCTGCAGCGCCAGCATTAGCCTAGCGCTACCGAGCGGCGCTCCTAGCGCTGTGCGAGCGCCAATGTCATCCACTTTACAGGGATCACTAGAACTGCACTGTAGAAGTCCTCCTAGTATCGAAATGTCTCTATTTCTTTGGTTGTGGTTCTCTGCCTTCTGTTCCTGTACTAGGCTGTAATGCATGACCATGTTTATTATTTTCCTCTTGATTTTGATTGTTTCTTTGTTTTGGAACATTGAACAGCAAACTCCAATGTATCTTTGTGTAGACATGTCCTGCTGTACTGACGTGTTGTAGCATACACATCTACCCATTGGATGCTGCTTCTGTTATGTTAACTTTATGGAGCATGGTTGGGCCTTGCCTTCGCTCTTTATTTGCATGGAATTATTATTATTATTATTATGATCACACAATTCCACTCATACTAATAATTTCCAATAAAGACTGTAGATTTTCCCCTAACCCTCAGTGTGCTCTCTGCTGATTTCCATGTGTCGTTACCCCCCCCCCCCCCCCCCACTCCACTCTACGGCCTCTTTGGCCCCTCCCTCGAGCCATCTCTCAGCTCCTCCCACTTGCCAGAGTGAATCATGGGAATGTGCACTCACAAAATATGGAGGCAAAATAGTCACTTCAAGTCACACACATCCCATCTGCATTTCACTCTCTGACCTCCTGCGTTAGTGTATCTCCTCCTCGTTCTCATTTTGTCTTCCGCAGAAACGGGTTTTGAGTGAAAATCAATACAACACATGAACTCGGGTCAGTTCCTGGTGGATAAAACAAAAACAAATCCTGAGGACTTATTTTTCTTTGCATTGATTACTCCCGTTCAAAGGTTTGTGGATGGTACGATTATTATTATTTTTTAAATGAAAGAAATTAATACTTTTATTCAGCAAGGATGCATTAAATTGATCAGAAGTGACAGTAAAGACATTTATAATGTCACACAAGTTTTCTATTTCAAATGCTGCTTTTTTAAAACTTTCTATTCAAAGAATCCTGGAATATTAGAATGATTTCTGAAGGATCATGTGACACTGAAGAAATTATGTAATGATGCTGAAAACTCACCGGAATAAATTACATTTTAAAATAGAAAACGGTTCTAATATTTCGCAATATTCCTGTTTTTACTGTATTTTTGATCAAATAAATGCAGCCTTGGTGAGCAGAAAATATTTTTTTTAACATTTAAATAATCTATCCGACCCCAAACATTTGAACAGTAGTTTACATCGGATTATGAAAATAAAATGTTTCGAAACTTTGTGATCGATACAAGAGTCAGGGAAGATAAAACGATTGATTCTTGCAATCCTGATGGCCATTGTCATCTACGGATCAAGCGGATCGTGCCGAAATCGGATTAGTAGTCTGAACCCGACATTATATAGAGAATCAATCCATTTTATAAAAACTGCAGAGAAAACTCGACATGCTGAAATGGAGGTCTGAATAAAGACAGATTAGCAATTAGTTAAAAGGATCCTCAGATAAAGTGTTAGAGGTGAAGGGTCAGGCCATAAGGGAAGTATAAAATACATCTGAACATCTTTAATCTTAACAAACTCATTCATAGAGTTCTGCTCCATGACCTTCAGGACATGACCTTTGTTTCTAACGATGGAGGTCAGAGAGTTTTCACTCGATAAACATCAGAATCTCGGATAGAAGAGAGGTCCGTGGTTTATTAGGGAATTATGTACAATATCCCGGCCCGGCGAGTACATCGCAACAATTATTCACTGATCAATATTTTTGCCTGGGTTTCTGAGGGAAGCAGAGGGAAAAGATCATTATAATTCAGAGCGCGTGAACCGCTCTCTCCATACGTTTCTGCTGATCTAAGAGTTTTGCTTGAATCTCTGGAGCCCCGGGGAATATTTCCCGCTGAGAAAATCACTGGTTTCTCCTCTGTTCTGTTCTCCAAAGGCGGCGTGAAATGAGACAATAACAATTCTATATCAAGAGTTTCTGCACTTTTGCACTCGGAAAAATCCATCTCCTCCTCCAAGTGCAACTGTGTTTCTGTTTCCAGGGAAGAAAATCTTTCCTGTGACCTTTTACAACACAATTTTTGTCCTCGTATTCTCCTCAGGAAAAATAAACGAGTGATTTAGGGATGTTGTTCACCCAAAAATGTACACCCCTTTTTTTTTTTTTTTTATAATGTTGTTTGTACTTCAATGTTCTTCAAAATATCTCATGTAAGTTTTACAGGTTTGGAACCGCATGAGTAAATGTGTTTCCTTCCACCAATTTTTATGTGCATTTTGGTGCATCACATTAAAAAAAAAAACTCATAAAAACTCAAAAATGTGCATAAATTCTAAATGGGTGAATAACTTTATGCTCAATTAATTTTTTTTATCCGATAAGAAGACACATTTACCGAACAAATCCCTCACCGCGCAACATAAATACACACGTGACTTTGCCTCAACAGGAGCTGTAATTGGATAACTGGATTAACCAGTGGACCAATTGCATCGCAAAACATCTCAAATGTTGGTTTAGTTATTCTGAAACGCCTGAACCAAAGTCTGTCATCAGAATGATTTGGCTTAATTAAGTGTCACATGATTGCGTTTCCAAACACTACAGACATCTGAACACAAGACAACATGGCAGCGTTTCGTCTGCACGCTCGGAGTCATTTATGATAACGTAGGGAAAAAGAGCCATAGTTTCCTCCCCGATTGCAGCAACTTCCTTTTTTTTTTTTTTTTTTTTTACATATATTTTGTAAAAATTTCACAGAGAAGGTTTTTTTTTTTTTTTTTTTTTTGTTCTGTTGAAAACATGGGATGGTAACGCTGCTTTATTCGCGAATTATTTATGTGATATTCCAATTTTGCACGCAACTTTCAATGGAAACCTATAGCTAATGATGACCGATTGTTCATTTTTGGGTGAACTGTCCCTTTAAGCCAGAGGTTAGATTTGTCCTTTTCTTGCAATGACATCTTGGGAATCTTTACCAATAGTGTTGGGACCGTTCACACAGAATGCCTTTTTCCATTCCACTTCGCTACTTTTCCATTGTTTTTCAATGTAAACGTGCTAGACGGTCGTCAAGCTGTGTTCGAAATCACCCCCTCATTCACTATTCCCTACATTACTCCAGTAATAAAGTTGAATGAAAACAAGTGAATTCGGACACTTGCTGCTTTTGTATAGTTTGTGCTTGCTGTTCAATAATCATTTGAAACTGGCAGCTCCCGTAGTAATGAAAGTATTTATTTTGAACTCCGACATGGAAACTAGCATGTATAAACCTTAATTAAACTCAATTAAAAATGAATGAATACCTGTATGATATTACGCTGTAGCCACATTGGACCAGCGATCTGGAAAATAGATATAGATAATGATTCACATGTGGGCGCCATCTTCTGATCAGATGCAGGAATCATTCGGTGCTACTATCACAGTGCATTATGGGTATTCTCTAGCTGTTGAGAGTGTACATCAGCTGTACACTCGTTATTGTGGTGCATTGTGGGATTGAATGAGTGCACTCAACGTCCACTATGGTTTTAGACACCACTACAAATGGCTGTTTCATCAAATAGTGTCGTATTCAGGGGTATAGTGGGCGATTTCAGGCACAGCCATGGCATTGACAACGCGAGCGCAAGGGTAAAGACGTCCATCTAGCGCGTTTGCATTGAAAAACAATGGAAAAGTAGCACAGGGGAATGGAAAAACGCATTGTGTGTGAACCGGCCCTTACTCGGTTCATTCTACAGTATGCAAACGCAGATCTGAATACCCGACCAACACATGCAGTCCTGTTGTACATACTTCACATGCAGTCCTGTGACCGTAACACACTTCAGTACTCAGAAGAGGGGTGATCGGGTTACAGTCATCTTCTGCATATTGAGATGGGATATGGGAAATTATTTGAACATGAAATAAGACACTTCAGTTTTAACATATTCAACAGACCATATGCAAGGAGTGATCTTTAGCCAGCTAGTCATTATCACAAAAATCACCCTAAAAGAGTTTATTTTGCCATATAAAACATATAGATGAATGCATTTGAAATATTAATTTTGGATGTTTTATTTATTAGCCTGTGTGAGAAGAAAGAACAAGCACAGCTAGGCTATATATGAATGCATGCGTGTATTTCCACCAGTTCATAAGTGTAAGGTCACTTTCATTCAGCAAGGACGCGTTACATTGACCGAAGAAGGTGAACATGGACAACTTTTGCAACATTAATGTCCATTTCAAATAAATGCTGTTCTTTTGAACTTTCTATTCATCAAAAAATTGAATGAAGCAGCACAACATGTTTACAGCGTTTCTTGCGAGGCAAATCAGCAGCAAAATTACACACACGACCAACCAAAATGAAGTGTCACAAAGCTCTGTTTAATAATATCAATCTATAAAGGTTTTCACGAGCAGGTTTCCCGTTGTAAGCAGTTAAGTTATTTAGTGTGTGTGTGTGTGTGTGTGTGACAGCTGAGCGGCTGAAATAGATCTTTGAGGAGCAGCTGTCAAACACTCCTCCTCTTTCCCTCCCCCTCCACTTCTCTCTCCTTCCCTTCCCCCTCCTCCAATCCCATCATTCCCTCCCCCTCCGCCCGTGTGTCCCTGACCCCCCCACCCCCCATCTGTCTGTGTTATGTCCGTCACTGAATCCGTTTGACTGCTGAATCAGCTCATAAACGCCTGTCATTATTAGGCCCAATAGATCTTCTGTCGAAGCAGATCTCCAGTCCTGACGCAGTTAGCTCCGGTATATTTCCCCTCGAGAGAGGAAAAAAAAAAAAAAAAGCGCTGCTAATCCCGAGGGAATGGGATCAGTTAGATCCGCGGTAATCCAGATAAAGAACGAGTTCTCCCTGCAGTAACGCGGGCGTAAGAATCGGCACCTGGCTTCAGTTAAATAAAGAACAGGTAATATATTCTCTAATGCAGGACATCCACCAGAACGGCCTCTGGCTTCTGCTTCATGTCCTGCTGATAAGATGAGATATTACACATCATCACTTAACGCAAACATTTACCATGGTAACACACTCTACCAAATTGCCATAGTTACTCCAGACATTATTACTACTGCACATTCATAATTAATATGGTATCTCAACAATGTGTAAGAAGCTATTAGAATTATTTAATGTAGCCTATTTGTGTAGTTTTATTTTTGAAATTACTTGAACATGAAATAAGACACTTAAGTTTTAACATTTTTGTTATCAAATAATCAATTTATATTTAAATATTATTTACCTAATTTATATTTAGGTGATCTTTTCTGTAGTTTATTATTGAGTTATTTATTTTACTGTTATTTTAGTTATGTAAATTTGTATTGATGTTAATTCTTATTTATAACATTGTATTTGATTATTTATCTTTGTTTTGTTATTTTATTTAATGCCAAATTATGCTTTTTTTCTGTAGTAACTAACTATTTTATTTGTATTTATTATTTTATTTTATTGATGCTTACACCAAATTATTATTTTTTTCTATGGTAACAGTAACTCTTAAAAAAAATTCTGTAGTAACTAAGTTTTATTTTATTATTTATTTATATTTATCATTTTAATTATTTTGATGCTAATACCAAATTATGACAGCTTTTCAGTAACAATAGCTGTATTTTATTTTTATTTAGTTAGTATTTTACTTATTTTAATTATAGATGCTATTACCAATTTATAACAGTTTTTTCTGTAGTAACAACTGTATATTTCATTTTTATTTAACTTTATTATTTTAATGCTATTGATGTTAATACCAAATGATGACAGTTTTTCTGCATTAACAATGACTTTTTTTTGTTATGATTATTATTTTAATTTTATTATTTTCATTATTATTGATGCTAAAACCATCAGCTAAAAAATAGCTATAGAATGTGCTATTTTAGCTACATCAAGTTATTGGTACAATGTTAAATAAAAAATGAAGTACATGTGTCTTTCTCACTGGCTATGTTCAGAAAGGAATAGTAGTGTACTATTTACTGAATACTGTACACTGCAAACTGTCTTTAAAAATGTTTGAATGAATTTATAAATAATTTTGCTTCTGTTTCACGAATAAGGCTAAAAACTTTTCACAGCAATGATAAACATTTTTAAAAAGCTATATACAGTAATGAGTGTCACATAACCTCATGTTCAGTAAATGGCATCCAATTATTAGTGTATCTTGGAGTAATTTTGCATATTGCACACATTATGCTATTCTGAACATAGCCTTTGTTTTTTGTTTTTCACATATCTCTGATCGGTTGTGTGGACTCTCTATTTTGTGATTGGTTTTCCTGTACAGGAGCACATTTTAGCCGGCACCAGCATAGTCATGCTACCTCCTGCCGGCATTTTCACCTGGCTGCTTCAGCAACGCCTCTGCCTGCTGAGTTCCCGCCCCCTCACCTGGCCCCGCCCCCATTCCAGGAAGTCCCGCCCCCTTTCCTACCTCAGGCCTTACAGCAGCAATACCTCATCCAGCAACAGCTACTGCAGCGCAGGTAAAAAGCACACCTAAACGTATTTGGACACTTAAAAAAAATTTAAGATGAAAGACATGATAAGGAGAAACACACAAAGCAATTGTTAAATAAAAGATCATGTCGCTCTTCAGACGCACACAGGAGCGAGTCCCGCTGAACACGCATCGGTTACGCCCAGGATATGAATATGCTCCGCCCCTCCACGTCCCACAGCCAATCCCACAGCAGCCCAGATACCTGGCGGAAGGCACCGACTGGTGAGATCTGCATACAATGCAGCAGTAAACTTACTTTCCTAGAGCGTTAGGAATTATCTTTGTGATTAAAAAAGAAGAAATACACTGCTGATTGAATGTTTTTAAATGACTCGTAATAAACTGAACATGTGCATGTGTGTTTATAGGGATCTGAGTGTGGACGCAGGTGTGCCACATCAGTATCCTCTGCAGCAGATTCCTCAACCCTACCAGCATTACCTGGCCTCTCCCAGAATGCACCACCTCCCCAGGAACACCTCCTCCACCCAGGTGGTGAGTGTCTAAGCAACATATCTGTCTATATATATGCATGTATATGTGTGTGTACACACTATACACATTTACATACGTGTGTGTGTGTACACACTATACACGTTTACATACATATGTGTCTGTGTGTGTGTACACACTATACACATTTTTACATGCGTGTGTGTGTGTGTACACTATACACATATTTACATACATATATGTGTGTGTGTGCACACTATACACATATTCACATACATATATGTGTGTCTGTGTGTACACACTATACACATATTTACGTAATTCACGTATCATTATTTATATATATATATATATAAACACACACAATCATGTTTATATTTAAGAAAAAATGGTTATATTTATATATAAAATATTTATATATAATATAAATTAAATGTATATACAGTATATAAATGCAATTATTCCTTAAATATATACATGAATGTGTGTGTATTTATACATAATAATTCTACACAGTACACACACATATATTATGTGTAAACAAACTTTTATTTTGGATGCGATTAATCACGATTAATCTTTTGACAGCCCTTATATATATATATATATATATATATATATATATATATATATATATATATATATATATTAAAGTGTTGAATGTGGCCCTCAAACAAGGAGCACAGAGATGTAGAGAGATGTGTTTTAGTCATGCATGTTTTTTTGTTTTTTGTAGGTTGTTCATGAGATAAGGAATTATCCATATCCACAGCTCCACCTGCTGGCGCTGCAGAGCTTGAGTCCCAGCAGACACTCTTCTGCAGTTCGGGAGAGTTATGAGGTAACACACAAACAGATGAATACTAACACACACACACACACACACAGACACACACACACACACACACACATTTATGCTTTGCTCCACTTAACACTGAGTGTGTGATTGTGTGTAGGAGCTGTTGCAGTTAGAGGACCGATTGGGAAGCGTCAGCCGAGGGGCCGTGCAGACCACCATCGAGAGATTCACCTTCCCACACAAATACAAGAAGGTTTATATATAGTTTTATTTTTTATATTCATGCCAAGCACAGAGTTTTCAGCTGCTAACATGCTTGTGTGTGTGTGTAGCGGAAGCCGCTGGATCTGAAGTTATATGAGAGTGAGGAAGAGTCTGATGTGGATGAGAAATGCACCATCTGCCTCTCCATGCTGGAGGATGGAGAAGATGTCAGGTAGTATATAATACAGAAGCACTATACACACACTACAGTTCAAAAGCTTGGGGTTGATAAGATTGTTTTAGTGTTTTTGATAAGAAGTCACCAACCCTGCATTTATTTGATCCAAAATACAGCAAAAACAGTTTACATTTTAATATTTCACAATATTACTGTTTTAAAATGTAATTTATTCCTGTGATCAAATCTGTATTTTCAGCATCATTACTCCAGTCTTTAGTCACATGATCCTTCAGAAATCATTCTGATATGATGATTTGATGCTCAAGAAACATTTCTGATTATTCATGTTAAAAACAGATGTACCGCTTCATATTTTTGTGAAAAACTGTGGTACATTTGTTAGGATTATTTGATAAATAGGAAGTTCAAAATAACAGCATTTATTTGAAATACATTTTTGTAACATTATAAATGTCTTTACTGTAACTTTTGATCAATTTAATGCACATTACATTATTTACATTATTTAATGTAAATGTTTTGTTAAATGATTAAAAATATTAACTTGGGTCACTCAGAGCTGACAAAAAAAGTTAGCAAATCTCAGTACTACATTATAAATACTACAAAAAAAAAGTTTTATTTTAGTATGTATATACTACTACTATAGTATTTATTCATATTTTGAATAGGCTTTTATTTTAAAATTTTCAGGTTTTGTAATTTTGCTGTGTGCGTTTGTCACTAAAACCACGTTAAAAAAACGAAGTATACTTTGGGCTTAAAAAAACACGGCGACTTTTTGGGACTTAAGCTTATTCACCGTATCCCCCAGAGTTAGATAAGTCCATACATACCCTTCTCATCTCCGTGCGTGCCGTAACTCTGTCTGACGCACCCACCGCTAGCCTAGCTTAGCACAAAGACTGGAGGTAAATGGCTCCAGCTAGCTTACTGCTCCCAATAAGTGACAAAATAACGCCAAAATGTTCCTATTTACATGTTGTGATTTGTATAGCTTCACCTTCTGAGAGTATAGTTCCCAGTATTTATACGGTTAGAAGATGGCTGTGTCTCATGTGACCTTGTTATTTGTACACGCTGTGACTATAGAAATCACAACATGTAAATAGGAAAATGTTGGCGTTATTTTGTCACTTATTAGAAGCAGTATGCTAGCTGGAGCCGTTTACCTCCAGTCTTTGTGCTAAGCTAGGCTAGCGGTGAGTGCGTCAGACAGAGTTACGGCACGCACGGAGATGAGAAGGGTATGTATGGACTTATCTAACTGTGGGGGATACGGTGAATACGCTAAAGTCCTAAAAAGTCAGCGTGTTCCTTTAACTTTACACATCTTAATAAACCATTTATATACAAAAACAAAGAATAAGTTGGCTAATCTCTCTCTCTACTTCTCTTTCAGGAGGTTACCCTGTATGCATCTTTTCCATCAGGGGTGTGTGGATCAGTGGTTGGCCACCAGTAGGAAGTGTCCAATCTGCAGAGTGGACATCCAAACACAGCTCACCCCCGAGAGCTGAAATAACACACATTAACAAATAACTCACACACACACATGCTCTCTTTCGCTCCTATACATCCACAGATATGTCTATATACAGACATTTCCATCCACACACACACACACACACACACTGTATATTACCTACACACGTGTATGAGCCATCCAACACACACTAAACACACACTCACATGCTTTACTGAGCCAATGACAATAACTGACACTACACACACTCACACACACACACACGCTGGTAGAACTTACTAAAGGGTCTGTCGCAAGGAGTGATTCTGTCCGTAGGGAAATGGTGTGTGTCCGTAGCATGTGTGTGTATTTGTGCAATTCCTTAAGCCATGAACTTTACTAAAGACCCTCAGCTTGCATACAATACACACACACACACTTACACACTAATTATAATATATACACAATGAAGCGGATAAGACACTGTCAAATCTAGCTGCTGGAGTGTGTGTGTGTGTGTGTCCACTGTATTTCTGATCTGCAATACTGCTTTAGTCTTACATACTGGAGCTACTTCGGCTTGCGTGTGTGCGTATGTATGTACGCTTGTTCACCATTTTGGTGCGTGTGTATCGTATGTGTGTTTATATTTTCATGGGTCATTGAGTTAGCGGTGCACAGCGGTGCATGTAAAGAAGCCAAAAAAAGAACACATGCTCAACGAAAAACACAAAAGCAACTCATTTCTGAGACAGCAGGAGGAGGGCTGTTGTCTTACACACAAAAAAAACAACAAAGTAGGCGGAGAATGTCGTGATTGGTGGATTCGTGTAGATAGGCGCAGTAGTAGTTGCATGCATCTGTGCTTGGGTTGTTGTTTCAAGGTACACCTGGAAGTGTGTGTGTGTGTGTGTGTGTGTGTGTGTGTGTGTGTGTGTGTGTGAGAATGCATGAATGTGTATTAGCTCCTTTAAGCTGTGACGATCTGTAACATTATCAGACTCATGTAGCGAGCGTGTGAGTGTGCGCGAGAGAGACCCTGCCATGACCTTTGACCCTAAATGCCTACTGAAAAAAGCACATGTGAGCATAGCTGAAGTGCCCGGCCTCACTCTGGTGCTGCGCTGCCATGGTTACTGTATTTATTATTGGTATTTAAAACATGCAGTGTTTGGAGGGAGGCGGGGCTTGTGCGTGTCCAACCATGTTCTTGTGTGACAGGTTTCCCTTCGTGGTTGCTATGCTGGATGCTATGCTGTATTGCTAGAACTACAATGTAGAATGTCGTGTGATAGAGGACCATCCGCCAACAGCACACAAGCGGGTCGAGAAGGACGAACCAGGGGTTTTTCGTATTTGCCCCACCTAGGCCCGAAACATACACACGCTGTAACAGTTTTCTGCTATTATTAGTTTTCCGTTTCAGGTCAAAATGCCAGAGAATCTTGCTGAGGAAGTTAAAATTAGCGAAACTGTTAACATGTTTACAGCTAGCAACGTGAACAATAGCACATCTGGTATAATGGTGCAGACGTTTGAACAACGTCGCACACTTGAGCACTGAAATTTGCAAAAAATGCACATTAAAAAAGGGAAGCATGCTGGCAACGTGTACGTTTCTGGCCTTGCACTTCTTTTTTTCTTCTTTTTTTGAAGCAGAATTTAAACAACTTACAATTATATTCTTTTTATATGCATTATTTTTTTTAACTTCTGGTTTAATTTGGCTTAATATGCTAATTTGACCTAAAAAGGCAATGGGTCTAACTTCAAAAAATAAAAAAGTATATTTGTTTCAGCCAATTAGCTGCATTTTCCCCTGAGCGTCGGCTCCTCCCCCCCAGTGTTCTGTGTGCTGATTGGTGGATGATGGCTCGTGTTGATCGTTTACACAGGGTTATGTCCGTTGAAATGCCTTAAGTATTTAACAATCATAATTTATTACTAACTGTAGATATTGTGGGTGCGTATTTAATTTTGTATAGTTTCATTTTTTGCAATGGAATCATATTTTATTTATTTAGAAATAACACAAAATGATTAAAACTCTTACCTCATGTTTGAGTTGGTTTGCGGGAATGCTTCGCATGCGGTTGGTCGTGTTCGTGTGTGTTTCTCCCTTTGGTGCTGTGACCTTACTGACATTCCGCTTGCTGATTGGTCAGACACGGCAGCGGAGTGGGAGTATTATGGGTTTTGATTCGCTGTCCTGTTTGCACTCTTAGTTTTCCAAGGCCACCCTCTCACTGGCATCATTTTAACCACTCTGGCGACCTTTGCAACAATCTTTCTCCTCCTCTCTCTCTGTAAGTCTTTCTTACATTGTTAATGTTTACATGAACTTTACCTCTCTCGTCTCATATTTGTGTCTATAGTTGGCTAGTGTTTAACAGTTTTATTCTTGTTAATGTTTACATCCTTCTCCTTTCTCATGATTTTTCTGTCTTGAAGAGTCTTAAATTGCTAATGTTTACATCTAAGGGTGTGGTCAAAATCTAGTGAGCTTCCCTACATAGGAAATTACCTTCTAAGGCAGCATACTAACCTAATAAGTGACTGTTTTGAAACGCTACATATGCAGCTACAAACACACGACACACAATAGTGTTTTATATTAGCATATTGCTAAGCTAGCAAAGCGATATGCATAAACATATATAGCATGCACAAATATTGGTGGAAATAGTCCATTGTTAATTACATGGAATTGTTTTTATCAATGCATTTGGGTACTAAAATTAATTATATTTCTGATTTTGCCCGCATTCTCCACCATTTATTGTGGCCGAGATTGTCGCAATGCATTCTGGGATTGTCTTCCCTATTAAGCATGCATGTGATTTTTAGATCCTGGTCAACAGCCATCGCCTAGGCAGTGTGCATATGGTGTTGTCTGGCCTAGGTAGGGAGGCTCACTAGGTTTTGAAACAAGCCCATGTCTTTCTCTCAATCTCTCATTCCTTGTGCCTATTTCTGTTTTACTCTCAATCTTTATCTCTGATATTGTCAGTCAGTCTCCAGGACATGTGAAACCTCTCTTCATAGTTTATTTTGCCTGTCTTACTCTTTCTTTCTCTCTCTCTCTCTCTCTCTCTTTCTCCCTGTCTCATGGCAGGGTCAGGACTAACAGAGTATGATAAAGCACAACAGATTTAAAATGCATGTTTTTCTCAGGTTTGAATATATACATGACTAAATAGAAATATACAGCTACATAGAGAAAATAAAAACTAGTGCAGATGTTCTACTAATGATATTAGAGGATTGATTTTTTTTGCTGCTGCTTGCATTTGAAAAACAAAACAAAACCAACAAAAAAAAAGAGAGACATTAATAATAATGTTGTCCTAAAAGTGCCAGTGACAGGGGTGCCGCGTGCTGTGGGTGTTTTTTCACTAGCGGATTTTCTAGCAGAATATAGACTATTTATCATTCATATTAAAGCAATAGCGCCTCCTGCTGGTGTGACTGCTAGTACGTAACTGGTTGAGTAAAAAAAAAAAGTCTGTGTAAAATGTTAGAAATCTCTTTTGGTGGAATTTTTGTACCTTATTTATTACTACTACTAATGATGAATTTAAAAGTGGCTTTGCTAAAATGTTTTTGGTTTCGTTTTGTTTTCATTTTGTTTAATTTCAAAGCTTGTACATTATCCTTTTTGTATGTGCTCATTTTGTAATAAAAACTGTTGAAATGCTTAAATGGCTGTTTTGTGTCTTGCACTTTCTATATAATTTCATTGTCAATTGGAAAATCCAGCTTTTTCACATTGTTTCTGGCTGGTGAAAGCATGTTGGTTGAAGCTGGTATAGGATATTTTATATTTTATTTAGTAGGATTGTAATTTGGTCAATGTATTGAGGGAGCAGTTCACCCATCTTAACAGTAGAGGGCCTTTTGAATGCTTATGGAGACAATATATGCACACTTTAAATACAAACAAAATTAACATTTTAATGTACACTACATTCATTCACTTAAATATCATCTCATCTTTAGCATTTATTTGTGAATATATTCAGTAAGAGATGCAGGAAAGTATATATAATGTTAATTTATTTGAATAATTTATGAAACCACTTACATTCTCTGTTACCAAAGCAGTAAATAATTCACTCTCACTTTTTAGTCTTCTAACACTGTTGTATGTATGACACAGATTAACTCAGAATCATTAGAGTCGAGGTGAAATTGTGTTCGCAATGTAATATAGTTCTGCAATGAGGCATGTACTACCGTTCAAAAGTTTGGGGTTGGTAATTATTTTTTTATTTTTTTTAAAGAAGTCTCTTATGTTCATCATGATTGCATTTATTTGATAAAAAAAAAACAGTAATTATGTGAAATATTACAGTATACAGTAACTGTTTTTTATTTAAATTTTAAAATGTAATTTATTACTGTGATCATCTGTGATCATTCCTCCAATCTTCAGTGTCACATGATCATTATTATCGATGCTGAAAGCAGTTGTGCATTAAAAAGAGCATCATTTATTTTAAATAGAAATCTTTTGTAACATAAATGTATTTACTGTCACTTTTGATCAAATATGTATGCATCCTTGGTGAATAAAAGTATTAATTTATATAAAATAAAAATAAAATTTGACCCCAAACCATTTTGATTTCATGTCGACTTTAAGGCCTTTTAGAGTCTTAAATAATGAATTTAAACACTTTGTGAAATGTTTTATATTTTTGGTAAATTAAATATTTACAATAATTTATACATCTAAGAGACACACATAAACAGTCCCTGTCCATTCTAGCCCTGGGTGTTGTTGTTATTCAGAAAGGAGAGTTTATCCAGGTAGGTCATTGCTTTGCAAACTACCAAGCTATAATATGTTTCCACCATCCCACAGCCCCTCCCTTTCCCCGCCCCTAAATCCTGCCAAGCCACGCCCATCAGCCCCGCCCCCATTCCTGCCGAGCTGAATAGGAAGTCATAACAGCAGGGGTTATAGCGAATGTGTCGGTCGCCGGAAAATCGAGCACTGTGAGTGGCCACCACGCCTGCCCGTCTTGCACACAGGCCAATCAGAACGTCGGAGGGGAGGGGCAGCGATACATCCTCTGCGGCGACATACACTTTTCTCACGACGTCTTGAGATAGAAGGAAGGCCGGGCCAGAGCAGTAGTCTGGCAGGTATTTATCAGGATACACCTGATAGGGCAGGTAATACGATTTGTCGGGGTTTCTCTCAGGTGCGGCCCGATGGATGACCCTGCCCAGGTAAAGGTCATCTGGATTTGTTCTCAGTCCCAGCAGGTATGTTGTAAGCGCAGGAAGATTTAAATACACAGAATCCTCAGAAAGAACGATAAATCGGGCTTGTGGGCAAAAAAGTAGGATCCAGCGAAGCGACATTTTAACTTGTTCCCAGTGTCCTCTCTGCCAGTCTCCCCTTGAAACACCTTCGAACTGCACAATGTCACCATACCGGGCCGACTCCTCCCTCATTATATCTTGCTCCGCCCCTAAAGGGGAGGGGCCAGTGAAAAACAACGTCCGCACAGCAACACGGTGCACCGAAGTCTGATTGGCCCAGGATTTTCGCACCGCCTCCCTCTGGCTCAAGTTACCAGGGGAACTCAGGACCACCGTGAGGATGAGGAAGTCCTGATGATGAAGGCAGGGTTCGGTGTTAATGGGATAGAGCTGCGAGGTGTTGACCCTGGCCTCGGTCAGGTCCAGTTTGCGTGCACGCTCCCGGACCTCGAGGACAAAGCGATCAGTGTAGGCAGCGGGAGACGACTGCAAGAGAAACTCTTCGACTATGTCACCTCCAAACAGCAGCGCGTGAAACAAGATGACGTTACACAACAGGAAACACCACTGATGAGTCTGCAGCCGAAACGCACAGATCTGGGAGAGAGTGGAACAACAAATGTGACCAACAACTTGAGAGTCTAGGATCAATCAGTTGCAACATTTTTTATTGTTTTTATCAAATACACAAACAATTGATCTCTAATCTCTGCTAAAAGGACCACCATAGCATAGGCAAGCAAAATCTAGTACAGTAGTGCAACATTTAAAAGTGGATCAAAGTTGTCCTAAGACAAGAACGGGTATTGTTTCAAATTCATGTACACTGATAAAAATGATTTTGTGGTGAAGTAAATACTACAGAATTTTTTTTTTAATTTATAAGAAAAAGTTAGTTCAGGCAAGAATTAAAAAAAAAAAATAAGTAAATACTATATTAGTACTCAATTCAATCGTGTAGAAATGAAAGCGTAAATATCAACGTTATAAAATTAAGTAAAATGACTCAACTTTTCTGATTCTGGTGTTCCCATCATGCACTGGTACTTGAATAATTAATGAGGTTGATTTTTCACTGTTTTCCAGATTTTTTTCCCACTGTTTTATCATAGCTTTTGCTGTTAGGTTTAGTAACTTGCCATTTTGTGACATTTGGAGTTCATTTTCTACTCAAAACGACACATTCAAACACAAAAACGATCCATCAAATGTTACCGTCATTGTGTATTGTCTATCAAGTATTGAGGTTTCTGCGTTCACACACATGACTTCTGAATTGTAGATGGTGTCTCACTCTATATCTATTGGATTAATTACTTAGATGTTTCTAAGTAAAGCATACACTTTAAAAGTGTGGTTTTATTCAATGTTCTGTTGTCAATGTTATACTGTTTGAGTGAAATATATTGCAAAGGAAACTACAACTAAATAGTTATTACTCAACCTTTACTAGCCAAGTTAAAATTACTTATTTTCTTCGTTACTTTCACTTAACTTAGAGTATACTTAATTCCATACGTGAAATGTAAAAAATAAGCGTGTGAAATTTACTTTAAAAATATTTGTGCAAAAACTTGGCAAAGAAAAATTAAGTAAATTTTACTTATTGTTTTTTTCAGTGTATAACTTTGATGACAAGTTTTTGATCCACTTCAAATGTTGACTACTGTATTTAATCAGCATGGTTTCTGGTGCTTCGAGACCAATGAAGTCTTGCTGGTTCTGCCAGTTAAGCAAGGAAACCACAAAAGTCCATATTAAGTACCAGTATCCATAAACACAACATATGCTGGATATACAGACCATAATATTCTAGGATTTGCAAAGAGGCTATATGCACCAATAGAGAGGAACAGCGATAGGAACTGAGGACAAATACTTACGTACCTTCATGATGTCCCTTTAGGGTGTCTTCCTATTTAGTTTTCTGTCCCATGAACTAAAGTGCGTGCTGCTCACCTGGACGTTGTTTCTTCAGTAAACTGACACCAGACAGGTAATGGTAACATAACACAGCTCCGTCTCCACTGGGCAAAGATGTCCAGCTTCACCTACAGTAATAATGGATGATCTCAGGATACATTACTCAAGAGCTGCTGTCCTGTTCTCATCTAACAGAACGTTTTGTAGAAATTTTAGATGTACAAAATAAATTGCAATTTACATACTATTGGGACTATATAGTATGCACACTTAGGATAAGTGTACCCCAAATCAAAGTATATTGAAAATATTAAACTAAGGATTGTGCCCAGATCGTGCATACTGGATTTTCGGAAAAGATGCTTTCATGCTTATTACCCACAAACCCTTGCACTAGGGAAGAATTGGAGGTAATACTTACAATAGTTTCATGATTTAATTACATTAGTTAACATGAACTAACAACGACAATACTTCTAAAGCATTTATTAATCTTTGTTCATGTTAATTTCTACATTTACTCATATATTTTTTTTAAGTTTCAAAAGTTGTAACTTTTAAGTTTAGAGACGTGCTCCAGAAAAACAGTTCACGGAGACGGAGAGGCAGAAAGCACACCCTGTTTATTTTCTTTATTTTACAAAAGCACAATGTTTTATTTCGATTGTAGTGGACACGTAAAAAAGTAGACATTTAACAGCTTATTTTTTCATATTTCTTAAGTCTGTATGACCAAAAATGACGGGAATATTTTAAGTCTATTTTGCTGCTATGTAAAAAAAAAAACGAGCAAAACGCGCCAGCGCGTTTGCCGACCCCAGAGGGTTAACATTAGTTAATTCACTGTGGACTAATATGAACAGACAATAAACTATGTTTATTAGCTAACATTAACAAAGGTTATTAAATGCTGTAAAAATATGTTGCTATATAACTGATATATATATATATATCAAAATATATAACTGTGACTGACCAATGAGAATCAAGTATTCCAGAGCACCGTGCAAAAATAAAGACGAATTTATCATTAAGTGTGTACACTGTAAAAAAAAAATTTCCCAAATAAAACAAAGATTATTGGAGCAAAAGGAGATTAGTATTTCAGTCTTTCAAAATTTTACATGTAATTCAATATGTTTCTGCTTCTTTGTAATCGTTTGAGAAATTCACAGCAATTCCTATGAGTGAAAATTGTTTACATCGCATTTATTTCAGTGTTTGTGAGTTATGGTTGTGTGTGAAGACTGGCTTGTTCCTGGGGAGAACATTTGCCTTCTGTAAGAATGAAATACACGTGGGTGATGATTCACATGTCAGAAGAGCTATTTTTTCTCCTCTATGACCACATTTACATGTCATTATTCATTGTCAGCACTAACCTACATACCTACATATCATACATACAGTCTCTCTCTCTGTCAGTCACATACACAAATAAACCTTTTACAGTGTCTTCACTAAAGATGAGTGAGGCTCTGTCTCGTACATGATGTACAGTAGAGAACGAGTGGGAAAGAGAATAAAGAAAGAAAAGCAGAGGCACATAGTTTGACAACAGGCAAAAAGCAACATCAACATGACATCAGAGAAGTGAGTACCGTACATCCATTAACACATTCATGACAGAAAGACACATATATATGAAAAGAAGAGAGAACTTTAATTTACCTTGAGTCTCAAAAAGTCATTTTACATTACTGGATGTTCTGTGCATTCAGATCAAAAGTGCAGATCTTCAAGGCTTTCAATTTATCAGCCACAATTATTGGTCAAAATCCTCCTGAAATTAATCATTTAATTAAGGCACAGAATGGGTAATTAAGAACAATTGCATGCCAAGTGTGTTTTTATGATTTACGCACTGATGTATTTTGTGTAATATGTTATTTATTGAACTTAGTAGTCATGCTATGCAGAACTAGATTTACCCTGTTTAATATGGAAGCTTGTTTTAGCCACATAATAAAATAAAATAAAATAAGAAAGTTAATTGCAACTTTTTATCTTTATTTCTCACAATTCAGAGTTTATAAATCGCAATTTAGAGGGGAAACAAAGTCTGAATTGTTCAATAAAAAGCTACAATTTTTTACCCCACACTCACTGCACACAAGTGTTCTATTCATAATAACTATTCTAAACTATTCATAATCATTGCATTTTGATGGGTTATATTAAATAAAAATTAAAATAACAATGCTTTTACTAAGTTTCTAAAATATGTTTCTGATGGACTTTATTATATTTTGTTATGATGTGACCCCTTTTCTCAATCCAAAATGATTATTTTATTTTTTTACCACATGGTACAGCCAGAGGTAACTTTCTCTTGCAGTCTTCTACTTTTTCTTTAAGTTTACCCTGGTCAAGAAAAATAGTAACTCTGTTATGGGGAAACACTTTAAAAAAAAATAAAAAATCTTGGTTCAAAACAAGCAAAATAATATTGACTGAAAATAATGTGGTGCAATGATGATTGCTAGTTAAGGTTAATAGATATTTTTAGGCACAAATGTTAGAGTTTCCTGATGTTCATAAAGGTAAAAAAAAAAATCAGTAGATTGTAGATGTTACGGTGTTGCAGGGACGAGGAGAGATGAAGGCACTCTAAAAAATGCTGGGTTGTTTTAACCCAAATTTGGGTCAAATATGGACAAACCCAACCGTCGGGTTAACATTTTTAATTAAAAAATTTAACCCAACGGCTGGGTTTGTCCATATTTGACCCAAATTTGGGTTGAAAGAACCCAGCATTTTTTAGAGTGTTACTGTTTATTTAAGAAAACACACAAACAAAGATCCAAAAGAGCAATGAAGATGCGAATAATCCATAAAGGAAACAGAAATCTAAAGAAGAAACCAAACCATCAGGAATAACGATGAAAACCGCAACAGTTTACAATGGGATGTAAAGACAACAACCGACAACAGACTGCTGAAACTCATATGGCTACACATGGGTAACAACAGGCTAAACAAGGCACAGGTGAAGGTAATGAATCGCTATGGGAACAAACAAGGGTAACTATGGAAGCAAACAAAGCAGCAATGGAAAGGCAAACTGGAACTAAACACAGGGAGTGAAACAGAAACAGAAAATACATATTTAAATAAAAGTCTTTAAACACACAACAGGGGAAACAAGACAGGAATTAACAGTAGATAAATAAATTATATTTAGTTATGCTGTGTTCTTCTGCTAAGTGATTTAGTGATCAGTGTCTCATCTCTGTCAGATGTAAAAGAATTGAGAGATTTTATCACTACCGTCTCTCATTCAGTCACACATATAGGGCATTCCCATTTCTCTGTCAGTCTTTGTCTCTGAAAATTATGAGTTTTAAAAGTCATGGGTTGAGTGTGATGTCTGCCAGAAACCCATGGTGACTGGTTGTGAAAACGTTTGAGCTCTGGGTTGTCATGGTAACAAAACTGGTTGCCAGGGTGATGATTGCATTATCGGCATATGGAAACAGCATGGTGAATTGGTGACCGGTTTAGCACTCAGGGTTTCATGGTGTTAAGTTAAATGACAGTGCAATTAGTTCTCAGGGTTACAGGAGTGCATAGTTGTCATGGCTTGATTGTGTTTTGACTGTCAGTGCAATTATTTTCTCTTGTCACTATTGTTTGTGTCAGTGAAGAAGAATTTCGTGCACATTGCATACATGTCTGATGTGATGCTATGTTTGTCGGCAAGAGGTAATACATTTTATTGTGGCGACAGGCGCATCCCACCCATGACCCCTGACACACACAACCCCCATCCTTTGAGCTGTTGTCCTGCTGCAGTACTGCACTTACCTAACACTGTAAACTACGTATCAAAAAGAAGAAAGAGAGAGAGAATATCAGCAGAATATCAGAAAAGCATGATGAGCACTAAAAGCAGACAGAGTCAAGGACATTCGACTTACACCCACATGCGTGACTCACTGTGTTTGTGTATCAAAAACGATTGATCTGTTCTCATTGAAAAATATAGATTGGACCAGACATGGTTGTGTATGAAATGAAAAAGCTAGATAAAAAAAAGAAAGAAAAGTGAAAAGTGTTTGACTATGCAACACTTAAAGACTTCTGACATCAATTACTCTCCCCCATGTTGTTAATCTTTTGCTGGTTGAGGGAAACCTGAGAGCTTTCTGTCTGGCTGAAGGTAAGATTCAAAAAGATCATAAAGGCATCATAAAATTAATCAATATGAATAAAGTGACTCAATCGTCTTGTGAAGAGATACGATTGCTTTATTATGATCAAGAGATTTAATTTCGGCTTTTATTCATATGTAGAGCGCAAAATGTTCAAAACTTTTTTGCAAAAGTTTCTAAAATATGTCTCTGATAGACTTTATTCAATTTTGTAATGCTGTGACATTTTCCTCCATCTAAAAAAGAATGGTTTGCACTTTCTGCCATTTTTTAAAACTATTTCTTTGTTTTAGATTTCTGTCCCTCCACTGACAAATTTCAAGGCAAAGATTCAAAAAGGCCATAAAGGGATCGTAAAAAGAATAATTTGACAAAAACTTAAAAAACGTGCTCTTTTTACAAACCAATTGCAACATTTTCTTGAAAGTGCAATCTAATGAATGCAATCTACAAATTATCAAATTCTATTAAAAATGAAATGTCTGTATAATGTGTACTTGTATTCATGTTTAGAGGTTGAGAGAGAGAGAGAAAGAGAGGGAGAGAGAGAGAGAGAGAGAGGGAGGACGGGATCGGGAAAGGTCCATGAGTCGGGACTCGAACTCGGGTCGCCCGAAGCACAACAGCGCTTGCCCACGAGGCTATCGGCTCCAACTAAGTCAAGTCTTTCTGATCTTCTGGTCTATGGCTCAGGTCGATCATATGTAAGTCGGTGGGATTTGTCCCCTTATTTTTAATAAAGCTTATAAGCCTTATCAACACACATCTCCTCAGCAAGATCTGAGAGTCATTCAGTGAGAGCAAGAGACACAACAGTGATCTACTGTACAGCATGTTCACAGCAGAGCAGATGGCTGTTTTGTTGTTTGTGATGAGTTTGCGTATGTGTTGTCTGACATGCATTTTCAGGATTTCTTTTTTTTTTTTTATGTGTGTATGTTTAGTAAACACTTTAAGGAAGATGAGGACCTCTTGGTCATCAAAAATAGTATGCAGGATGACAGCGCCAAGGGCAACACCCGCTCAAAGAGGAATAAAGCGTCGTCCAAAGCCAAACCCTCTGACATGATATATGTTGGTCAGTATTTCTATCCGTCTCTTTGTCTGTCAGTGACTTTCAGACTTTTCTTCACCTGCCTAAACATTTTAGGAAGTTTGGTCTGCCGCCAGTGGCAACTATAAATGTAACCAGTATTAATAGTATAAAATCACAAATGAGATCGCAGTTGTTTCTCTACATGTTGTAGGTTTTTAAATCTTTTAATTTGGCATTTTAACAGAATATCATTTGTAATTACACTTTTTTTTTTAATGCAAACAAATAAAACACATACTAAAAAATATGCATGAAAAAAAATGTGTAGGTTTTTAAATGTTTGTTTGTGTTTAGTTGGAGGCTGGAGTAAAGATGACCCATCCTGTCCAGTTGAGCAGTTCTGCCCCCAGTATAATGAGTGGAAGATGACCGCTCCAATGCACCATCAACGCGGCGACACAGGGGTGTGTGCTCTGGGCGGGATCATCTACACTGTGGGCGGGTCTGATGATGTCACCTGTTTGAGCAGCGTGGAGAGGTGGGAGTTTTCATCAGTTTAGAACTAAAACTGTCCTTCAAATATAGGTTTTTGTAAAGTGCATGAGAATCGAATCACAGTTGATTTCAATAGAGTTTGGGGTTAACTAATCTTCCGGTACTCTTACTAACATAATTTATTTTTTAACAATATTAAGCTATTTTTATAAATACATACTTTTTAATATTAAATTATTAATATTTTAAGTATGTATACATTTCTCTACATTTTTCAACTATCTTGTTTGTTTGTTTTTGGGGGGGGGGGGGGGGGTTACTGTCGTAATGCGTTCTGGGATTGCATTCTATGTGAAGAAAGCAAGCAGTAGTTTAGTATGCTCTAAATAAAGCTTAAGTAAATCTTAAAAATACATAGATTCTAAGTATTTTACTTTTAATATATGTGTATGTAGAGGTTTGCAATGTGTATATGTATATATATGTATGTATGGATATTGTATGTTTATGTGTGAATATACTTATACATATGTATAGGCATTTATCATTATTGTTTATTTATTTATTTTTATTATTATTATTTATTTTTATTTTCATTTAATTATATATATATATTATATATATATTTTAATCTTGTTATCATTATTTACTTTATTCACTTGCTACTTATATGCTGCCTGGCATGAGGTGGGGGGTTGTTCTGTAAAAATGTGAAAAGCTTTAAATAAAATATATAAAAATACATAGCACACAATTATTAGGTAAAATAGTCCAACTATTAAATATTTTTGTGATAAAATTTCTCAGAGATGAATTAAAGGTAGGGTAGGTAATTTAGGAGGCTGGTAATAGCTTTCTAGCTTTGAAAGCATAAGATCCTACCCTCCTTTCAAAGCGTTTATAAAGCTACATCTCCTTCAAAACAAATGATCGCGTACAGCGTCACGAGAGACGGCGTTAACTCGTGTCTCAAAGCACATAACATTACAATAATAATGAACATAAAAACTTGAAAAACCACCTGACTGCTGCAGATTCGTTTCGGCGTTGATAGTGTTGCCATTGAAATGCATAAATTTTAGTCACGGACGGCTCCATGTATAACGTCACAGGTTTCCATCTCTTCCAAATTACAGTAGTTATGAAAACGGGGCTACTGTTTCGGTTGCAGTGCTCGGTGACTGACATCTGTCTAACTTAGCATGAAACGCGCTGATGATGTGTGATGTCTGCGCAGAGATATATGAAAATACATATGCTGACAGGTAGGTAGGACATAATTTGATTGCATTTGGACCGAATGCAATTATTTGTCAAACATTTCATGGTCCTACACCTTCCATAGACGAGATATATACATATAAATATTTAGACCACTTCATTTAGTGATTGCTATCAGGATGTGAAGAGACTTTCAACCAGCAAAAAAAAAAAAAAATTCTGACATTCAAAAAATGTTGCATTCAAAAAATCTTTGCCTCGGCCTGCCATTTCATGTTGATGTGTTTACTCAATGCATTTTGGGATTACATTTTTCAAAAAGGAGACATGCAACGCTGCCTTAGAAACTGACCAATAGTTTATTCCTAGAATCTGTAAAATGTAGTTATTGTTTAAAACAGCTTTCACATGTTACAGCATGTATATGATGCCTTAAAATGCTGAGTGAATGTGTTTGTTTATGTGTTAGGTATGATCCAGAGCGTAACACCTGGTGTGTGGACGTGCCGTCGCTCTCCTCGCCACGGTCAAGGGTGTGTGTTGTAGAGATGGACGGATGTCTCATTACACTCGGAGGTTTTGACGGAATGACCTGCATTAACACAGTAGAGAGGTCTACACACAATAACACATGTACACATACAGAGAAACATAACTCTGGAGATATGAAGATACACAAACTCATACACACACACTTGTTGTAGGTATGACCCATTGAAGAACTCCTGGTCTAAGTTGACTCCAATGCTGAGGTACAGGGCAGCTGCATCCGCCGCTGTCCTGAAAGGTCAAATTTACGTTGTGGGAGGAACAGATGGAGACATGCCGCTAGATTCAGGTACACAAACACATACATGTGCAAATTTGAAACAAATAAAATGACTCAATACTAAATTCTTCTGACCTAGTGGAGCTTTTTGATCCATTTGAGGGACGCTGGTGTCTCTGCCCCACCATGTCCACCCCGAGGGTGGCTTCAGGATGTGCTGCGTTTCTTGGTTGTCTGTATGTGGCCGGAGGACGAGACGAACTTGGTCTGTCATTGAGCACCGTGGAGAAATACGACCCAGACACTCTCCGCTGGAGCCCAGTTAGGGCTATGAACAACAAGAGATTTCAGGTTTGGGTGAATAAGAGTCTTCTTAACACCAAAAAATTATTTTACTTACCCTTTTGTCATGCCAAACCTATACATAGAATATTACCATTCTAAAATTATTCTGAAGTGGTTTAATCATGGCCTTTGTGGTAATATAATTGTGTTTAAAATGCACAGGTTTCTTTAGTGCTGTTTAATGGCTTTCTATTGGCTATCGGAGGGTATGATGGTGTAAGTGACCTTAAAACAATGGAGGCTTACAACCATGAGAAAAACTCCTGGAGGTGTGTATTGGTTTAAGTGTCTCATACATGTAAAGCCTCACAAATGCGGCAAATGTAGGATATCTACAGAATGGATTTAAATATGCCGTGAATGGGTTAAAAACACTAGTTGAGACTGTCATTAAATGAATAGTTCATCCAAAAACTGTCATTATAATGAAGACTATACTACGTTTTTCTTGATCTCTCACATTCCTTATATCTTCTCTTGTGTTTAGACATTTTGGAAGTATGAAGTCTAAGCATCCAGGTGGACATGTGGCTCTGGTTAAGGCTGTGTGAAATGTATTGATTGAAATTATGGTTGATGATCATTGTAATAAATTACAGTGAAATTAAATTCTGTATATTTCCTTGACCCTCACAAAAACATACTGTTGTACCATGTTTTCCGGTATCATATTGCATAATAATACCATGGTATAGTATTTTATTCCAGCAGTGGTAGATGATAATTGAAATCATTCAGTACATGTTAAAGTAAGAAAACAGCATATTGTATGTACTGTTTGGTACTTTTCTGTTCAGAAATTCATTTGACAAGTTTCCACAGAGCAATTATTTGTCAATTAAATAAGCTAAGTTAAATCAGTATTATACATTTTGACAACATTTTTCCCCAGGCATGAGGAATCACAATTTTAAAATTGGCATGACCTTCAAAAACCTTTATGTACCCGTAAACAACATTAATGTCTGCCTTTAAGAAATGAAGTTCTGTTGCTATGTTACTGTGAATAGATGTAGCCTTGGCAACTAAAGAGAAACTTGATGTCTTTTTACAGAGTAACAGTTATTATTCGTGATGAATAAGAAAGATTATGTTCAAGGCTGTCCAGCATACGGCGCTGTGTCTGACACTTTAAAATAACTCGACGACCTTACCTCTCTCAATGTTAGTTGATAGAAGTTGAGAGACTCAGTTGCGCGCCACAGCCTGTTTTATTTAAAAAATCAGCAAAAAAAAAACTAAAATTGTCAGAAAGTACAAGTGAAGAGACCTTTCACACGGTTTGATTTCATCACCATGTTTTTTTTTGGCAACATAGCCTACTTTTACCTCAAAAAGTTTTACCTGTCTATCTGACGTAGACACATCTTTGACCGTTGACTGAATAACGGATTTTGATGCCTGAAGTTCTGGCTCATCATGAGGGAGAAACAGTGGCCGTGACGTTTCCGTCCGCGCGCCGCTCGCCGGATGAAAAGATGAGCGGCGCGTGCTACACCAACCACACATTTGAATACGATGATGGGAGCACCTCGCGCCTGAGGTAAAGTGTGCGCGCACAGTTGTCTTCTTCAGAACTAAGCTAGAAATGCGATAGATAGATAGATAGATAGATAGATAGATAGATAGATAGATAGATAGATAGATAGATAGATGGATGGATGGATGGATGGATGGATGGATGGATGGATAGACAGACAGACCGATGGATAGATAGATAGATAGATATATAGATAGATGTTATTCTGAAGACACCTAAAACTAGCTTGATTTTTAAAATGTCAAATAGTCTATTTTTCCAAGTCTCTGTGTCGTTTCTTTCACTGGTAGTCCGAGATGTGGCTCCAGTTGTGGGGGCAGAGGGGTGGTCTTAAATGTGCAGGAACTCGAGATGACCACTGGAACATCGGTGGTTCCTTCCCCTCAAACCTACTTCCGGTTCCGAGACCTGTTGCTTGGAGACCAGACGTTTTATGAAGACAGGTAAAAAAAAGTAGGCTTCAAGTCAAGTCATCTATAGCGCTTTTAACAATGTAGATTGTTTCAAAGCAGCTTTACAGAGATAAACGTATAATTGAAGGTAACAGAGATTGTTTTGGCTTTATAGCGGTTCTTGAATAATGTTATTTTCCAGCTAAAGTTAGTTTTGGTTGATTCACTTCCGTCGAAATTATCATTTGTTATTAAATTAGGGGCCACTAAGACGACACCGTTCTCTCTAAACAGACTTTAAACTCGATCTGTGATAAACGCTGATGGCGCTCACATGCGCATAAAGAGTTAATTCTATAGTTATGTGCGCAGGTTTGTAATTCCCTACAAACCAAGCCTAACAAACTACTTGTCTTGCCTATACATTTTGATACAGAATTTTATTTTATCACTTCGGGGTAGGTACGCGAACCGAATTTTCCCACAACACTTTATCTGTAGAGTGGTAAAGGGACCCTCCATAGGGAAAGGCTATATATCACTACATATAGTGACAAAGGCTGAATCCGAAATCACCCCCTGAACCCTCATTCACTAGCCTATTCCCTACGTAAGTCCACTAATACTGTTCACTTGAGTGAATGAAAAGGAGTGAACGAATTCGGACAGCCGTTGAGCGTACATCGGTTGTACACTCGTTATTGCAGTGCAATGTGGGATTGAATAAGTGCACACTCAGTAACGTCCACTATTCAGACACCACTACAAATTGTTGTCCCCTCAAATAAAGCCCTATTTGAGGGTATAGGGTGTCGATTTCGATTTCAGCCAATGTTTAGACCTTGTAGCCCCGCTCGTTGAGTTCTGTCTTCCAGGTTGTATTTCCACAGCATAAAGGTAAGATTTTACAGAGATATGAATGAAAATCTTCCCGGTCTACTGACATTTCTTATGACATCTGCTTCAAACATTACAACGCTTATGATAACTTTCATTAACTCTACAATAGTAAATCCACTTCACCAGCTAATTACTCTTTGACAGCGATGCCAAAGAGCTACCGCAAAACCAAGAGTTCAAACACAAATTTCTAAAGATGGTTGCGCGCATGTTTCTCTGGCACATAAGGTCTATATTACCCAGTGTCACCATTGCTCCATCTGCAAATTCATACCTGTCTCATTGAAGACCAGGAGTCAGAACTAGATCCAAATGACTATTAAATATTTATGAGTTATGATGTTTCTGTAATACAGCCCCTCCCTGGTTACTCTAAAAAATGCTGTGTTGTTTTTCAACCCAATTTTGGGTCAAATATGGACAAACCCAAACGTTGGGTTAAAAAATGTAATTTAAAAATGTAACCCAACGGCTGGGTTTGTCCATATTTGACCCAAAATTGGGTTGAAACAACCCAGCATTTTTTAGAGTCTGCATCACAAAAAAAGATTAGAAGTTGCGGGCAGATGCCCTAGGTGTATAGGTGTGTCCAAACAATACACCTAGATCGAATGTATTGTATGGAAAGAAAAAAAATTGCACAGCAATATCCTAAAAACACTCTGAACACCTCAGCAACCATATATAAACACCTTGGCAACCACCCAGAACATTCGATATGGAAATAACTGAATGTTTGAAAATCATGTTTGGATTTAAACTGCTGAACAAGAGAACAACAAGTAGCTCGTCTACTTTTTTACACTGGCAAACCTTGAATGTTAAGAAAAAAGTCACACTGTGTGGGCACACGGCCACATCTCTCCAGATCGACAGAAATAGCCTCTTGAGCAGGTTATTATCTGCAATTTCCTGACAACAGGAGAGAGAGAGAGAGAGAGAGAGAGAGAGAGAGAGAGAGAGAGAGAGAGAGAGAGAGAGAGAGAGAGAGAGAGAGAGAGAGAGAGAGAGAGAGAGAGAGAGAGAGAGAGAGTGGGCACTGCGGAAAGGTGGAAAGAGAGAAAAAGCAAAAGAACTGCTCATTTTAATTTTCTTCCATGAGTTTGTTGCTCATTTACTCAAAGTTCTCTTTGTAAACAAACACATTATGACAACACTACATACACTCGTGTGACTGCACTATTACAAAGACAAACAGCATCGCTTGAGGCATGTAACAAGACTAACATCATCCACTATACCAAAAAAAAAAAAAAATTTAATAAGCTTTATGCATTAACTGAACTCGTAAGGTTTGCCACGTTTTACAGCTGTTGTGCATGTTAGACATGCTACTTAGGCCTGTATTTGACATAGAGATGCTAGTAAAACTAATAAAGTGTATTGAAATCGAATGCAGAGGCATACACAGCAGAGAGAGAGAGACACGCTTGAGCGCCTGCAGTCAGGAGCGTGTGGGCGGGTTATTTTGAACTGCGCCGCTGAAGATTATGTACTTCCATAACAATCCTCTCAGCTCAGATCTCTGCACGTCCTTGTCTAGAAACCCTCTGGGTTTTCTCTGTCATGGAACAGAAGAATACTGTACCGTCCTGGGTTAACCCGGCTCTGGTCAACTGGAGACTGGACTCTTTTGGTAGCGATGCTGGGCAGAGGTAGGATGCTTCTCTAATAAGAGTCACTGCAGTCTTTTGAATGACTGGAAATGATCACCCGGTCTGGCTTTTTTCCCTTTTTGCTAAAGTAGGAACGCTGTAGTTGATTTCAGATGCTGCTAGTGCTGCACTTTTTAGTTGTTATCAAAGTTTTTTTTTTGCATTTTTTATTAAATGAATATTTTTTTATTCCAGTTTCACTGTTTTTATTATTAAAACATGCTAAATAAATGATGGCATATCTAACAAAAACATATGTCAAATTTTGGACACAAAATTGTGCCAGGGGTTGTAATGTTGATGGCTCCGTCTCACTTTATTACGGCAAATAAAACCTCCATTCCTGTGGTCTCCATGGGAACTGGCGGACATATCGCATCTCCTTTCGGAGATTGTACTGTAGAGAATGGCTCTTCGTGCTGAACTATGTAAACAGAGTAAAACATGGTAATGGACAGAGAAAACAAGGGAAAAGAGAGAGTCCTTATGCATGAACATATCACTGATCAGTTTCAGGAAAACTCACATATACTGACACATATTTGTATTGACATTATACAACAGTTTATGCATTGGTCATGCGCATTCATGAATATTTTATGCATAAATTGTCTGCTTTTCAGGATTTTAGTTTAAAATGTGTGTTTATATTTCACTATTTTTAATCACATTTTGATTTTACTAGTTTATTTTAAATAGTCCTGTGACAAGTGATTTTTTTAAAGTACTAATGCATGCATGCATGATGATAATTGTAAAATAATTCACAAACTGCTGTTAAAAATAGTTTTAGATGTAGTTTAGCCTGTCGCACCACATGACTTGTCAACTTTCTAAAAGTATTTTATGTCAACTACCCACATGCATGAATTCACACTGTCTTACCCACACAGAGCACTGACTTTATAAGGCAGTATTGCTGTAGCCTGGCAGGTCCACTTCACCAATGTAAAGCTTTCATGATAAAGTAAACTTTGATTTGCCCTCTTTCACTTTCTCTTCATCTCTGTATGTATGATCTGTCTGCCTATATATTGCGACAGAGAACAGTTGCTAGAAGCGTGATCATGGTAACCCCAAAGATAGTAAAGTCACACTTAAAAATGATTTCAATTAATAGTTTTAGCATGCTATTTAATATGGCAAATGTAACTGCTACATTGCTGCAGAGTAAGTTATATAGATATAGATATAGGCAGGTGGAGCTGGGGGAGGTGGAGGGTTTCAGAGGAACTCTGATAGCGCTGCAGGACTAGCTTACAGCAAACAATAATCCCGAACATTTAATTGTTGAGCAAGCAATCTCATTGGCTACAGGATCAGCAGAGGCCAATCAGCTTGTGCCATGTGCAGTGCTTGAAGTCGGGCAATATGCACTTCTCACATGTTTTGTGTTACTCTGACCGCCCACACGAAACATAGAATTAGGCTATTCATTAATTATCATTGCGTGTTTCTGAACTTTTATAAGCCGTATGAACTGAATGGACCAATTATCTGCGCCCAGTTGTTTAATTTTGTTTAAAAGTGTAGCAAATCACCATGTGCCACTTTAAAACACTAAAGAGAAAGTCAAAAATAAACTAAAAAGACTACTCATGACCACCTTTGCTAGAATTTATCATGTTCTACTGTATTTATTGTGGTAAATTTCGACTAACTTGTTGTAAAATGTATAATAGATACTCTGTGAGAGGTTTAGTTCACCAATTTATGGCTCTTTATAATGGGAGTGAATGGTACCATATTTTTAAGCCCAAAAAAGCGCATCCATCCATCATAAAAGTAATCCATACGGCTCCAGGGGGGTTAATAAAGGCCTTCTGAAGCAAAGTGATGCGTTTTTGTGAGAAAAATATCAATAACTATAACTTTATAAACTGCAATCACTAGCTTCCAGTAACGGCCGGGATATTTTTTATTATAACTTATAATTATAAAATTATATTGCTATATTATACAAATATTTTTATTATGTGTTTGGCTGAAAGAAGAAAGTCATACACACCTAGGGTGGCTTGAGGGTGAGTACATTTTGGGATAATTTTCAATTTTTGGTGAACTAACCCTTTAAGGGAATTGATTTTCACTATGAATTTATTTTAAAATTGTGGCATGTTGTAGCTATTGTTTCTAAATGTGTAGGCTGCTATTTTTCATAACAAATGCCCCCCCGAACGAGGTATTAAATTGATCTTTCAGTTGATTGATAGTGATTTATGTTAACGCTACACTGATGTTTTTAACTGCAGGGTTCATGTGGAGTTTTATGTGGATGAGAACACGTTTAAAGAGAGACTCAAACTTTTCTTCATCAAAAACCAAAGATCCAGTAAGTCTCAAACCTGTGACTTTTTGCCTTTAATTTGACCCCATTTTATGGTCTTTTAATGCATGAACTTTTTCCCCAGGTTTAAGGATCCGAATATTTAATTTCTGCCTGAAGCTTTTAACATGTGTTCTCTACATCATACGAGTCATGACGGACAACCCGGCCCAGCTCCGACACACATGGTCAGAACTGTGTTTTAATGTTTATGAGTGTGAAGAGTATGATTTCAAAGTAGTTTGCTCACATCCAAACATCACTTCAGCAGGTGCTCGATCAGTTGAAATGCAAAAGAGCCGGCACAATGCTATTACGAAGACCTTTTGTTGTCAAAACGTTGCAATTTATTAATCTTCCTTGGGAGCAGAAATAATAGTATGCTGGCTTTTTAGCATTTCAGTTAAAAAGTGTGATTACCATGACAGAACCATTACATATTTTCTAATATTTAAAGAGAGTTAGTGAATCATCTCTTATGCTGGATTGATGTGTCACAGTAAGCGACCCACACCTCCTCTCTCTACAGCATCAACTGCAACAGCACCACGCTGACCAATGAGATCAACTGGTGAGAAAAACCATCAGTGTCAATTTCCATTTATGCAGATGCTACTCGAGGTTGATTTTATACTGTGTATAAATACATTTATACAATGTATTTGCTCTAATCGGTCTGTCTCTTCCAGGGGGCTGATATTCTGGGTAGACAGAAAAGAGCCAGTGTGGGCCATTCAGGTGAGTCCCAGGAAAACAAAGCATTTATATTTAAATGTAGTATTGATTTAAGTGAAGCTTTGAAACATTTAGAAAATCTTTTTTTTTCTTCTTTTTTTTACTTATATTTTTATTTAGAACCACACATTACATACAATACAGTATGGCATTGGGTTTTAACATGTAAAGCCGCGCTTTCACCGCAGGAACTTTCCCCAGGAACTAGTAACTCTGGGCTGGTACTCGGTGTGTTTACACCGCACGGTCTAAATGAAGTTCTAGGTAAATATTTCCCCCTCCGAAAGTCCCTGCTGACGAGGTAGTACTTTTTCAAAGTTCAGGAACTTTCGGGGGGGCGGGACTTGTGCGTTGAACATGCTGATTGGTTGTGGTCACGCCGCATTTTGATTGGATGACTCCACGCAGCATTCTATTTTAACCGCCATTTTTAAAAAATCTATTGCGGTTCGTGGCTTCATGCAGTAAGAGTTGTCTGTCTGCAAATATGGAATTTAATAAATAAAAAAAACACACAGCTGGACCGACGATGAGGTTCAGGCTTTATTAGGCATATTTTTGGAAGTGGAAATTGTCTGCACGTTCGTCCCAGCCGTCTCACGGTCAATGTCCGCATCGTCTAAATTGTATATCTAGCTTTACGAGCTTTACACGCTTTAGTATCAGTGCTCGTCTCTTTTCTGCCGTTTTGTTAATTACCTCGTTAGTAAACCAATACATCACAAACAACTGCAGCACAGTTTGAATCTCCTCCATACTTATTATAAATGTGGCGCTCAAAACTGATTACTGTCCGTCGCAGACTTGGAGGAGTTTACATAATACAGTTAATACATATAATTACATAATACAGTTTACATAATCTTCCCGGTACTTTAGACCGCGGTGTAAACGCAGAAAGCAACCAGTCCTTGTCAAAAAAAAGTTCCTCGGAAAAAAGTTCCTGGGACAAATTGTTCTGGGTAATTTCGGTGGAAACGCGGCTTTAGTCCATCATGTTCCCACAATATTGACAATTGTTCAAACTTAATTATATCCAGGGGTGCACATAACATTTTTGGTCTTGTTCTCAGGGGAGAACCTGGGGTTGTTGCTTGGTCCTCACATTTTCAAATGCATTTTTTCCTTAACCCATCTCACGGGAGGAACAAATTAGAGGGATGCATGGATAATGTGACATGATCAGGGGTGCACATAACTTTTTCAGTGAGTTACCTTTTTCGGTGAGTACCAGGAGATGGTGTTTGATACTCACCCCATATGTAGCGTGGCCACAGCTGTCAATCATGACGTCACATTCCCATTTTTATAGCATAAAATAACTAACTAAAACCAAACTAATTTAACACTTAAATTTATATCAGCGTGAAAAAAACCCCGACCTAAAATGATAAAAAACACCTTTGGAAAAAATTTATTTAAAGTATTATTTGATTGTTCAGATATATTTATTTGTATAAATTAAATATAATGAATCCTTATCAAAGATATTAAAGAGCAAGAGATGTATATATTTTTTTATATTTCAAGATGAACACTTAGGTTAGAAACTTAGGAACACAACTTAGGTTTACTTGATTATCCATACTTATCCGTCCATCAATCAGGCTCAATCCATGTCCATGTTCATCCCTCAATCACCATTGTATTGCATTATTTGCCCCCCACAGAATAAAAAAACAACAACAACTGAGCTTTAATCATAAAACTAAGCGTTTGGCTATATAAATATCTGCATCTGCACCAAAATAACTTATTTTTTCTCAGTTTGTGCCTCTGGATAAACCGAGGTGTTTTTTCCCCTCTCGGATATGAGCTCCATATTCTCACTATATCAGACTATAGGAGCCTGATGCGTCACATATGATATTTAACAAAAAACACATAGTTTTGTCTGTTTGTCTGTTTTTTTCCTCAGGTGATTGTAGCATCCATCAGTTTCTTGGAGGCCATGTTGCTAACGTACCTCAGCTACAAGGTGAGCTTGTGCATATATTTGAAGTGTGAACGCATTCATTGAATGTTGATTGATTTGATATCAAGTTTCAGTGTCACAGACGTGAATATCTAGTCACTGCATTTTGCTTTGGCACAGCAGTGTAAAGACACGGATGTGTTTTTCCAGGGTAATATATGGGAGCAGATATTTCAGGTGTCTTTCCTGTTGGAGATGCTAAATACTGTCCCTTTCATCATAACGGTGAGATGCATCTTCTTCAGAGCTAAATCCCAAACTCCTCACCACAGCTGATAATGTAACCTGACCTCTTTCCTCTTTCTGTGTGTCAGATCTTCTGGCCTCCACTCAGAAACCTGTTCATCCCAGTGTTCCTCAACTGCTGGCTGGCCAAGTGTGCTCTGGAGAGCATGATAGTGAGTGTTAACCATTCCCAAATAAACCCACACCAGTGTCTGGTCAATGCTGTATGGAAACCGTGTGTGTGTGTGTGTGTGTGTGTTTTACAGAATGATCTGCACAGAGCGATTCAGAGAACACACTCGGCCATGTTCAACCAGGTTCTCATTCTTATCTGCACTCTCTTATGTCTCGTTTTCACCGGGTGAGAATCATTTTATTCTGGTTTAGGTCTGGGCAATATATCCAAAAATGTATATTGTGAATGATATTTAGGCTACAAAGATTTTGGTTGATAACTATATAAATGAATATACGCATTTTTATAGAAAAAATACTTTTATATTTTATATTATATAATATCTTTATTAATACAATGTTAGCTTATTAGGAGCTGTGTAAATTGAAATGTATCGAAAACTGTGGTAATTAAAAGCTATTTAATTCTGCTCGCCTTCATTTTTAAAATCCAGACAAGAAATGAAGCTTCTCTAAAAAAACTTTTAAAAAAAACTTAGAAAATGCATTTGCATAGCTCTTGATTGACAGGTTTCATGTTACTGGAGACTTTTTCCAAGTCAAGATAGTTAATTTATTGCTAAGATTTTTTTATTATTATTGTATTTGATTAATTAATTGTTTTATTATTAGTTGAATTATTTTTATAAAAAAACTTTTTTTTAATAATATTTTTTTTTGTTTAAAAAAAAGAATGATCTTTTTTTAATAACTTTTTCTTACTTAATTTTATTGTCAAGATTAGTTTATAATTTTTTTATAATGTTTGTTTAATTTATTATTTTTTATTACATTTTCTTATTAAAATGTAAGTTATATTTACAAAATAAATATTTTGAGAATTTTATTTACTCAATTTTATATCTAGCAACATTAACTAAGGAGGATCTTGCACGACCTCGATATAAACGATCAATCTCATTGCTTCAGCCGGTATATCGCCCACCTCTGCAGTGCCTCGTTCTTCTTCTCTATCTCTCATCACCTTCACTAAAGTCTTTGTGTCTCTTTCAGCACATGTGGTATCCAGCATTTAGAGCGTGCTGGTAAGAAGAGTCTGTCTCTCTTTAAAGCTTTGTATTTTTGCATCGTGACCTTCTCTACGGTGGGCTTCGGCGATGTGACGCCACAGATTTGGCCATCTCAGCTGCTGGTGGTGGTGATGATCTGTGTGGCTCTGGTGGTGCTGCCTCTACAGGTCTGACCACTCAAACACTGACTATGAACACCTTTCCAAGTATTTTATTCATCGTCTGTCTGTTTCTCCTCTTCTCTGGCTGTAGTTTGAAGAGTTGATCTATCTGTGGATGGAAAGGCAGAAATCTGGGGGAAACTACAGCAGACATCGGGCTCAGACCGAGAGACATGTGGTCTTGTGTGTCAGCACTCTCAAGATCGACCTGCTTATGGACTTTCTCAACGAATTTTACGCTCACCCACACACACAGGTGTGTATTCAGTCTGTCTATGTGTGTTTAATAGGTTTAGTCCGTTTTGTTCTAGTATGATGACATGTTGTGTCTGTGCATGTTCAGGATTATTACGTGGTCATCTTGTGTCCATGTGAGGTGGATGTCCAGGTGAGGAGGATTTTGCAGATTCCTCTGTGGTCACAGAGAGTCATCTACCTTCAAGGCTCAGCCCTCAAAAACCAGGATTTACTGAGAGCCAAGTGAGTGACAGCCTTATTGACCAATCACAGCATCTGCTCATGCATTGGCGGATTTGTTTTCAACAACTAATGAACAAAATGCATTAAAAACCAACAAGTGCTGGATAAGAGTTTATTCTGCTCCCTTATATTGTAACTTGTATCTTAAGCCTTTTTTTCCACACAATTTATACCACGTTTTTGTTTTATACAGTTTGCACATTGTTTGAAGGCTAGCATTGGACAAGATTTGGAATAACAACAAATGCAGCTTCCGTGATTGGTCTGCTTTGTTAATTCCCCTCTGTGATTGGTCGCTTTTGTTCTGTAGGATGGACGATGCGGACGCATGTTTCATTCTTAGCAGCAGGAATGAAGCCGACCGCATGGCGGCAGTGAGTGTTTTTTATTTTATCATTCACATGTATCGATAAAGCTAGACACATTTACCAGATAAAAAATATTTCTAATCATCAACTAGAATACCTAATAAAACTATTATCTGTAATTTATCTGTCAGTTATTGACTATTTTTTTTTCAAATATCTAATACCAATTATCATAAAGCAACCCAAAAGCAGATGTAACCCAACAAAAATAGAAGAAAATAAATAAATAAATATATTTTCTTGTAAAATGTGTGGTCAGTACCGCTGCTCCCTATACAGAGTACATGTAAAAGTGATTTTAATACGCTGCATATTGTTAGCCGCTCCCTGATGCCCTCGAATTATATACAATATAATTATCCAACTATAAAATTGCGAGAGAACGCAAAAGCATTGACATATTTTTTCCATCAACATGTCCCTTTTGGGGCTCCGTAGATTGTGTAATTTCCTTTCCGAACATAGTATTCGGCCTTAAAGGAGAACTCCAGCGCAAAATGAACCTTTGGTCTAATTACACATTGTTACCTAGTCAACCGTTATCTGAGATTTGTTTTCATGATTATCGAATGTAAATAGTTTTATCTCTAAAAACAGTTCAGCCTATAACGCTAGTATAACGCTAGTATATTGGGCATAGAGTAATGACAAATACAAATCGCTTGTTAATACCACTAACAAGGCTCAAAATAGCCCCACACTAACACGGTAGCATAATGAGGGTCCCTACCTTCAAACCGAAGCATTGAGAACTTTGACAGTGTCCAGACGGTTTAATAAGAAGATATTTTATACATACAGTCAACTTCACGTATAGAAGCAGAAGCCATCTTTGAAAAACAGACTCGATCAGTCAATCAACGAAACGCCGATCTAAATGCGCTGGACCATATGAGATTCTACACAGTTCAGCGCATTTGGATCGGCGTTTCGTTGATCGACTGGTCGAGTCTGTTTTTCAAAGATGGCTTCTGCTTCTATACGTGAAGTTGACTGTATGTATAAAATATCTTCTTGTTAAACCGTCTGGACACTGTCAAAGTTCTCAATGCTTCGGTTTGAAGGTAGGGACCCTCATTATGCTACCGTGTTAGTGTGGGGCTATTTTGAGCCTTGTTAGTGGTATTAACAACCGATTTGTATTTGTCATTACTCTATGCCCAATATACTAGCGTTATACTAGCGTTATAAAGGCTGAACTGTTTTTAGAGATAAAACTATTTACATTCGATAATCATGAAAACAAATCTCAGATAACGGTTGACTAGGTAACAATGTGTAATTAGACCAAAGGTTCATTTTGCGCTGGAGTTCTCCTTTAAGAAAAATCCCTAAAGACTAGTATTGATTTATTGACAGGATCACCAGACCATTCTGAGGGCCTGGGCTGTGAAGGACTTCGCTCCGAACTGCCCTCTTTTCGTCCAGATTCTTAAGCCTGAAAACAAGTTCCATGTTAAATTTGCAGGTACTAATTTGGCTCTTTTCACTTCACATTCTTTTTGTTGGAATATTGCTCACTCTTTCTGCATTATGTATTCTTCTCACTTGCATTCTCAATATCATTTGAAGCCCTTAGACGACTCATTTTTGTAACCCAAGGTCATCTTGCCTCTGAGCAGCATGTCCGTTTCTTTCCACAGATCACGTTGTGTGTGAAGAAGAGTTTAAGTACGCCATGCTGGCTCTGAATTGTCTGTGTCCGGCCACCTCGACGCTGATCACGTTACTGGTCCACACATCTCGCGGACAGTGAGTCGCAACTCTCTTAGCTTCTTTAAAGGTGAAGTGTGTTATTTCTGTGTTTCTAGCGCCACCACATGGAATTCAGAAATATTGACTGTTTTCAAACAGGTTCCCCCAACACTCCTCTTCTCATTATCATGTGTTTTTTACAACAATGTACATACATGGTAATGTCATGTTTTTTGTACAGTATCATGATACTCTACTGTTCAGAGGTTTGGGGTTCAAAGTTTTTTTTTAAAGAAAATAATACTATTATTCAGCAAGGATGCATTCAATTGTATAAAAGTGACAGTAAATACATTTATAATGTTACAAAATATTTCTATTGCAAATAAATGCTTTTTTAAATATAAAAATGTATCACGGTTTTAAAAAAAATATGAAGTAGCACAACTGTCTTCAACATTGATGATACAAAATGTTTCTTGAGCAGCAAATCATCATATTATACTGATTTCTGAAGGATCATGTGACACTGAAGACTAAAGTGATGATGCTGAAAATTCAGCTTTTGCTCACAGGAATAAATTACATTTTAATATATATTTACATAAAAAACATTCTTTTAAATTTCACAATAATTAAGTTTTTTTTATCAAATTAATGCAGCCTTGGTGAGCAGAAGAGACTTTCAAAAATATTAAAAACTCTTACCGACCCCAAAGTTTTGAACAGTAGTGCAATAATAATATTTTAAGTCCCCGTGTAGTCAATCATTTTATCCCTTAAAACTCATCTTTGATAACCAAAATTACATATTTAAACGTTTTTTTCCTTCGAAAAAGAAAATCTTCATGTCTTAAATAGCTCTACACCCTTGCCTCATTTAGTATATGCGGTTCTATGAATATGCAAATGAGCCCCGCCTCCACTCACTCACAGCAGCTCAGAGATCCACTCGTTGTCGTGATTGGTTACAAGGTAGTTTGTGACGTCAGAAACACCAGCGATTTCAAACCGTGTTTTTGGTTCACTGCAGTTTTAAGGAGAAAATACTCAGCTATGGTGTTGACTTATGAATTTGTACATTGTTTGTCTTAAGGCATATTAAAAAAACACATAGACAAATAACCAACATTAAAAGCTTGATTTTCAACACAGGCGGACTTTAAGTTATCAGTTTCATCACCACTATGCTTTTTCATGCACAACACAAAGCGTTTAATCCCATGCAGTTCCAATAAACTTGTTCCTGCAATTAGTATATCTTATTTGAAGTTTGGTATAGTGACCTGATGAATGAAAATTAAAAGGAAAAATATTATAATCACATGTTAATGTCCTTTTAGAGAGGGGCAGCAGTCTCCGGAGCAGTGGCAGAGGATGTACGGCCGTTGTTCTGGTAATGAGGTGTATCATATCCGCCTGGCTGACAGTATGTTCTTCAGAGAGTACAACAGCAAAAGCTTTACCTACGCGGCCTTTCACGCTCACAAAAAGTAGGTTTACACACCATTTAAAATATATCAAATGTGTTGGAAACTTGTTATGTCAGACTGTTTATTTGTAGGTACGGTGTGTGTATGATCGGCGTGAAGAGAGAAGATAACAAAAGCATCTTGTTGAATCCTGGACCACGGCACATCATGTCTGCCAGCGACACCTGTTACTACATCAACATCACGAAGGAGGAAAACTCTGCCTTCATCTTCAGACAGGAAGAAGATCAGGGAAAGGGGAGGGGCCACTGTGACATTTTAAACAGCCCGTCTGGCCTACCTGTTCATAGTATCATTGCTAGCATGGGTGAGCGAGAATGCATAGGGAAAGATAGGAAGTTGTCAGAGGGTCTGTTTATGAATATTTGATTGTTTTCAGGAACGGTTGCCATGGATTTCCAGAACACCAGCCCCCCCGAGAGCGGCGTCAAACTGGCCCTGCCCCCAGAGAACGAACAAGGAAGTCGACGCCCAAGCATAGCGCCTGTTCTGGAGATCGCTGACTCCGCCTCCTTACTGCAGTGTGATCTGCTCAGTGACCAATCAGAGGATGAGGCGGGGCACTCAGATGAAGATGTAACAGCTAATGAGTGAGTTAAAGGTGCAGTAAGCGATTTCTGAGAAACGCTGTTGATGTTTGAAATCACCACATCAAACACGCCCCTACACAAAAGGATCACACCCCTATCTTGATAGCTCCGCCCCCCAAATTCACAAACCCGCTAGGCAACAAAGGCCCCTCCCCACTTATGAGTGGACACGCCCCTTACTGCTGATTGGCTATAAGTGTGTTTTGGTGCTCCACTTTCAACAGCATTTCTCAGAAATCGCTTACTGCACCTTTAAGTCTGTATGAATGTTTTCTGTCTTTCTTTTTCTTATTTCAAACAACAACACCAATCATTATTATACGTTTAAATTTACATTTAACTCTTTCCCCACCAAGTTAATTTATTTCAGTAATTCAACTTAAAAGATGAAACTAATATATTATATAGACTCATTACATGCAAAGTAAGATATTTCAAGCCTTTATTTGATATCATTTTGATGATTATGGCTTACAGCTTATGAAAACCCCAAATTCAATATTAGAATATTGTGAAAAGGTTTTCATAAGCTGTAAGCCATAATCATCAAAATTATAACAAATAAAGTCTATATAATATATTAGTTTCACCTTTTAAGTATTACTGAAATAAATTAACTTTTACAGACATCTAAATTAACGTTTCACCTGTATATCAATAGGAACAACATTTTGAGCAATAAGCTGATAAATTTGACTTTTTGTCAAAGACTACATCTGGTTAAGATTCACAATGATGATCAAAACATAGATGGAGTAGATCGAGTCCATCAAGCTTCACAGTCCTGTACCTCGTCCTGGTTCAACATTTCGTTCAGTAACATTAGGCAGTTTTGATTTATATGCTGTTTAATGTTGATGATCGTGTTATTTTACATATGCATATGCTTACATGTGATATCACTTGTTTCAGTTGCGTCTTCACATGTGTTTTGATCAGGTTTTCAGTACTCTTTCAGAAGATGCCTAATAGCGCCCCCTACTGTATAACAGTGAAAACATGGAAAGCCAGAAAATTCTGTCAATGGCGTGGAAAGAGTTAATAAATATACTGTACATCAACATAAAAGAGTTGTACAAATTATTTGTACTAATTCTAATGGGTTTTGTGGTTTGTTTTTCAACATCACAAGCAAAATAACTATAGGTTTTTTTTATGAAAATTATTTAAAAAGCTTCAATGTAAAAAAAATACTTTTTTTTTTAGTTTGACAGCCACTGGTGACTATCTGCTCTCAAGTAAGAGTAGGCCTGCACGATTAATCAAAATAAATCCAAAACCATGTCTTATTGTGTCGCTTATAAACTGGCTGTTGTCAATAAAAGAAAAGCTTTAAGGGCTCTCTGCTTTTTTCAGCCATAACTATAATTTTTGTAATTTTACAGTTGTACTGAAATGTAAATTATTATTAATTTCGTTTTTTATTAAATACTAGGGGTGTGCATTGGCACTGCCCTCACAATTCGATTCGATTACGATTCACCAGGTAACGATTCGATTCAATTCGATTCTACGATGCATTGCGATGCATCAAAATTCTACTGCACACAACAAGGCAAATTTTTCATCAGTCATGAGGCAATACAAGCAGTCATATATTGAACAACAGATTTTATTGGCTGCTATGTGTGTATTATCACTCTCCTGTATCTCTGACATAAATGTCATTAAACTAAATCAAATTGAATGGTACAGGGTATTGGATATGGCCTTTTCAAACCTGAAAAAGAAAACATAAATCACTGCTTTCTAGGGCTGTAATCTCCCAGTCTATTAGTCGATTATTGGTCGATACGTTCTGGTTTGACCAAAATTCTGATTTTTTGCCGCGTTCATTTCATCAGTTTTGCCGCGTTCATTTCATTCGTTTTGCGTGTTCATTTCATCTGGTGGAAAGCACTAATTGCTAATGGGGGTGTTTTCAGAGCACCCCTGTTTCACAGGTAACAGTCTGTCTTCAGAACACCCCTCTTGTTTTCACTTCTTTTGGATTAGCCCAACCCACCGGAGAAGAGACAGATTGAAGAAAGTAGGCTACTAGAAGGTTTGCTGAATATTATTTATTTAATTGAGAGCGTTTAATTCATAGTCAGACCATGTCAACAAAGACATCGGCAGTGTAGGAGCATTTTTTTTTTTAGAAGACGGAAAAAAATTATTGGAGCCCAATGCGCAGTGCCCACTGTTTGTATTAGTTTTGAGCCTATATGCTTTATTTTTCAGTTATGCACTTTATTTCGTTTTTGCTCTTGATCTGGTTTGTTTAATAAATATAATTTTTTTATTACAATGGACGTGCCTTTTGTGTTTAAGAGTAAAAGCTTTATGTTAATAGTCTATTCGTGTCTCAGCCACGAAGCTGCGCTCCTGTGTTCAGCCTCATCTTGTCTAGTTTCCCATTAACTTCGTAGAATCCGAAATGTGCCCAGATGTCCGCTTTTCCAAGCTTTGGATGCGTTTTTAATTACCCGTTTATCGCGGTCATCTCCCTCTGCCTCAGCCGTCTTGATTGTTGTTGTTGTTGTTATGCCCACGAAAGTAATTGAAACTTAACAACTTTATTGTCCAACTCAAGGCCAGAAAATAAACAGTGACATAATCGATTATGGCACTTTGCCGCATCGATGCTGAATCGTGCATATCCCGCATTGCGATGCATCGCCGAATCGATTATTGTTGACACCACTATTAAATACTTATTTTTTATTTTACAGTGAAATATATTACAGGGTCCCCGCGGATCCTTAAAAAGTATTAAAAGGTCTTAAATTCGATATTTAAAATTTAAGGCCTTAAAAAGTCTTAAATTCTTATTTTTACTTATGAAAAGTCTTATTTTTACCTATGAAAGGTCTTAAATTTTAGATGACACTTTGACGACGTATCTAAATGCTTTCCAAATGAAAACTATCTAATTAGCGTACGTATTATTTTTATTATTCTATCTTTGTGGATTTGCTTGTTCACGTGACAATTCGCGTCATTTACGGCAGTATTAGCCTGCGTCTGTCTCCTGCACGCGAGAGGAGAGGATAAGAGAACGAGTAAATGTCAGTTCAAGTAAGTTCATTCTTTGTGCTTAGGATTGTCTATGAACTATGATGATATTGTAATCATTGTTTAAACTACGTACGAGGCACCGCGAGTTCGAGCTGACATCGCGTTTGTCTCTCATGCTTTCTTTCACTGCGTGATGTGTCAGTGCAGTTATAGATATGTCCCCAAATGAGTTTTTGTCTTATATTTCTATCATATTAGGTTGTTATATTAGAATATCACAAGCAAGAGTGCCGTTTTCCTGTGCACAATTGCAAATGTGCTATTTATTTTATACAACAGTTAAATTAACAATAAAGTTAACATTGTGTGTTACTTTTTATATTGTCAATATTGTTTGTTTCCCCCTTTATTTCGCCGACGAGAATTTCATAATGAAGCTGTAGTCCAACAGTCAGCGATTCTTTTTTTAAAACTGAAATCCGCGTTTTGAACGAATCATTTGATTCAATGAATGAATCGGCGGTTTGAACAAAGCGGTTGAATAAAACTCCAACAACTCGCTTATTAAGACATTGACTTACTGCCACCTACTGGCGGGTTTAGTTGCATATTTAAAGTACCCTTTAATTAAAATGTTAAAATTATGAATATTTTCATATTTAAATATTGAATAGCTTTATTTATGCAATTGCAAATTAAGTGTAAATATAGTAATGCCAGTCCGGATGCCGCTTCTGTGTCACCTCTGCACTGCAAGGATGGTTTTTAATTTAATTATTTAATTTGACAGTGGTACGGTCTTATTCTAATAGAATTTAATTTGAATGTTAGAATTTGACATAAAAGGTGATGCATACCTCTAAATACGTTTAGAAATAATTTCCATATTTAGGTGAAAATGCCCCTGGAAATCAATTTAAGGCGGCAAATATTGCCCCTTAATAAAAAAAATGTATTTCAGTCACTACTGTAAACTGACCACTGCATAGATAGAATATGTTAAATATGAATATCTTTGTGAGTCTGCTGTCAACAACAGGCCTAAACCAGCCATGGTACCAGTACAAAATCAGTAAAATATCATCTAATTATTATCAACAAAACTTTGAAAATATCGAGATATATTTTTGTTAATATTGCAAACCCCTAATGTACGGTATTAATTTTGATTTCTTCAGGTCTTAAAAAGGTCTTAAAAAGCCTTAAATTTGACTTAAAAAAATGTGCAGATACCCTGTATTACAATAATAATCATTTATATAATTATTTTATAATCATGTTGATATATAATCACAGAATTTTTTACCAAATTTTGCAGCCATACAAACAAATTCATGTTCGCAATCACAATTTCTATCCGAAAAAAACTGCAATTAGCTTTTTTCCCCCAAATCTTGCAGCCCTATATGAGATATACGCATGTGCGCATTCATAAAATTCTCCTTTTGTGTTCCACTGGGGAAAAAAATCATGCAGGTATCAAACGAAATGAGTAAATGTGAATTTTTTTATGTCTTTACTATGAACAAAGCCTGTTATGATGCATTTTAATGTTATTTTCCTCAGATTTGTGAAAGGATACCCTCCAAATTCTCCGTACATTGGGAGCTCCCCGACCCTTTGCCATCTCCTGCCCCAGAAAGCCCCGTTCTGCTGTTTACGGCTTGACCAGGTGAGCAGCAGCCTCCACGTGGTACGAATCTCTCCCAAATGTTTTATTTGCGTAATATGCATTACATTGTATTGGACCACGTAAGTCATATTTGTCTCACATTTCCTGCTGTAGGGCTGTGAGCATGTTACTTTTGAAGACGCTAAAGCGTACGGCTTCAAAAACAAGCTAATCATCGTTTCCGCTGAGACGGCTGGAAACGGCCTTTACAACTTCATAGTGCCTTTAAGAGCCTATTACAGACCCAGAAGGGAACTGAACCCTATAGTCCTGCTGTTAGACAACCCGTAAGCACACACACACACACACCAACACATTCTCATTCACCGCATGTGTGTTTCATTAGCCTTATGAATGTTTATCTACTTCCTGCAGACCCGATGACCACTTCCTTGAGGCCATATCCTGCTTCCCAATGGTGTATTATATGGGTGGCACCATTGACAAGTATAGTTCGATAAAAAAACTTCTCTTTCGTTAGGACTGCATGATTTGTGATCACAAATTGTGATTGAAGTACAATTTAAAATGTGTTAAAACAATAAAAACAAACTAGCTGTGCGTTTTTGTAGGGCTATGCAATTTGACCAATCATTTTGTATATATAAATAATATATGACTATAAAATAATAATAATAATTATTGTTTGTATAGCATTGTATATTGCATTGCATTTGGATTTTTATATTTATATTGCATTATTATATTGTTTATATTGCATTGCATCGGGATTTTTATATTATTTACATTTTTATATTGCATTGCATTTGGATTTTTATATTGTTTATATTGCATTGCATTTAAGTAGTGCATATTATTAGCAATTATTATTATTATTACTATAACTAAATAAAATATTAAACAAAAATAATAATATATTATAAAAAATAATATTACTATTCACTAAAATTAAAAATAAGTGTTAAAGAAAAAGAAAAAGAAATCAGCACAAATATTTATGTAATTAAATCATAGCCTTTGCGAGTGTGATTTTGGTTTATATCTATCAATCATGCAGCCCTAGCTCCGATAGACATTCAAATATATCCGTCTAGATGTTGATGAACTTATTGGATGTTTGTGTGATTGACAGTTTGGACAGCCTATTGCAGTGTGGTGTTCTGTATGCTGATAATCTAGTGGTGGTGGACAAAGAAAGCACTATGAGTGCAGAGGAAGACTATATGGCTGACGCTAAAACCATCGTCAATGTGCAGACCATGTTCAGGTGAGACTAGATCCGCTGACCTGCAGT
>NC_136892.1:29631298-29898798 GCF_949152265.1 Phoxinus phoxinus
TTGTGGCATAACGTTTTTTGTGTAGTTGTACTTCATCTTTCCCGCCTCGCCTATATGGTTTGAGTGACAGGTGTCCACCAATCTCTGTTGTAGATGAGTTGAATGACCAGCAGAACTCCATCTCATACGTGCTGATAAACCCCGCCCCCGACACGCTGCTGCAGCTCAATGATGTTGTGTATGTACTAGCACATGCACACACACACCTTTCATTAACTGCTGTTAGTCGTAAAGCAAACTGAACAGAATAAATCAAATATGAGTTAAAATTCAGAAATGTTCAGGTACCTTTTTTGGGCTACTGTATACATAACTAGTGTAATACACAATTTTTCTTATAGCAAACTATTTATCACACACTTCTCTCTTTTTTTTAGCAGATTTATTTAATTAATCAGATTTATCTAGATTTTTTAGATTTACTTAGTTTTTAATTAACCCAATAAAGCTACTGTCTCATATTTGATATATGAATTTCTAAGGGCTCAACATGATCACATTTGCAGATAAAACCTATGCAAACTTTTATATGTTTTAAAATACTTTGTCTAAAGGGTCAATAAACTGATCCATTTAAAATATATATATATTTGGTCCCTTTTTTTCTAGAGGAGAGCAGCCAAAAGTCCCCAAAACATAGGGTGTTCTAGCTTTTACTATTTTTATGGGGACATTTGGTCATATTTATTGTGTGTTTGTGTGTGTGTGGGTCACGTTTAAGCAACATTTGGCCCTCATAAAGGCAGCAAATCCTGATGCACACACAAGCTTTTTCTCATACATATGCAGATACACACAAACATGTCAGTGCCAAGAGTCACATTATCAGAGTAAAACCCCAAACATGAATCACTCAAAGTGCTCATTGTGTTCTGCAGGTTCCTGATCCGTCCGGATCCACTCGCTCATGTTCCCGAAGCACCGCCCGTACAGAACCGACGGTGCCGGTCCACAACTAACACACCAGAACTCAACAAGGTTTAACCGGTCAGAACTCCGCACTAGAACTAGATCATATACAGAGCCTTGATATAACTGGACTATAAAGAGCTGTGGGGAATAATGTAGGCTCGTACGAGCTCTTGCTTAGATTCATCAGTGATATTACGCTCTGGACACTGCATATAATACAAAAGAAGAGCTTTGAACTGTGAGTGTAGTCATTCGTGAAATATTTTGTGGTGAAGTAAAACTTACTGTTCCTTCAAAGAAGAGTGTCATTCATCCGGGATTGTTGTCCTAATCTGTGCAGTTCCACATTTGGCCTGTGGGGGAAACACAGAGATCGTGTGGATGAAAAAGCGTCCTGTTGTAGATCAGACAGTAGAGGGCGGTGATTATTTGGGAAAATCAGGTTTGCATGCATTTCCTATTTTGTTTGCGCTTTTGTTTGTTTATTGCAGTGTTTTGCATTCAGAAGATCACAGATAGACTTCTTGATTCTGGCCAGTGGCCACACAAATGTATGTCTGAATGTCATTGCATTAGATAAGGAAATATCAAACCAAGGAGCAGTTATTTTAAATAAAGATGCAGCTGTGTGAACTTGAGGAGCACATGCACTTAAAATCACCAGTTGATTCAAAATTATGAAGAGAAGTGCAGCATCTCTTCTATCATATTTTTGAGAGAACGTTTCCATTAAGTTATGAAAACCGTATGTCTGATTGTTCTCTGAACGTCCAGTTTTTGAAATGTTTTAAACCGTTTTAGTCCTGAAACTAATGTTCCCTGTTAGACTTAAGTGTCCATTTTTTGGGGTCACTGTATCGAGTATTACCTCTATTATTATTGCTGTGCACATTTGGTTAGTTTTAGTTGTCTACTTACCAGTAATAATGAAATGTGCAATGTGTTGATATTGTAATTATAATGTACATTGTACTTACATAGAACGTAATTTGTACGTCAGATATTTTTGTGATGATTTTGGTGCATTTTGAAATTAAAGTATTTCATGCGTGCGTGTGTGAGAACATTTAATAGTACAAGAATAATTCATTGACAAGACCTGTCCATTTGGAAGAGCAACACATGATCATAAGAGAGTGGGAATAAGAGCAAGTGCCAGCAGTGTGGGGTACAAACACACACACACACACACACACACACACTGCTGAGTGAGGCAGTTTCGGTCGACAGGTCTGAGCAAGAGGGCGAGACAGGGAGGCGTGTGAACGGCAAGGTGTGTGTGAGGAAAAACTTGTGGAAAAGTGTGTGTGCTTGTTTGTTTAAGAGTGATGAATTATTGGAATTGAGTGGGAACATTTTAGGATCAGTCCAATAATCTCTCTCTCTCTCTCTCTCTCTCTCTCTCTCTCTCTCTCTCTCTCTCTCTCTCTCTCTCTCTCTCTCTCTGTGTGTGTATGTATGTGGGATTCTTCAGGTAGAGGGGTTTAGTTTGCCCCTAGTTTGAGTTTAAAGGAGAAAATAAATCCATTTTAGTTTTAAAGGACAGACTATAACCGAGTGAAATTGATTATTTTGTTTAGTTAATCTGAGTGTTACGAATAAACATTTGCCTTAATTTCTGTCTCCCTAGATTAGCTTCTCTTCTACAGTTACTTTTAATTTTCAAAACGTTTAATTTTTCTATATTGCGAGTATAAATGCTATTCTATTTGAAAATAAATGTTGAGTAAATACAACCAAAACTTTATTATACCAAACTCCATGATCAGATTTTTATAGCAGGACGTGTGAACAATATTGTAACAAATTAACTTTATAATTGATAGTTTACAGCATTTTCTTTGTTTAAGTTGTCAGAAGTATTCCTGAACAAAGACAAATCAAGGTGCATTCAATATAAACACTCTTCCTTAGGAAGTTTTTCTCTGTTTTAAGTGTTTTTTTAGCCTCAGTTTCCCCACTTTAAACCCTGCCTGCAAGTGGCGCAGAAAAAGATCCCCTTAAGGGAACAATTCCACAAACCCTTAATTCCTTAATTAAACACTAAACTGATTAATAATGAACAAAACATGGGTGTCAGATGAGTGCACTTCATGTCATGTTTTATTGTTCTTCCTCCAGCTCTCCAATGCTAATCTCTTCATCCTGTGGAGGTGTTTTCTGATCGTAGCGTGTCATTACCTCGAGTGTGACGGCCTCAGGCCCAAACCTGCACCCATCACCCGAGGCTGCGCTCTTTAGCATCACCGTTCACACCCACAAACACACCCAGAGGTTTAACTGTGCCGTTTCTCACCGCCTGTCCGCATGCAATGCAGACATGTGTGCACACGCGTGCAGCTGCATGCAAACACACATGCACATGGCAAACTAATGGACGTGTATGAGAAGATTGTGCACATGAACATGGGCAGTGTGTGTGTGTGTGTGTGTGTGTGTGTGTGTGTGTGTGTGTGTGTGTGTGTGTGTGTGTGTGTGTGTGTGTGTGTGTGTGTGTGTGTGTGTGTGTGTGTGTGTGTGTGTGTGTGTGTGTGTGTGTGTGAGAGAGAACGAGAGGGTGGGCAGACGTCACATCTGTCGCGGTGTCCCATGAGACTTCAGACCATGAGAACCAGCTTCTCCCCAACAAACACACACACATGCACTCCTCCTCCAAAGAGCAAAAGGTCAGTGTCACTGCCTGAATTTTCTGCGGGCAAACATTTTTAGTGACTTCTAAACTGACCCAGGCAAAAGTTGGGGTCAATAAGATTTTTTGTTTTAAAAGAAATTAATACTTTTATTCAGCAAGGACTCATTAAATTGATCAAAAGTGACAGAAAATCCATTTATAATTCATAATGTTATTTCTGTTTTAAATAAATGCTATTGTGAAAAATATATATATCATGGTTTCCACAAAAAAAATATGAAACGGCACAGCTGTTTTCAACATTGATAATAATCAGAAATGTTTCTGCAGCAAATTTGATTTATGAAGGATCATGTGACACTGAAGACTGGAGTAATGATGCTGAAAATATAGATTTGATCACAGGAATAATTTACATTTTAACTTATTGAAACAGAAAACGGTTATTTTAAATTGTAATAATACTTAACAATATTAGGCTACTGTATTTTTTATCAAATTAACGCAGTCCTGATGAGCATATAAGAGACTTTTTTCAAAAAGTATTATTAGAACAACAGATATAACCGAAATCTTCAAGTAGAACTCAACTAGTTTAGTCAAATAATGTTTAATGTGGTTTAGCTTAAAGTCCTCAAGATGATGTTGTTGAGTTTCCTGCTTCTGAACCGTGCGCGCTAATGTTTCCCGTCTTTTAACCTCAGGATTCCTGTGTGTGTGTGTGTGTGTGTGTGTGTGTGTGTGTGTGTGTGTGTGTGTGTGTGTGTGTGTGTGTGTGTGTGTGTGTGTGTGTGTCGAGGGGTTGTAGTGTCAGGTTCAGAGGACTGTCCGCTCGGGCTCGCACGGCCTTTAACCATTAAACACATTAGCATTTAGCGTGGTTAGCATTTCACTACAACAGCTGTCTACTACGAGTGGTCCTAAAGCAGGCTTGCTGTCTCTCACACACACACACACTAGCATGTAAATACACGCATAAATGTACACAACTCACGCACACACTCATACACAGGATTAAATTGATCCAGAAAGACAGCAGCACACATTCACTCATCACATATAACACTATTTTTACTCACATTGTCCCATAGGAAAGTCAGATAACAACGATTCTTTATGAATCTGAGCTGTCTGTTTGTATTTCTCCAAAGTTTTTTTTAGATAATTTTTTTAGACAGTGTATATATCAGTCGAAAGTTTGGAATCATTCAGATTTCAAATGTTTTTGAAAGCAGTCTCTTCTTCTCATAATGGCAAGTTACTTAACTGATCACAAATAGTAAAAAAGTAGGGTAATATTGTGAAATATATATTTTGTTGTAATATATGTTTAACTGTAATTTATTCCTGTGATCAAAGCTGTATTTTCAGCATCATTACTCCCGTCTTCAGTGTCACATGATCCTTCAGAAATCATTATAATATGCTGATTTGTGCTCAAGAAACATTTCTGATAATTATCAATGTAGAAAAAAGCTGTGCTGCTTCATATTGTTTGTGGAAACCATGATTTTAAAAAAAAATCTTCAGGTTTCTCTGAAAGTTTGAAAGAACCGCATTTACTCGAAATATAAATCTTATAACATTATAAATGTCTTTACTGTCACTTTTGATCAATTTAGCTGAATAACATTAATTTCTTTCAAAAATAAATATTTTGCCAGGGTTATTACTAAAAGTATTAAAAACATTTATTTTAATTGAGAAAAGTTGTAAAAAGATGAAAAGATTATAAAGAGCCATGGGCTCGAAACTTCACCTGTGGTGAACATGAGATAAATATGTTTCTATATTTTAGGCTGTGGTGTGCGAACTTTCCTTTCTTAAAAAAAAAAATGTTTGTGGTTGAACACCCTCATTGAGCTTTTTTTTGCCCGTTAGATGTGCACACTAAGTTATTAGCTGAAAAACAAACTAAACAAAACATTTGAAATGTTGCCAGTAAATTTAAATACTAAAATTATTAACTAGAAATATATAAAACTGAAAACTAAAACTTAAAAAAATATATATATATAAATATATATATATATATATATATATATATATATATATATATATATATATATATATATATATATAAGAATATGACAAAACATAATGAAATTACTAAAAATTAAACTAAAATTAACATAATATCAAAATATTAATACAATTAAAATAAAAGCTAAAATAGCACCGAAACTTACTGAGTGCAAACTTTTGAACTGCACAGTATATATAATATTTTAACAGTATACATTCGACCAGACAGATCAACACATAAATACACACACACACACACACACACACTTGCCTGATGGATCTTTAGAAAATTATGTATGAACACTGTGCATCTGAGTGAGAGAGAGTAATCTTCTTCTCATTGATGGGTTCAAAGTGAAATGTTATATGATGGACACACTCCTGGCAGAGACACATCCGCTCGTTAAGAGAGAGAGAGAGAGAGAGAGAGAGAGAGAGAGAGAGAGAGAGAGAGAGAGAGATGGCAGAGGACCGAGTGAGAGCGAGGTCAGGGAGACGGGCCGAGTGTATGAGGAGAATGCTGGGAGATATTTTGGAGGATGCTGAGCGCAGGAGTTGAGTTTGTCTCAAGGACACTGTCTAAATGGTGAGCATTAAAACCTTCAACAAGAGCACAGACAGAGACGGCTCATGCCAAATGCTGTTCAACCTCCACAAGACGCTGGCAAGAGCACAGAACACGCGCTCGATAAGTCAAGCAAAGCCCCGGGAGTGTTTAAGGAGTCTGTTTTTGGAAAGCGAGAGGACCAACCCCAGGGCGAGGTCTGGACACCAGTTGTCGGAGACTTAGAGAAAATGATACAGTGAACAGCTGAGAAACAAAACCCTCACACACACACACACACACACACACATCAGCAAGAGACAAACATACCAAATGAGAAGAGAAGAGATACACACTATTTAAATAAAAAAGAGATGCAATGAGAATAGAAAAGAAGACAAGATGAGAGATGAAAAAAGAAAGACAGAAAAGGCGGGACAATGAGAACAACTGTTTTTATTAATAAAAAAAAACAGTATTGTGGTTTCAGCAAAAATATTAAGCAGCAAAACTGTTTCAACACTGATAATAATCAGAAATGTTTCTTGAGCAGCAAATCAGGGTATTAGACTGATTTCTGACACTGAAGATTTAGCTTTGAACACCGGAATAAATTACATTTTACATTACATTCACATTTAAAAAGGCTATTTTTAATTGTAATAATATTTTACAATATTACCGTTTTTACTGTCATTTTTAATCAATGCAGTCTTGGTGAGCAAAAGAGACACCCCCCACCCACCCACCCATCCATCCACACACACACACACACATACATATATATATATATATAATACAACTTTAAAACACACTATTCTTACCAATAAAACATAATAAATAATTATGTTAGCCCTAATTTGGCAAAATTTCCCTTCTAAAAGTGATCAATTCTATTCTGAATGTATGCTATCCATCAGCAGTATCTTAATTTGTTCAGATTGCAAACTTTGCTGCCCTCAAAACACAATTCATGTAAACTAAATGTTGTGTTTCTTGAAACTCTACATATGAAAGTTCATCCAGAGACAAGACCAGACCAGACCAGACTCGAAAAGATGGGAATCTTTTAACACTGAAATGAGAAACGGATCTGTGAGATGTTGAGATGTTGTTGGTGACACTACAGCACTGAAGCTATACTGAAATATGAGATCTTTATATACACACACACAACACACGCGCACACACACACAAACAAACACACAGTCTGAGAAGATTATCAGGTGATTTCAGCTTTGATAAACATGAGTGCATGCACTCAAAATAACAACTTATTGTCAATGTTTTTTCAGGTTTGTCTTTACTTAAATATGACCAAAATGTGTTCAAAACAGCCGAGTTCTTTTTAAGGTCTTAAAAGACAGTTAACATGATGATTGAAGTTATTATGCATCATGATTACAGCAAATATATTCAGGAAGTCAGCAGCAGACTTTACAGTCACTCATTTGTGGGTTCAGATCCCGGTTCTGTGTGAATTGGGCCCGTTTCCTGCCATGAAGCGTGAAGTGTCCTTCTCACCTGTGTGTGTGTGTGTGTGTGTGTGTGTGTGTGTGTGTGTGTGTGTGTTTGTGTGTGTGTGTCCTGATATACTGTCCCTATATGTGTTTACACACACACACACACACACACAAACGCGTGCTGTAGGGTAAAGAGTATAGGCATGCTCAGCTCAGATTTGAGATTTCTCCAATGGGGGTTGTGTCTTTCATCAGCTTTAGAAATGCAAATAAAGCTTTATTATTCAAACTCTCGGAGGGGGAGGGATGGCACAGATGCACCAGGACGGCGTGCGAGGACTCGTTCACAGTGTGTAGTGTGAAATTCGTCAGGTGATTACAGTCCTGCACTCGTTCAGGATCTAGTAGGTGACAGACGGTGTTTGAACTCGGTCACACTCACTGTCCGCTGCTCTTTGATCATGTGCTGGTTAGCCGGACTACAGTTGTTCTGGTCAACTGCATGGCCATGTTGTTTTGTTCAAACAATTTGATCTGGTTAACTCACAACTTACCTTTTAAACTGCACTGCAATACATCAGTTACATAAAACATTTTAAGTTAAGAAATTCAAAGTTTTAGTTAGCAGAACCGGCAGATTTTTTATTTTGCAGTCATACATTTGAATTACTCTTAACTTGAAATATTTGTGTAAGCTTATTCATACATTTAATTTAAAATTATGTAATCTCAACTTAAATAGTTTTAGTAGTGGAAACTTGGCCGGCTTTACCTTGCTTACTTGCTATAATTGGTAACACAATGCCTTGATAGCCATAGCATTGCAATTGCTAAATGAGACAGTCTAGAACATTTAACATATATATATGTTCTCAAACTAAGCTCATGTTACACTTGTCACCCCCAAAAACGGCACATAATAGAAACTCTTCTAGCATAGCAAAACATCAAATATCTAATTTCTTAATAATCTTGCACAAAAAACATTAGGCTATATAACAATTTTTTTAGCATTCACTCCCTTTCGAGTGTCATGGCAAAGCATGCTGGGAAATAGAAATCCCAACAGTTCCAGTTATATTTAGGTTTGTGAAAATTAAAAGAATCAAGTTCATAAAACTCAAAACTATTAAACAAATCAGATTACTCATATGTGACTCTGGATCACAAAACCAGTCACATGACGCACGGGTATATCTGTGGCAATAGCCAACAATACATTGTATGGGTCAAAATTATAGATTTTTCTTTTATGACAAAAATCATTAGGATATTAAGTAAAGATCATGATCCATGAAGATATTTTGTATAAATAAAACATCTATATAAAACATGTATTTTTGTGAGTGAATGCTGCACAATCGTGAACACAAATGCACAACTTTAAAGGAGATTTTCTCAATGTTTCGATTTTTTTGCGCCCTCAGATTCCAGATTTTCAATATTTGTATCTCGGCCAAATATTGTCCTATCATAACAAACCATACATCAATGGAAAGCTTATTTATTCAGCTTTCGGGTGATGTATAAATCTCAATTTCAAAAAATGTGACTGGTTTTGTGGTCCAGGGTCACATTTGTGTCAGTTGTGAACTCAAAAGTAAAAGAAAGTTCTAAATACTCATAAAAGTTAATTTGACTGAACTAATGTGTTTAATTTAAGTTGACCCTATTCAAACCAATTAATTATTTTGAGCATTAGGCTTTACAGTGTAACGTTTTTTTGCTTACAGTTTTTCTCCATTTTTTACACACAAATACTGGTACTTGAGACACAATGACCACAACATGTAACTCATTCACCAACCCCCTGAACCGATTCTGCTAAACTACAAGCCCAATTCCTGCTTTACACTGAATTTGCAGCTCTAAAACACACAATTCTCTGCATTTGGCACAATTTTCATGCAGAAAATCTCTTGTTTTCTCAAGGAACACACACACTGCAATTCACATATGCACACTGACTCATCACATGATCAAACACCCGTCACACAGTTTTACAATTAGCAATCAGAGCTTTGGCATAAACGGGCAACAGGGGAGATCTTCACAACGCATTCTCATCCTAGTGCGTCATATACTGACACTTGTGACAAAACGTCTACATCCAACGCACATGGCACCCTTTAGCGTCAATATGACACTCACAGTTATGGTTGGGTTTAGGTCTGGGGTAGGGTTAGGGTTAGACCGCTAGGAGGCGCCTTCTGGCCCATTTCTATGTGCGTCTCATATTGACGCTAAAGGGTGCCATGTGCGTTGGATGTAGACGTTTTGTCAAAGCGTCAGTATATGACGCCTTGGGATGAGCAATGGATGCCAACATTGTTTTTTGTGTTTTTTTTACTGTAACTGTATACAGTAAATTCTTCTGTTGTTTTGTATGTAGGACCACTGTATGTGCAACTTTGTGTTGGTTGGGATGTACATTGTTTTTGTGGGAAAAATAAAATATATTTGATACCGTGTATTTGTATTTGTGTTCTGAGTATAAAAACAATATTCTCAAATATTTTACAGCACACTTATGTATGTACTGTCTGTAGTAAGTGTAACACTGAACAAAAAAAAGGCCTAAGTCATTATGATGAATGGAGAAGAAGTGTTTTAGATCGAGCACATCAGTGTTCAACTGGTTCTTATAAATGTCTATTCATATGATGGTTTGTGTGTGTCATTTGAAAACAAAATACCATTTTGAAAAGAAATAACATTGTTTTGAATGTAAAGTTTCGTTTAGGAGGAGAATTGAGGGGTTTTGCCCATTGTGTGTGTGTTTTTTTACTTGTGTGTGAGTTCTGAGAATATGTTTGTAAACAATCGAGAAAAACTGTAAAACAAGAAAAAGATAAACAAACAAAAAAACTTTAAAGTAAATTGATTTAGTTTTAAGGTTGTTTAGACATTTTTACTGGTAAACAAGACAAAAATGTTGTCTTGTTTTAAAAAACAGCACAAAAAGCAGGATTTTCAGGTAAACATTACCATGCAAACCCTCTGTCCCTGTGTAATGTGTGTGTTCAAAGGGGAAGGAAGGGAGTTTTAGGAACAGAGGGAAAAGGAAGTACGGCTGTTCTCAAATCAAAGTAAGCTAAGTGTATTTAGGTGACTTTTTCAACCTTAAACTTTCCTCAAACACTTTGAGATTTGCATTCAGGAATCAGAATGAAACTTCAGAGGTTATTTGTCTCCTGAGCTCGTCAACAGTTATCTAACATTCATCAGTTACAGTTTTGGCACACTCTCTTTCTTTCGCCCTCTCGTTCAACTTTTTTTTAATGCCCTGCGGTTGCAGATTTCACAATAAAACGGTTCCCACGGGCCGACACACACAGACACGCACACATATCGTGAGTGCTGTCAAACATGATGTGCCATTACTATGATTCCTCAGGCAATGAAACTACACATGCAGTTTCATGCCAAAAAAAAAAAGGGTGAAAAAAGGCAAACAAACTTGTACATGAACAAAAACAATATGACAGAAATTGCATTAGTGCATTTATATAGATTGTAAATAGAAACATTAAAAGAGAAATGATTGCATATGAGATCATAAGTACAGTGTAGGTCAAGTATAGGTCATACAAAGGGGAATTCTTCTGACATTATTGATCTTTATCTCTTATCGATCATTTTAGAGATGACTGTTGTAGTGCCTGTGAGAGACTCTGTGGTGGTACCATGGTATAAGTGACTGTATCTGAGAAATGGAAAAACTATGATAAATGTATATACAGTATGATATGTGTGTGTGTGTGTGTGTGTGTGTGTGTGTGTGTGTGTGAACATGAACTCATTTAGAAGCCATATACTTGTTTGAAGCAGGTCTACGATCTTACTAAATTATTAAGGCCCACTAAATGCCTTGAAAAGCGCAGGATTATTCGATGTGTTGACGTCATTTTCACTGAGAAATCAGGGCGGGACATATTGTCTGTGATGAGACGACTCGACGCCTGTGAAGAGACGACCCAACGCCGGCGATATGTTATGCCCTAAATTTATGATTAACTAACTGTATTTTTGTTTGTACATTTTTGAAATGCATTTTCTGTAAAGCTGCTTTGAAACAATATGTATTGTGAAAAGCGCTATACAAATAAACTTGAATTGAATTGAATATTGTGCAGCTCCTCCCCTTTTAAAAAACAGCCAATAGAGCTGGTAAGTCCCGCCCCTTCCGCTAACCCCGCTGGACCTCTAGGTTGAAAAATCGTCAATGCAAGTGAATGAGAGAAAATAATTATTTTCTAATCCCGTTTGAATTTTGCAATGAATGTGAACATATGTTGTCTGTGAATTTTTTATATAGGCCTAATGTTTCGTGTAAAGAATGCTACAATTTAGCGGGTATAATTTTCATACGGTTAGACTTTGTGTGAGAGCACTTTGTGGACTACAACTCTTCGCTGCTTTCGACGTGTTTGATATCCGTCACCACCACTAGCACACGGATCCCGCTAAACTGTGTCTTTGGTGCACTTCACCGCCTTCTTTCAGGGAGAGGACAAACTAGTTGAGCGTGGTGAAAACCACTTCATTTGTGGAGGGGAAATGTGTTATGCGGTGACGTCACATATGCGACGTGTAGTCTTTCTCGTTATGTCTATTCCACAACTGCTAGCCAAAGAATCATACAATATACTGTCAAACTCGTTACATGAGAAATTATATAAAAAATTCACAGACAACATATGTTCACATTCATGGCACAAATCAAACGGGATCAGAAAATAATTATTTTCTCTCATTCACTTGCATTGACGCTTTTTCAACCTAGAGGTCCACAGTTTTACGGATGGGCGGGACTTACCAGCTCTATAGCGTTGGCCAGAGCCGTTGAGCTCGGTAAAGCCGCAGTTTCCTCATAATCTCTAATCGTTTCTCATCCTAATCTCCTCCATATCGCTACAAAATAGAAAATTCTCTATCCCCTATATAGTGAAATATGTGCCAATCACCATGTAGAAAGTGACCGATTTAATCATCTATTTATAATGAAGTGGGCGGAGCTTCAGATTCTAGTGATGAGATGCTAAAGTGAGAGACTGTGAGTTTTGAATGGTTTTATCTTCTAAATTTTGTGAATTTTGTCATTGTTCTGGTGCACACTAACTTATAGATAACAGTAGTGTCATAGATAACAGGCTAACATATTTATACTAACAGACAAAAAAAACTTACATTTTGATTTCACTTTAAAATGTTCACATACATTTATATTAGATACTCCAAAGTACTTTTAATGTGTTCAAAAACATGCTAAAGAAAATATGTTATTAAACAAACGTGGTATATCCAAAAAGCTAGTGTTATTACCATTGAACCATGGAAGGAAAACATAGTATTACTATTGCACATGCACACATCCACGGCACTACCTTGGTACCAGCATGTCCAAAAAACTCTTAGCTCGTGATATAAAAACATTTCTCTCCTTTAGAAATGGGCAACAAAGGACACACACTTTCAGCATTGGGTCTTGATTTGTTAATGAGGCCTCCCCCCTTTTCTATGGGTCTGAACTGGCGCCAACAGAAAGCAGTGATCCGCCCTAGTCCCTCCTCAATCATCTAGATGGGACAGGAATAAACCTGCATATCCCACATTTATCCTGGGAAGAAAGTGTGAGAAAGTTTTTTTTTCTTCCTTCGCGGTGAAACTAAACTGTGCAGGGAGTGTTCACTCTCTTTTTTTTTTTTCCAGATGCACATTAATTTTGAAGGAAATCTCTCTCTCTCTCTCTCTCTCTCTCTCTCTCTCTCTCTCTCTCTCTCTCTCTCTCTCTCTCTCTCTCTCTCTCAGTACCTGCGCGGATGGATAACAGGGGCGGGCGCTTTCCGTCTCGAGCGTGAGAAGTCGTTCAGATTGAGCTCGCGACGTTCAGAGTCCCACGCGACAGTGACATCAGCGCACGCGCACGCTCACGCGCGCTACGAGCTGAGAGAATCAAGCAGAGTTCCCACGAGCAGCAGCGACAAGAGACGCTCTCGAGAGAGACTGGGATTTATTTATTAATTAACACGGATATTTATTCAAACTCTTTTGCACTTTTTTTGGGAGATTTAAAGAAGACTTCAGGGGATCTATGAGAACTTCAGAAAGGATTTTAAAGAAGTTGTAACGCCGAGGTGGAGTTATGAACCGTTTCTTGGTGAAATTAACGCTACTGACGGCAGCATCGCTCGCGACGGTGGCACAAGGTATCAAAGATCAATGCAACTTTTTTTTTAAATGATATGCATTTAGTCATAGACTCTGTTTTGATTCATTTGATATTTCCAAACTGTTCTGTTTTGATTTGCTCTGAGATATTTCTGCAGAACTTGTCACTTGTTGCACAGAGTTGTCTTTGATATTGATAAACACAATTTCACATCTGTTTATTTTTTATTTTTATGACAAGTATTCTGATTCAAGTACACTTTTGATTCTGTTGATTTCAAAGTGTAATTCAGTGGAAGTTTATTTTAGTCTATTTGGGGTAAATTGGACCACTTTTGACAGCCGCCTCGGTTAGGCTAAGCAGTGTTTCCAGTCTGTCTAAAATCTCTCTTTTTAACTTGTTCATTCACTAATGTAACTTTGGCGAATAGTTTCTGTTCATGTTATTATGTAAATATCACAGATGCATATCTTCATGTTAAGGCTGAGGAACTTCAGAACTTTATGACAGTGTAAGTGCTTGATTTCTGAAGTTATTGTGGTTGTTTTTTAGTGTTCAGGATTTTTTTTGTCTGGTGTCCCTGATGTTGATTGAGTTGCATTGTGTGTGGAGTCTGGAGGAAAGCGATCTGTGAGTGAATGAATGAATGAAGGGAGGGTGAGGAGGAGGGGGGTTGTGCTGTTGTTCTCGTGCGCTGGTAAACAATGGCTCGAGACAGTGTTTTATAGGCTCGTGCTGGACTCTGATTCCTTTTGTCCGCGCGGCGTGGGCTCTGCAGCTGTCGCGCGCGCCCCTAGACCCCCCCCCCCCCCCAAACTCTCTCTTAAATTAAAATTCTCTCTCTCTCCCTCTCTCTCTCTCTCCCTCTCTCTCTCTCTCTCTCTCTCTCTCTCTCTCTCTCTCTCTCTCTCTCTCCCCCCTTCCTCCTCCTCCTCCTCCACACGCGCGCGCGCGACGCTCCACCAGACCACGCTCCGGTAGAGGAACCGAGAGAAGACAGACAGGGAAATGACACAACTAGACAGAAGGGATAGGAAACGAAACGAGACGCTTATTAATGTTAAATATTTCACATTTCAAGCCTGAGGTAAACCAGTTAAGAAAGAGAGAAATTATGCTAACAATAAATTCTGTGGGGCTACCACAGCACAATAATGGTATTTATTGGACCAATATTGTAGCCTACCAATTGTATGGCAATTCCATGGTAGTCCTACTTTTGCTGTAGCCTATAGGCCAATGTATATATTTATGTACCATGTTATTTACATGATACTTCAAAGATGACCCATGGTCATTGAATTTTTGGAAAAGTAGCCTATAATTTTTTATTTTTTATTATTAGGCTACTTAAGGGATAGTTCACCCAAAAATGAAAATTCTGTCATCTACTGACCCTCAAGTTGTTTTCTTTCTTCTTTTGAACACAAAAGAAGATATTTTCAAGAATGTCGGTAACAAACCAGTTATGAACCCCATTGACTTCCATAGTATTTTTTTCTCCACACTATGAAAGTCAACGGGGTCAGTCAACTGTTGGTTACCGACATTCTTGAAAATATCTTCTTTGTGTTCAATTGAAGAAACTCATACAGGTTTGGTATGACAACTTGAGGGTGAGTAAATTATGACAACTTAAATTTTTGGGTGAACTATGGCTTTAACTTCCATTACATTGTATTATTTTTTTATTTGATTAAATTAAATAATATTTAATAACTCCTGGGAAAAGCGTAGAAAAAATGCTTAACTTTAAAATATTTAATTGGTGATCTCAATAAAATTACTTTCTGACCATCTTTTCAATAACTTCAAATGACCGAAATGGTCATTTATTCAGCCAAAAATGTGCTTAGTAAGTATTTGAAATCCATTGTGCGGCCTAGTCTGTGCATAGAAGTTTAAAGTTGTGCAACATCTGAATCAGAAACAAAAGATAAAGAAAAAAAAGGAGAATTAGTACTAGTGGTGTAATCTATAACAAGGACCAATCTGAGGGTTTTGTGCTTTGTCTCTAGACAGTCGTTACCAATTAAAGACGGCCTGGAGGCAGCTGGTTTCATTCAACAAGTGCACAACTGCGGTCTATGGTGACTGGCTTCGGTGCGCTGTTAATCCCTAAAGTGTGACGTTGCACGCTCCTACTAAATAAATACACTTCCCTCCATCATTGGACACATTTGGCTTATTAAAGCATATTGAATGCTCACTCAAAGTCAAACGTGCACATCCCAACACTGTCAGCTAAACTCAAAGCTGATATATTAATACTGGAACAGGAAGGAGTGTATTTTGAGTTTAAACCCTTGTTAAGGGCTGACTGCCACATGGAGAGGGAATTGTAGAGAATGTGGAGCTATTTCCAGGCTCAGTGTTAGATAACTGGATTTTTCAGGATCTCTTTAGATGAATAGTCAAGAACCATTCATCAAGAACCCCCCTCCCTTCCAGTCCCCCATCAAAGTCAGTTATTCACAATCCAACAAAAGGCCAGTGGCTCTCCATCGGGGCCACAAAACAAAGGGCTCCGGGCCCTTTATTGATGTCTGTAGGTGGCAAGGTTCTTTTGTAAGGAGTTAGCATGTGTGTTTGCATTGACAGGTGTGCTATGGGTTGTACTGGGATTTCTGCAGGTGATTTGTGTGGTTTAGTTGAATGCTGGGATGCACTAACAGATCTCTGTGTTTGTTTAGGGCAAAGATGCTCAGAATACTGTCAGAATGGAGGAATATGCGAGCACAAGCCGAGCGGAGAAGCATCATGCAGGTACGTTACAAAAACATTACGCTGTACTCTTAACTGTTCACGGTTCTTTGGAGAACACTAAATGGTTCTTCTATGGCGGCATCGTTGGGAAAACCCCCTTTTGGAGCCGTTATTTTGAAGAGTTTAGGAACATTTTTAAGTTCCACAGAAGTTTTTATTCTCTAGTTTTGCGGAAAACCATTTATTCTTTGGTGCGAGAATCCAAAACACGAAACTTTTTGAGTCTCCGAAGAACCATATAGCAACTCTATATGCACCAGTTCTTTATTGAACATTGAAGAACCTTTATTTGAAAGAGTGTAACACACATAATATTGAGTTGTAAATATAACAGACTATTTGAGTGTTTTACAGGAAAATTCTCTTTCTACTTAAATTTCCCATTTTATTTTACTTTCCCATGTTACTTTCTGTTAGTTTGTAATTATGTTTCAGTTTCAAAATTGTAGTAAAAACCATGTTTTTAAAGAAAAGTGTGTGTATACCTGTGTATTTGTGATCTACCATGTTGAGATTCCATCTGTAGGACCAAACCCTTCTTAGCAACCAGACAAAGCTCTCAGCATCTTTCGAGTGTGTGAGTGTGTGCGCATGTGCGAACATGCACGCGGCCATAGTCATTTGGTTTCAAACTTAGATAAAAGACCCCCCTACCAACCCCCCAGTAGTCCGTTGGTGCCCTGCTGCAGTGGGACGCTGCTTCTGTCAATGTCTATTCATGCCATTCAGCCCAACAGCTGGCCCTCACCTCCTATTGTCTCACACACACACACACACACACACACACACACACTTAGCAAGCGTGGAATAAAACTTGCATCTGTTCTTATATGATGCAACACTAAGATTTCCTAAGATTTTTCCCTCAAAATCAGATTTTGTTGTTTATTTCAAACTTTTTTTTGCTTTTACACTCTCGGGAGGCTCTCTCTCTGTGTGTGTGTGTGTGTGTGTGAATGGTGTCTTTTTTGGAGGGCAGATGGCGGTGGGGGTAATAAGATTGCAGGAGCTCATGAGAATGGCCTCAGTGTGTGTGTGTGTGTGAGACGCTTTAAAGTGGGGAAATTCAAATGCAAACAAGTGTGTGAGACTGTTAGCCGCATTTCTCTTTCACCATTTAATCTTGTGAAAATTTAATCTAGGAAAAGATTGCCATATCCTTTGTCACTTTTACACTTTCAAGTTGAAAATAAAATTGAATTTTGATTGCGAGGGAGTTCTGGATGTTTGCTTGGTGGTTCCTACTAGTTTATCCGCCATTTTTTATGAAAACATGCATTTTTGTCTGTCCATAAGTTGCTGCCAATATATTGAATTTAAAAATAAAGGTTCTTTATTGGCATCTATGGTTCCATGAAGAACATCCATGGAATATTTCCATTCCACGAAAGGTTCTTAATGATAAAAAAAAGGTTCTTTAGTTTTTAAAAATGTTCTTCACACTAAGAAAACGGTTCAGTGATGGTTCTTCTGTGGCATCACTGTGAACCCCCCCCCCCCCCCCCCCTTTAACCTTTATTTGTAAGAATGTGAGGCTGCTTACTGGTCTGATGGTTCATATATAGCTCAGATGTTCAGTGGAAATCTACGGGTTTTTTTCCCTTTCAAGTTCATGACCCGGAGTATGAGCAATAAAAACAGTGTTAATTGCCTTAGCAAGCGGCCCTAATTAATGTATGAATCAGTTTAGCAAAGAAGAGAGAGATTTTATCTGTTGAGTTGCTTGAACAAGCACACACACATTCAGTGGGGGCCAAACCCTGAACATCCTGTTGTGATGACCCCGTCAATAAACAGGAAGAGCAGACATATTCTTTTATCCCAGAAATATCTCATCTGAACTTTGACGCCTTTTCCTGTGTGGTCCGAATCTCAGCCTGGGAAATTGTTTGTAAATCGCCAGTGTTTGTGAGTGTGCAAGCGTGTGGGGAATTCTCTGGCTTGTTGCTTCTGAATTGAGGTCGGCGCTGCTTGAACTTGTAAAAGTTCACATGAACTTCTGACATTTAGCGAGAGGATGTCCTACTTTACGTCGAGTTAAGTGTTCCTGTAATGATCTTTTATGACACACTCATTTATAAAGCAAATTATCTTCATGTGAAGTGGTGAAACTCTGACAGTCTATAGTCATACTAGATTACACGCTCATTCTATACTAGGAAACTTGATCTATTTGGGTGATGCCATATTAAAACCACTTATTTCAAGTATTTGTAGGTGTGGTCAGAGTTATGGAGGCGTTATGTATAAGCTAAGGCTTGTTATGTATGCGCAGCAGTGTTTTTATTATCTAAAACAATTAAGAATCACTTTTGTTAATTGAAATGAAACAAAAATATTAGATGAAGTTGAAATTCGGTTTGAAAAACTTAGACAAAAATGTAATGTTGCCTTTGCAACTAACTGAATTAAAATAGGTTTAAATGCGAAAATAACTAAAACTGAAATAAAAGTCAAATAGAAATATATAAAAACAAAAACTTAAAAACATGACAAGCAGATGACAAAATTACTAAAAACCTAAAATAAAATAAAATAAATCGCTAATTCAAAATATGAATGCATACTATAATAATAATAATAATAATAAAATAACACTGTCTTGTAAAACATCCATTCAGCATGTGTTTGATGGACAGTCAGATGAACTGATTAACAAAAACATTTTATTGAATTAAATGCTATTTTTAACTATTATTTTGTCTTGTGTGAGTTCTTCTAAAGGTGGGATTTCTCAAATCATTAGTGCACTTTGTCTTTCTAGAAGTCAAACGTTCCTGATTGTATCCTGACGATTGGAGAATGTCAACAGCTCCAACCTATTCCATGCTTTTCCACATTTATGGGCTTCATTTTAGTTGAGCTTAGTGCAATTGCGTTCATAATGCAACAGGGTCGCTGTGTGTTTTGTTGGTTTTTCGGTACATGAACATCATGAAGAGGCTCTGTGACTCCTGATCATTCCACAACACCTGACATCAGTTCTGGAACTGTTGGAATGCTGGAGGGCGGGAAGTTAATTGGAAGCGTGGAATCCGAATTCCAGAGTTGTCATTTGAATCCTGGAATGCTGGATGGCCTTGTATCGCTGTGGTTGTGGTCGGATTGGTGACAGCGTTTGGCTGGGCAATTTTAATGATGGCGAATGATGAAGTGCATCATCACTAGACGTGTGTGTGTGTGTGTGTGTGTGTGTGATGTTGTGCATGACCAGAGTTCTTTAAAGAGACCGATCGTTGTGATGAACATACGGTTCTAAATTTGGCCTCGCACCAAAACCGCGTGAAACCGCTCGAGTCTGGAAGTATGACTTCAGCTTTATACCTTTTGTTGAGTAACTTCTGCATTATAATATTTCACTTAAACTCACACTTCCATGTCATGTGTTTAGTTTGTTTCTAGTGTGTGGGCTTTCATGCACGGTTTATGGTTTAGCGACGTGCTTTCCTGCGATCCTTTACTCTGAATTTAAACCCTTAACAAAAGTTCAAAACTCTCACTAAAGAAAACCACGATGGAACGGTTTTGTTGATGAGTACTTAAATCTAGTTAGTTATCAATAGTAAGCTAACATGAACTAACAATAAGCAATATATCTTTGACAGGATTGATTCATCTTTAAATTTAGTCAATAAAAAAACAATTCTTCACTGTTTGCTCATAATAGTTAACAGTGCATTACCTAGTGTTAACAGATACATCTATTGATTTAAAAAATGTATTTAGTAAATGTTGTAATGCGCATTAAGATTAACAACTGCTCTATTTTTCATTGTTCATTCATGTTTGCTAATGTTAAACAAATTAAACCTTATTGTAAACTGATATATAATAATTGATAAGATCACTTCCTGTAGTGGCCAGCAAAACATAAAGTGACTCAAAAGTTGATCTGTTTGCTTTAAACGTCTCGTGTTTGCAAAGGTGTGAACCGTAAGAACACGTCTCTGTGGGCCAGACGGAGAAAACGAAAGTTTGTTGTTTTGATTCACACTGAGGGGCAGGAAGTCTGCGGTGTGAAAACACACACACACACACACACACACACACACACACACACACACACACACACACACACACACACACACACACACTTGCACAGAAGGCCACGGCAGCAGCAGATGGTAGACCAGCCCACTGGAATGGGGGGGTCTGTTGCCTGCAGTCACAAATGTGCTCAGGGGTCACAGGTCACCGCAGCATCTGTTCAGAGTCGAGTCTCACACACACTCCTGCTCTCGGACCTGTTGCCTCGGCGGGCTGCAGATGACTTCTGCTGCTGCCCCTGGGGACAAAGACCGAGACTGCGTTAATGCCTCAAGTAAACTCACACACTCATCTGCGCCTGCAAGTGTTTGCGTTGGGATGTCTCTATTATTAATCTACTGCATGTGATTTGCAGTTGTATTGTGATTTATGGATTCCAATTAACATATCAATTAGATTTGTTGAGTAATTCTTTTCTACATTCATTTTTAAAATATTGATATTTTTTATATATATATATGTGTGTGTGTGTGTGTGTAACACAGACATACATACATACACATATGTAATATATATGTTATTATGTAATATATTGTTACTATATTTATGTAGGTATATAACAATATATACATTTCTAAAAATTTTGTTTCCATTTAATTTTTTTATTTTAAATTGTTATTTATTTTTATTTTATTTTATATAAATTAATTAAAATGCAATGCGCTGCATTTTGAAAATAAATGTTATATAGGGTATTCTTGGCCAGATTTCAGTGTCAATATCTACAGTGATGTGTTTAATAAAGATAAAACGAATGAATGAAAGTGATAAATATGGATGAGAACAAATCATGTCAATCGAGATTCTGTGCAGATAAATGTGAGATTTCCAATAGTTTGGAGGGGCGGAGTTTTCTCTTCTCTTGGGAGCTGCCTTAGTGACCTTATGCCACTCGCCATGGCAACAGGCTTTGGGGGAGGGGCAGAGTACAGTGGGCGGGGCCTGCAGCACAGCTGCCCTTATTTATGCACACACCTGCTGCAGCAGCGCACACACACACACACACATGAATAAAACACACTGTATTTACTATATCTTTTACTTTTGAGTTCACATTTTGAAATTTACTTTAGTGGCCGTTGAAGAAAGTGTTCAAGTGTCATTTGAATGTGTCCATATGAGAGAGAGAGAGAGAGAGAGAGAGAGAGAGAGAGAGCATGTGACACTGTGTGTGTGTGTGTGTGTGTGTGTGTTCTTGTGGTTCCTGATCGCCCTGAGGAATTCAGATGAGTTAGAACAGTGTCTTTCTTTCACACACTGTTTATACACACACACACATACGTTTACTCTTCCAACTAAATTAGAACATATCATAGATATCTGCTGTTTTTGTATAAATAACCCTGACCTGAAGCCTAAAGGAAAACATTTGCGTTTGTATATATATATAAAAAAAATGAATGCATTTAAATATGAATAAATGCATAAATATAAATGCATTAATGAATATAAATAGATGAATGAAAATTAAATGCATATAAATAACCTTAACCCTAAAAACATATTTATAAATAAATATAAACAAATTAAAATAATGCATATAAATATGAATAAATTAATATAAATGCATATATAAATGTGAATAAATAAATTAATATAAATGCATAAGTAAATAAATATTAATATAAATAAATGGATATTAAAATAAATAAATGCATTTAAATATGAATAAATACATAAATATAAATGCATTAATAAATATGAATATAAATAGATGAATGAAAATTAAATAAATATAAATAACCTTAACCCTAAAAACATATTTATAAATAAATATAAACAAATTAAAATAATGCATATAAATATGAATAAATTAATATAAAATATTATATTATATATATATATATATTATATATAAATAATTATTAATTTAAATGCATATATAAATGTGAATAAATTAATTAATATAAATGCATATATAAATGCATAAATATTAATATAAATAAATGGATATTAAAATAAATTATGCATCGAAGTAAACCTAACCATAATCCTAACAAAACTTTAGCATTTCTAGAATTTAAAAAATAAAGTATTTATAAATAACTGTTCACTTGGAGGCTTTGTCATATTTAGCTCTCTGTTATTCTCAAAGCAATAATAATATAATCTGTGTTTCTTTAGGTGTCCTGCAGACTTCGTCGGCCCCAAATGTCAGTTCCCGAACCCGTGCAGCCCGTCGCCGTGCCGTAACGGAGGAGTTTGCCGTGCGCGGACGCAGGGGAATGACGTGGCGGTGACCTGCGACTGCGTCTTAGGATACAGCGATCCGCTCTGTCTGACACCTGTCAATCACGCCTGCATGAGCTCCCCGTGCCGTAACGGAGGCACCTGCTCTCTGCTCACGCTCGACACCTTCACCTGCCGCTGCCCGCCTGGATGGTCAGGTATGACCATCACACACTTACATCACCCAGACGTGATGCTCTTCCTTGCGAGAGCTGGAAGATAAGTTAACCTCTGCTTTTTCTTTCATGTGCGTAGGTAAAACGTGCCAACAGGCCGACCCGTGTGCGTCGAACCCCTGTGCCAACGGTGGTCAATGTTCAGCGTTCGACTCGCACTACATCTGCACCTGCCCTCCTAACTTCCACGGCCAGACGTGTCGGCAAGACGTGAACGAGTGCGCTCTCTCTTCCTCCCCCTGTCGTAACGGCGGCACCTGTATAAACGAGGTGGGCTCGTACCTCTGCCGGTGCCCGCCGGAGTACGCTGGCACACACTGCGAGCGCCTGTACCACCCGTGCCACCCGTCGCCCTGCAGGAGCGGAGGGACCTGCTTACAGACCAGCGACACCTCCTATGCCTGCACTTGTCTGTCAGGTGTGTGTGCTTATTTGTGCATCAACAAAACATTTTTTATGAATGAGAATATATACTACCGTTCAAAAGTTCTCTTCTGCTCATCAAGGCTGCATTTATTTGATCCAAAATACGTCAATAACAGAAATATTGTGAAAACATTATTATCAATGTTGAAAACAGTTGTGTACCCAAAAAAACGTGGTTTTTTTATGAATAGAAATTTCAAAAGAACGAAAGCTTTTGTAACATTATAAATGTCTTTACTGTCACCTTTGATCAATTTAATGCGTCCCTGCTGAATAAAAGAATTAATTTAGTTTATTTCTTTAAAAAAAAATTTTTTACCCATATAAAACTTTTTAACTGTGTTTTTTTGAACGCGTGTACGTTTATATTTATATGTATGTATACTTAAATGTATTTAAATACATATTTAAATAAATGTATTTATCATGAAAATATATTTAGGTAATGCAAAAAACAAAGAAATTAATGAATACATAAATACAGTATGTGTGTATATGTGTGAATAAATGCGAAAATACATTTTTAAATAAATATAAAATTAAAAATATGAATAAGTATAAATTAAACTTTTTTTTTTCAAATTTACTTTACATTTAAGTTAAATTTTATAGGCATTATTTCTACTTCAGTTGCATTACATTTCAGCCTACACAAGTTGAATAGTTTTAAAACCATATATAAATACAATAAAACAATAATAATAGTTTTGAAAACAATAGCTTTTGTCTTAGTAGAAGCTAATAACCCTGCATGTGCTCAGTTACTCATTACCAGCATGTCAATCCTGCATTGTATGCGGTGCTTTTTTTGTTGTAGTTTATAATTAATCCCAATGAGTGACTAAGATGACTCAGTTGCTCACTCAAGCACATAAACACAATCTGTATACGGTCTCAGACTCTTTGATGTGTATTAAATGTAAATGATTTGTCTCGCAGGGTTCACGGGTCAAACGTGCGAGCATAACGTTGACGACTGCACCCAGCATGCCTGTGAGAATGGAGGCAGGTGTATAGATGGCGTCAATACGTACAACTGCCATTGCGACAAACACTGGACCGGTACTACTTTATTCTACTTTACAATAACAATAATAATCCAATGAAAGAAATGTTTCGCCTCACCTCGCATTTGACCTCTGACCCCTTCTTTCTTCAGGTCAGTACTGTACGGATGACGTAGACGAGTGTGAACTCTCGCCTAACGCTTGTCAGAACGGAGGAACGTGTCACAACACCATCGGCGGGTTCCACTGTGTGTGTGTGAACGGCTGGACGGGCGACGACTGCAGCGAGAACATCGACGACTGCGCCAGCGCAGCGTGTTCCCAAGGCGCCACATGCCACGATCGCGTCGCATCTTTCTTCTGCGAGTGTCCACATGGCCGCACAGGTACGTTTGTTTGTGCAACTTCCTTTTTTTTATCGCCATCTTAATTTTACCCAACATTAGGCGTGTTTCCCTTACAGATTTACGCAATTTTTTTTTTTTTTTTTTAATGTCGAGTGAAAACTATTGCAAAATGACGTTGGTATGCTTTATGTATAGGCCTATCACAGCCACCACACTAGCCATTATTATTAATCGAAGGAGACGTGTGTGTGTTATCCAATCATTAATGGCAAGGAAAGACCATTATACTTGTGAGCGGCACATATGAGGAGTTTCTGGGTGTTTCTCCCTCATATCTGCTTCAAGCTCTTGATTGTGGCATTTCTTTGAGGTTTAGAATCCAGTATTTCTGTAATTCTTTTGTCTTTTATGAATTTAATAAAGATCTCGTATTCTGTCCAAAATCACGTCAGGTGACTGTAAATGCGCAAAAACTGTTTCCAATGCAGTTTTGCAAAATATTTATTTTTCGAATTGCCTGAAAAACCACCTCATGTGATCGTAAAAACTTTTGCGTTAAATGGGAGTTTTTGCTAAATTTACGTGTTTCCATTGGGCGTATTTTCAATTCGCAATTTCAATTTGCGCAATTTGTGGTAATGGAAACGTGGCTAGTGTTATTTTAGTATTATTGATATTCTTTTATTGTTAGAGCTGCACGATTAATCGTTAATAGATAAATCTGCGTTCACGCTGCCGCTGAGCCAGAGAGACCATTTGTCATGTTTCGGTATCAAACGGCTTCACAAACAGTCTTTTCAATGATATGGTATCATTATTTCTGTCTAAAATTTTTTTAAATGATCACAGAAGTGCTGGGATAAAAGTTTTTAGTTCAGATATTAACACTGATGTTTACGGTAGCGATTGAAATAGATTGAAAAAAATGTGAATATAACATTGCGGTTCAAATAACAATTGTGTTGATTACATTTTACTGTGAAAAATGTATTTGTCATTGAATCATTCAATCAAGAGAATCATTCAAAAATGCTGATTCATTTAGTTATGAAACAAGTGAAGTATTTAGGAGTGAGTCATTGAATCATTGAATCATTAAATCAAGAGATTTGTTCAAAAACACTGATTCATTCGGTTATGAAACAAGTGAAATCTTTGAGTGAGTCATTGAATCATTCACCCAAACCAATTTTATTTCAAATTCAAATTAATGAAAACATTTTTAAATAGACTGCAGCAGGTAATATGTAAGAACCTCTAGTAATTTACATGTTATTTTATTTAGTTGTCTGGTCAGAATTGTGATCTCTATTTGAAACAAAAAAAATTGTGATTCTCAATTTATCTAGAATCGTGCAACTCTAAGTATAGTATTTATTAGTATGTTGAATTAGCTTTTATTTATTTAAGTTTTACTATTTATATACTGTTATAGTATTTATTATATTAAGTGTTCTATTTCTATTTCATTTTATTTTATTTCAGTGCCCAAAAATGACCTTTAATAGTTGTAGCTAGCAATAACAACACTGTTCCCCACAGGTCTCCTGTGTCACCTTGATGATGCCTGCATCAGTAACCCATGTCAGAAGGGCTCGAACTGCGACACGAACCCGGTGAGTGGAAAGGCCATCTGCACCTGTCCGCCCGGCTACACGGGATCAGCCTGCAACCAAGACATCGACGAGTGCTCGCTTGGTAAGAATCGCATATGATTGGTTGGAAAGAATTTGAAATGCTGTAAGATTTTTGCATTACAATAATGTTTGATTGATGCATTTTAGGTGCAAACCCATGCGAGCATGGTGGACGGTGTCTCAACACTAAAGGCTCCTTCCAGTGCAAGTGTCTCCAAGGCTATGAAGGCCCGCGCTGTGAAATGGACGTTAATGAGTGCAAGTCAAACCCCTGCCAGAACGACGCCACCTGCCTCGACCAAATCGGTGGATTCCACTGTATCTGCATGCCAGGTATGGGTCTTTTACCATTTACCTGTATCAAAAGCACATCACCGCTGTTGTCTGACTGATTGCTTTGATGTATAGGTTACGAGGGTGTGTTTTGTCAAATAAACACCGACGATTGTGCATCACAGCCTTGCCTCAATAGCGGAAAATGCATCGACAAGATCAACTCGTTCCACTGCGACTGCCCCAAAGGTAACGTCACAATTTTCAAAATCATAAGAATTAGCCACGGTTATGTTTTCTTATAATGTGCATTGTAGTTGAGCAATCAAAATAAACAAGGCATGTGTTTATTTCTCTCCAGGGTTCTCTGGGAATTTATGCCAGGTGGATGTGGATGAGTGCGCCAGCACACCGTGTAAAAACGGCGCCAAGTGCACAGACGGACCAAACAAATACACCTGCGAATGCACTCCAGGTACACCTTTTCCCAGTCTTATTCTGTATATTGTAGCAATTGTTTCTTCCATTTGTAATGCGAGATGTGATATTTTCACCAAAAACCCTTCACATTTGTTTTCATTAAAATATTTCACCTTTTTCTGACCCTTTAGAATTAAAGTCTGTTTTTTGCAGTTGTATCTTGTGATTTTACATACTGTATGTAAATTACCTGTGTTATGATTGGCTAACCTCTTAGAATGGGAAATGAGTCACTGCCAACATTCTAAATATGGAACGATGGTTGTGATATTTTCTTGCAACATCTTTCTGACCCTTAGAATTAGACAGTCTTTTTTTGTAACTGTTGCTGCATCCGAAATCAAATACTTCCCTACTATATGCAGGTGAAACTCGAAAATGTTTTAATATCGTGCAAAAGTTCATTTATTTCAGTAATTCAACTTAAAAGGTGAAACTAATATATTAAATAAACTTATATTACATGCAAAGTGAGATATTTCAAACCTTTATTTGTTATAATTTTGATGATAATGGCTTACAGCTTATGAAAACCTTTTCACAATATTCTAATTTTGAATTTGGGGTTAAATAAGCTGTAAGCCATAATAATAACAAATAAAGGCTTGAGATATCTCACTTTGCATGTAATGAGTCTATATAATCTATTAGTTTCACCTTTTAAGTTGAATTACTGAAATAAATGAACTTTTGCACGATATTCAAATTTTTCGAGTTTCACCTGTAATGTGCGAAAAACTGTACATGCATGGTATTCGAAAAACAGTAGGTAAAAAGTAGCGGGATGATCTACGGCTTCTGCTGAGATTCTGAAGGACGTGTATGATAGACACTTTACTATCCCATGAGGCCTCGTGAGAGGAGTTGTGAATGGCAGTGAAGCGACACAACTGAAACCGTAGGTCACGTTACAGGGACATAATGGCAGATGTAGTGCATCCAAATTTCATTCATACTACACATGCATACTATATAGAACATACTTTTTTTAACGGTCACAAAGTTTCAAACCAAATGTAATACCTACTATATAGTATACGATTTCGGACGCAATGCATTTAAAAAAAAAATCCATATGCAAATTACCTGTGTTATGATTGGCTGTCCTCTTAGAATAGGAAATGAGTGTCACTGGCAACATTCTAAATCCAGAATGTGGGTTTTCTGCAGGTTTTGCTGGCGCTCACTGTGAGTTGGACATCAACGAGTGTGTGTCGAGCCCTTGTCATTACGGCGTGTGTAGGGATGGCGTGGCCTCTTTCACCTGTGATTGTCGCCCTGGATTCACCGGCCGCCTGTGTGAGACCAACATAAACGAGTGCTTAAGCCAACCGTGCCGAAACGGAGGCACCTGTCAGGATAGAGAGAACTCGTACACCTGTACCTGCCCTAAAGGAACCACAGGTAACACATGCACACACATAAAAACCCTTGCCAAGTATGATGGTGAGTACACGATGACACAGTTATCATGTCGTGATTGTGACCGCAGGTGTGAATTGCGAGATAAACATCGACGACTGCAAGAGTAAACCATGTGACTATGGAAAGTGCATCGACAAGATCAATGGCTACGAGTGTGTGTGTGAACCCGGATACACAGGTGAGTCAGTGCAGCATCTGTGTATGTGTGTGAGAACAGGTGGCCAGCGAAGTGCAGAGCTTGTGTATCAGATAACAGATATGACTTAGGACAGAGACTGCCTTTCCCAACTGGGACACACACAGGTGTGCTTTACATTAATGCTTCGGCCTGACTGATCACAAGAGTGACCCTTTTCATGTTGTATTTAAGGAGAAAGGTACAATAGGCTTTGCTAAACCATGAATAGTCATGGCTAAAGGGCGGCCAACATACAAACATTAAGGACACAATCACATTTTTTTAATTATAATATTCCACCTTATTTCTGACCCTTAGAATTAAACTTGTTCGTATCTTAAGAATTCAATATGTACATTTCCTGTATTATGACTGGATAACTTCGGATAGGAAATAAGACATTGCCAACCTTCAAAAAACGCTCATTTATTTTATTTTATTTAGGGCTGATGTTGCCCACAATCTTTTTTCTTTTTTTTTTCCTCGTAAAAAGTTTTCCAACCTCAATTTAACAACTTTTTCTTCTATAATAGCATTTAGTGCAAAGCTGTAACAGTTTTTAAATGCATGAATCTAAAAGTTTAAAAAATACTTAGTAATTCATAGTAATTCACAAAAAAAAGTAATTCATTTAGCTAGTTGCTAATACTTGCATGCAAATAGTTGCATGCGGAGGAAACAAAAACACATTTTTTAAATGTTGTAAGTCCCAATACTGTCAAACATAATAAGAACATTAAGGACACAAATTGTCATTGCAACTTTATTTTATTAAAGGCTGATATTGCCTACAATCCTTTGTTCCATATAAGGAGAGGACAGTTCACTTTTCAACTTCAATTTAATACTTTTTCCTACTAAAATAGCATGATCTCCCATTTCGTGCTGCTTTTTTGTGTATATAGATTAAGCATGGCCTCAAAAGCCTTATTGTTTGCTTGCTACATAATACAAATGAATTAAAACAATCCCTGAAATGTAAACCAAGGTTAATGGTTAGCAGTGTATGTGTGTTACGCAGGTGAACTGGTGTCCTTTAGCATCACTGAACAATTTGAACAGTGCTATATATAGCAAGTATTACACTCAGTATCGTGTGTTTGTGGGAGAGAAACTGCAATAAAGTCCCATTGTTGTTAGAGAATCAAACAGTTACCCATTACCCTACAGAGGAGGGTTGTGTGTGTGTGTTGACGGGGTAATTGTTGTTCGGCGGTGTGTGAAATAGGGTCTGTCCTTTTGTATCTGCGAACAGCCCTCTGTAGGACCTGCCCTCCCCCCAGCGAGTGTGTGAGGGGTGTGTGAGCGGGTCTGAAAGACGGAAAGAAAGGAGGAATGAAAGAGCACAAGAGGGTGGAGGAAATCCTTTGTGCATTTGGAGCAGGGCTGGAGATTTGGGATGGGGCCCACACACACACACACAAAGGCAGACAAAAAACAAGAGGTCAACACACATATGAGTCCCAAGGAAAATTCCTTTACTACCGAGTGTGGTTTTGTTTTTACATGCATTTTAACTTATTGATCGTTTTAAGGTTCAAACTTTTGGATAGATCACTCTTTGGAGGGCATCATCTGATATATAAGATGGTTTATAAGGAAAGTGATTGACAGGCTTTTCTCCACACATAGGAATGGCATTTAAGTTGTTTATTATCATGAAGATAATGTGATATTCACATTAGAAACGACTTGATATCAATTTAACGTCCTTTACAGTCTTAAATTAGGTCAAAATTGGTTGTTTTTCAAGTTTCCTCAATTTCTTAGTTTCAGTTCTGCTGATGTAAATAAGGCCACTTGTGTATTTTGCTATATTTTGGGAAGCAATGACAGTAAAAAAATTCTAGTGTTACAAAAGATTTAAAAAAAGATGATTCAGCCTGTTTTTGTAAAATTTATAATAATAATGAGAAATATTTCATGAGCAGAAAATCAGCATATTATGATTTCTGAAGGATCATGTGACACTAAAGACTGGAGTAATAATGCTGAAAATACACCTTTGATCACAGGAATAACTTTACAATAGAAAAGGTATTTTAAATGGTAATAATATTTCACAATATTCCACCTGTGCCTGCTTTTTATGACCAAATCAAGCCTATTCTGTATTATTTCACACTGAAAGTTCAGTTTTGTTATTAAAAGCAAGTTGCATTTTTCTGTTGTCTTGCACACTATTTTAATGCATATTGTTTTTCCTCACAGGCTCAATGTGTAACATCAACATTGACGACTGTGCGATAAACCCCTGTCATAACGGCGGCACCTGCATCGACGGGGTCAACACCTACACCTGCCTCTGTCCAGAGGGTTTTCGAGACGCCACCTGCCTCTCTCAACACAACGAGTGCTCCAGCAACCCCTGTATTCACGGCAACTGCCTGGACCAGATCAACAGCTACAGATGCACGTGCGAGGCCGGCTGGACGGGACGCAACTGCGACATCAACATCAACGAGTGTTTGTCCAACCCGTGTGTGAACGGAGGCACCTGTAAGGACATGACCAGCGGCTACGTGTGCACCTGCAGAGCCGGCTTCAGCGGTAAGACGCTGTGTACCAATTCACATGCTATACTTCCTAAATAGCATACAAATGCATTAAACAAATGCATTAAACTGGCATAATATTAAAGTGTGCAAGTGTGCAAAGTGTTTTTTTGGCTGATATTGCACACAATGCTTTGCATTAAGTAAGAATATGAGATGTGACCGTTCAGCTTTTTCTACTAACAATAATATTGAATGCAAAGGGTTTGGGTTTGAACCCAAATGTTTAGCTAGCCTAGCTAATCCTTTCATGTAATCGCCAACAGAGGGTTTGTGCAATTTTATGCAAGTTTTATAATATTGTATGCTTAGATTTTGCTGCCATGTCAAAAAAAAGTAAAATATATTGAATCTAAATAAATCTTTGTAGTCTAAAATGTCAAAAAAGAATACAATTCAAATAAAAGTAATATTATTTAATATAATTTTCAATACATTATTAAAATTGTATTTAAATAAAATAAAAGTCTAAATTCACTCAATGTATTTGCTGCTGTTTTGCATAATAGTGTTTGACGACAAATCGGATGCCAGTTTTGGATTAAATAATATTTTCAGTGGATTTTTGAAGTATGCATGCATACTTTTTGGACTTAATTTAAATGCATAAAATGGACAAATAAATAAAAACTAATAATTTTAAAAATAAAGTAATATTTTATTTTATTTTTCAGTACATTATTAAACTAAAATAAGTCTTAATACACTCAAAAGTATGCATTTGCACACTTTTGTACTTTTTCTGCTATCTGTCTGTCTGTCTGTCTACAATCTTTTCTGCTATGATAGAGAGAAAATGCAAATTTTTACGACATTAAATACAAAGCTGAAAAAGCATTAAGTATAAGGAATTTAAGCTAATTATATTACACAATTGTATAACCTATAATTTACAAGAAATAACACTACACACTCAAAAGCATATATTTTCTGACTTTTCTACATTTATTTGTGCATTTTGAGTGTATAATGATGATTTAACGGGGTGTTTTCTTGCGTTTAGGTCCCAACTGCCAGACTAACATTAACGAGTGTGCATCCAACCCCTGCCTGAACCAGGGCTCCTGTATCGACGACGTGGCCGGATTCAAGTGCAACTGCATGTTGCCTTACACAGGTACACACACACACACAAACTTGTGCTCGGCTGAACTATTTGCGCCCCCCCAACACCCATTGTGCAGCTGTTTTTTATTATGAAACCGCAAACTTTGCAGAGGTGTGCACAAAACTATCTGGGGATGTGAAATAACACCACTGTGTCGAGGGTGGCTTCTCAAATAGGTCTATTTCCTGTTTGGCCTCTTCCTGTTTCCTGTTGAGGCAAAGAATTGACAATAGAAGGAAACTCCAAGTGACTTCCTGCTATGGCTGGTCACAGTGGAAACTGATAAGGAAGTGCCTGCAGGAACTGAGCTGGAAAAATGAGGCAATACAAGAGCGAGACTGGAAAAACAAAGAAAGATTAACTAATCTACAGGCTTTTTTATTATTTTATGCACTTATTTTTGAGGGGAAAACCTGCAAGATTAGTTTAAACATGGTCAAATGTTTACCACACTTTTATTGGTAGCAGGACACATTCAAATTAACTCAAATATTTAATAATTAAACATTCAAGGAATGTACATTGTGCCTTTTACTGTATCGCTCCCATATTTTAGTATTATTGATACTATTATAGTTTTTACTAAGTTTTTATTTGTTTGGTTTTTATTTTTAAAAAAAGTCTATAGTTTTTATTAATTCTTTTATTTCAATACTTCAGCTTAAACTAAACAAAATTGATTTGCCTTGGCAACTGAAATGAATTGGTTAACATTTGATTTCACAATAATAACCCTGACCTATGTGTATCTTTTGCATCCATTTTGACACTTTCTCACTGTGTGTTTCAGGCGAGGTGTGTGAGAACTTTTTGGCTCCCTGTGCGCAGCGTCCTTGTAAGAACGGAGGCATGTGTCGCGAATCGGAGGATTTTCTTAGTTTCTCCTGTGCTTGTCCTGCTGGATGGCAAGGTAAGAGTGTGTGCGAATTTGAAAAAACTCTCTATATGACCTTCATCATCATCATCATCATCATCACTACACTCTCGCTACACAGGTCAGACTTGTGAGGTGGACATTAACGAGTGTGTGAGGAATCCTTGCACTAACGGAGGGGTGTGTGAGAACCTGCGTGGTGGATACCAGTGCCGCTGCAACCCCGGATTCACCGGAGATCTATGCGAGAACGATGTTGACGACTGCGCGCCAAGTAAGACATGGACAAACCCAGACAGCATTTTTGCCCATAAAAATACTTTAATCCTGCCTATATAGACAACTTGCTAGGTTTTAAAATGGCCATTGTTTGAGACTTTAACCACACTACAATGACATTCACAACGATATGTGGTTTTGACACTTCATTATGTTTTATGCTCTATTTAATGTCATTGCATCTCAGTTTAATGTGCATGACAAAAACTGAACAATGTGTATTACTAAAGCAGTGCAAATAAAGCAAAATTATATTTAGGGGCATCAAATAACATTAGACTGTGCTTGTGACGCCCTATAATGCTGTCTATGTACGTATGCTAGGCTTTAAAACACCAATTGTTTTAAAGGAATCCTCTGAACTTTAAGCACCACTATAATTACATGCAAAACTATTATGTCGTTTTGAAATCACTCTTCGTGATGTTTTATTTACATACATTTTAAATAATTTGTGGTAACTACTTGATAAACAAGAGTTATTAAAGTTAAGATGAGCCTGAATACGTCAGTAATTGTAATTTATTCTCTCTCTCAGATCCGTGCAGTAACGGAGGTGTGTGTCAGGACCGTGTGAACGGCTTTATGTGTGTGTGTTTGGCTGGTTTCCGTGGGGAGCGCTGTGCAGAGGACATAGACGAGTGTGTGAGCGCCCCCTGCCGTAACGGAGGGAACTGCACCGACTGTGTCAACAGCTACACCTGCAGCTGCCCTGTAGGATTCAGCGGCATCAACTGTGAGATCAACACACCGGACTGCACTGAGAGGTAGACACTCATTATTTCACCATACTGCCAAAAGTTGAGACGTAAAAATCACATTAAACTCAATAAGAAATGATTCAGAGTGGACATCACTTGCTGAATTTAAATGCATTTTAAATTCATTTCATTTTTTTAAATGTTTCAAATTTCTTTTTCGTTTGCATACGAAATATGTGTTGTTTCTTCTCTACAGCTCGTGTTTTAATGGTGGAACATGTGTGGACGGCATAAACTCGTTCTCATGCGTGTGTTTGCCGGGATTCACCGGGAATTACTGCCAGCATGACGTTAACGAGTGCGATTCGCGGCCGTGCCAAAACGGAGGCACCTGTCAGGACGGATACGGCACCTACAAATGCACCTGCCCACACGGATACACCGGACTCAACTGCCAGGTACACAAACACGCTAATATACATACATATATATATAATATTATGATCTTTCCATAAGATCATCTCTCAATGCAAATCAAACCAGCTATTAGACTAATGGAAATAAAACCATGCCAATCTCTAGGTGTGGTGAAGGGTGTGTGAGGATGTGGGCCAAGGGAACTTTATCAGGATGCATAGTGTCCTGGATCCATGAAATAACTGGCCTTTAAAAATATAAATCTGCCTGCCTCTATGGGAATTTAACATGGGGTGTCCTGACTTATGCACCCTGTATTTTAAGGAAGAACATTTATTTATTTACGATACATTATTCATTCACAAAGAAAATTGGTGTCCTTAAAGGTTGGAGTTTTCCTATTTTTTTTTATTAAGGCATTAAGATCAATTTCCAAATTATAATTTTTTTTATTCCTCTTTTTAGTCAACTTTAGCATGGGTGTTCATTTATGCTTTGCACTGTATGTGTAATATATATATATATATATATAATGGTATATATATATATAATGGTATATTTTCATGATATAGATATATTTCACACGTTTTGTCTACCGATGTGTGTTTTAGAGTCTGGTGCGCTGGTGTGACTCCTCTCCCTGTAAGAACGGTGGCTCATGTTGGCAGCAGGGGGCGTCTTTTACCTGCCAGTGTGCCAGTGGCTGGACGGGCATCTACTGCGACGTCCCCAGTGTCAGCTGTGAGGTCGCTGCCAAGCAGCAAGGTAACAATCACGGCTAAATAGACTTCTCTTCTAAACACTTAAAACTTAGGCTGAAAATATTATTTATTTTATGTGAAAGAAATGTATAAAATTTTAGATGAAATGTAACGCATAAAAAAGTAATGTATGTTACATTTTGATAACTTGTGCAAAATTTGTCATTTCTGACCCAGAATGAAAGAATGAAAAACAATTTAATTAAAGTTGAACATTTTTAATGGTTTCCCTGCATGTCATGTGACTATTCACCAACATCAGAGAATCATGAACATGCAAATGTGTTGTTGAATTATTGCAATTGTTGAAATATAAACTTCAGGGGTACTTCAAGTAAATATTTTAGGAGTTCTGCTGACAGTAAGGTTTGGGAATCCCCGTTTTAAATTATATACAATTTTAGATAGTAAATTTAAATATTTCTTAGACCAAAATTATTACATTTTGAATTTCTGAGCTGGTTAGAATGTGCATTTCCCCCCCCCCCCCCCCCACCCCCAGCAATTTAAAAATGCAGCCAATTACTGTCCATAAAAGCCTTGTTTACCACATTAAAGTTGCACATGTTAAACTAGCAGTCTCTCTCTTTCTCAGGAGTGTCTGTGGTCGTTTTGTGTCGTAATGCGGGTCAGTGTGTTGACGTCGGTAACACACACCTGTGCAGATGTCAAGCTGGATACACGGGCAGCTACTGTCAGGAGCAGGTGGATGAGTGCATGCCGAACCCCTGCCAGAACGGAGCCACATGCACCGACTACCTGGGAGGATACAGCTGTGAGGTACGAAAACATCGCACATGTACACTGACAGGCACATCATTTATATGAGATGGATGGGTAGGTGGATAGACAAGACAGATGGATAGACGCATAGATGGATGGGTAGGTGGATAGACAGTAGAGGATGGATACCCGATGGGCCGGGCCGGGTTCGGACAGATATTTAGATGTTCGGGCTCGGTCACATCAGCGCGATAAAGCTTTGAACATTTTAAATTTAAAAAAGCGTATTATGTTGGTAGCCAATGGGCCTGTTTCACTTGATGCAAAGGTTCGTTTTTGTGATTAAAATAAATTAAAAATATTACCATAACATCCGTCTTCCTGCGTGGGGAAATTTGTTTATGTAGCTGTGACAACGAAACACGTGCATGCGCGCCTGTGTTAACGTGCGCTTGTTGCCTCACGTGCGCTGATGCACTCATCTGTCATCTGGGTGCTCCTTGGATGTAAGGGATGGTTCAGCTCAAAAAATGAAGATATTCCAAGGCACTCGAATAGTGTTGAAAAATTAAAAAAGCCTTTATTTCATCATGACTTTATAATTTAAATACTGGTGACAAGTGCACACCTACACGTTGCGGCTTACAAGTCTTCGTCAGGGCGCCTGTGTTAACGTGCGCGTGTTGCCCCGTGTGCACTCATCTGTTGACATTTCCGAATGCCTTCCAACAGTTGCTTAATAAAAGCTGGCTTTCCACACAAACAAACGTACATGTGTCATTAGTATGAGAAACATTTTAGACTTTAACTGTGTCGGGCTCGGACATAAATATCTTAATGCCTGTCTGGCTCGGGTCGGGTTCGTTTACTGCTCTGTCGGACGCGGGCCGGGCTCGGACAGAAAAATGCGTCCCGATCCGCACTCTAATAGACAGACACGTGGATGGATGGATAATTTATTGACAAAAATTCAAATATGTTGTATAATGTGCATGTTAAACTAGCTGTCTTTTTCTCTGGAGTGTATGTGAGGTAAAAAAAAAAAAAAACATACTGGTTCGATCACACATGTACACTGACATGCTCATCATTTATACAAGTCTAACGTCTGTTTCTCTTTCAGTGCGTTCCTGGATATCACGGGGTCAACTGCAGCAAGGAGATAAACGAGTGTCTGTCTCAACCCTGCCAGAACGGAGGAACCTGCATCGACCTCATAAACACATACAAGTGTTCCTGCCCACGGGGAACGCAAGGTACGCAAAGATGCTGGATCCATCACTTAATATTTCAGTTGGTGAATTGTTTGGATTTGTTTGAACTCTACCCGTGTTTGCAGGTGTTCACTGTGAGATTGACGTCGACGACTGTTCCCCAGCCGTGGATCCGTTAACCGGCGAGTCGCGGTGTTTTAACGGTGGCCGGTGTGTGGATCGCATAGGCGGTTACGGCTGCGTGTGTCCGGCCGGTTTTGTCGGCGAGCGCTGCGAAGGAGACGTCAATGAATGCCTGTCTGACCCCTGTGACCCCAACGGATCCTACAACTGCGTACAACTCACCAATGACTTCCGCTGCGAGTGCCGTACAGGATACACCGGTACGAACAGACATCGGACACACACCAGGGCATGAATGTCCACAAATGATCACATTTGCAGTGAAAATAAACATATACAGTGCTATGCATAAGTTTAGACACCCATGCTAAAGTTGACTAAAAAGAGGAATAAAAAATCATCTTTTGGAAATTGAACTTAATGCCTTAATTTAAAAAAAGAGGAAAAATCCAACCTTTAAGGATACCAATTTTCTTTGTGAATGAATAATGTATCGTAAATAAATAAATGTTCTTCCTTAAAATACAGGGTGCATAAGTTTGGACACCCCTATGTTAAATTCCCATAGAGGCAGGCAGATTTTTATTTTTAAAGGCCAGTTACTATATGTATCCAGGATACTATGCATCCTGATAAAGTTCCCTTGGCCTTTGGAATTAAAATATCCCCACATCATCACACACCCTTCACCATACCTGGAGATTGGCATGGAGTACTTTTCATAAGATCATCTCTCAATGCAAATCAAACCAGCTATTAGGCTAACTGAAATAAAACCATGCCAATCTCTAGGTACTATATGAATACAGTACACATTAGATAATTTAGTGTCGGTCTATCTCAAACAAGATATAAATTATTATTATTATACTGTGTCTAAATGACAAGTAAGCTTATTTCTCTCTCAAATGTATATTACTATAATGCAATCATTTTCTCATTGTTAAACAGTAATCGAAAGAAGAACCCAGTCCAGACACTTTATTTATTTAGTTATGTATACTTATACTACAGACACAATTTAAAATGTGAACATTTTATTTGTTTCTTAGCATCAATTACATTGTATTAATAATAAATTGTCCTTCACAAATATGATTTACAATTTTAAAATATTTAAAAATGTAAAATGTATTTGTTTATTACATTTTTAAGGTGAAGTATGACCCATAGAATTTTGTGAACTTTATTTTAATGTTTTGTTTTGTTTTTTTAATTCACAGGCAAGCGCTGTGAAACTGTGTTCAACGGTTGCAAGGACACGCCATGCAAAAATGGAGGAACATGTGCTGTAGCCAGCAACACCAAACACGGATACATCTGCAAGTGTCAGCCGGTGAGTACAAACTCGCATCTGGAAGGCTAATGCTGTTATTCAAACTTTCTTAAAGGGATGGTCGGAGTAATTTCAACCTAGGGTCCTTTGCACCATGACCTCGAGCCAAACACCCCCCAGAAGCCTTTTTTTCCCCTTGGTATCAGCCGAATGGCTTAGTGCAGGCGCTAATGGATCCAAGGTTGTATCTCGTAAATTACCCCACTAGTAACGCCCGGAATGGTACCAAACTTCTACAGTAGTAGAAATAGGTTCTGTACTCATAGACATTGGAAAGTTTGTAAGTACATCCGGAGTTTATTTAAATAACACTTGCCTGATGGCTTATGCTACCGCTAACCTGGAAGTCACTTCCGTGATTTGGGAAAAGCCTGGAACTGGGCGTCGTTAAACTCCTTATGCTCTGCTTTCTGCCAGGACTTTTCCCAAATCACAGAAGTGACCTCGACGTCCAGGTTAGAGTTAGCATAAGCCATCAGGCAAGTGTTATTTAAATAAACTCCTGATGTACTTATAAACTTTCCAATGCCTCGTTTTATGAGTACAGAACCTACTTGTACTACTGTAGAAGTTTGGTACTGTTCCTTAGTGAGGTAATTTACCAGATACAACTTTGGATCCATTAGCGCCTGCACTAAGCCATTCGGCTGATATCTCTGAATAAGCTCTAACTTTAATAATGTTCGATCAAGGGAAAAAAGCTTCTGTTTGGCTCGAGGTCATGGTGCAAAGGACCCTAGGTTGAAATTACTCCGAACCATCCCTTGAACGCCACATAAACCGCATTAGTGCTTGAGAGCTGTTTAGAGAGATGAACAGAACATGCACAACACACGTTCTAACCAGTGTTTCTCTCTCAGGGTTACTCTGGCTCCTCCTGCGAATATGACGCTCATTCCTGCGGCTCCCTGCGCTGTCGTAACGGTGCCACCTGCGTCTCCGGTCACCTGAGTCCCCGCTGTCTCTGTCCGCCGGGCTTCAGTGGGCACGAGTGCCAAACACGGATGGACTCGCCGTGCCTCTCCAACCCCTGCTACAACGGGGGCACCTGCCAACCGATCAACGATGCTCCGTTCTACCGCTGTTCCTGCCCTTCCAACTTCAACGGACTCCTTTGCCACATCCTGGACTACTCCTTCACTGGAGGGCAGGGCCGGGACATCCCCCCGCCCCCGGAGGTGGAGATTAGATGTGAAGTCACTCAGTGTGAAGGCAGGGGTGGAAATGCCATCTGCGATACGCAGTGTAACAACCACGCGTGTGGATGGGACGGCGGCGACTGCTCTCTGAATTTCGACGACCCGTGGCAGAACTGTAGCGCTGCCCTGCAGTGTTGGCGGTACTTCAACGACGGAAAATGCGACAAGCAGTGCGCCAATGCCGGCTGCCTATATGATGGATTCGACTGCCAAAGCCTGGAGGGGCAATGCAAGTGAGTGAAAATAATTTTTACTTTATTATTTGTTTTTATGATTTCATTTTTTAATCTCTCTCTCTCTCTCTTTCTCTCTCTCTCTCTCTCTCTCTCTCTCTTTCTCTCTCTCTCTCTCTCTTTCTCTCTCTCTCTCTCTCTCTCTCTCTCTCTCTTTCTCTCTCTCTCTCTCTCTCTCATATATATATATATATATATATATATATTTATTTATTTATTTATATATAATTATTTTTAATTTTAATTTTTTATCGTTAAGGACCCATTTTAATATAACTTGTACAATCTTTTATTACCTGTGGAAAACTGTGCATTCTAATGGAAAAATCCTAATAAATGTAGTGAACATAATAATATTAAAAATCAAAAGTCAAGAAAGTAACTGAAATTAATTAGATTTTTTATTTATTTTATAATTATTCATTTTATTTAGAATTTTTCTTTTATTTTGGCTATTTTATTTAATTTTCTATTGCTTTATCGTTAAGGACCAATTTTAGTATAAATTGTGCAATCTTATATTAACTGTGGAAAACTAGCATTTTGTATTTCATTTATTAGGATTTTTCCATTAGGATGCAAAGTAAAAACTGCATACAGAGGAGATCAGTGGAAACTTTGACATTAATTTGTAACTTCTCCCTCATCCTCCTCTTCAATCTCTCCCTCCAGTCCGCTGTACGACCAGTACTGTAGGGATCACTACGCGGATGGTCACTGCGATCAGGGCTGTAATAACGCGGAGTGCGAATGGGACGGTCTCGACTGTGCCGATGACGTCCCTCAGAAACTCGCCGTGGGAAGTCTGGTACTAGTGGTCCACATCCCACCCGATGATCTCCGCAACCGCTCCTCGTCTTTCCTCCGAGAGCTGAGCGGACTGCTGCACACGAACGTGGTGTTCCGCCGGGATGCTAACGGAGAGCCGCTCATTTTCCCGTACTACGGCAACGAGCACGAGCTGAGCAAACACAAGCGCTCGGACTGGACCGACCCGGCCCAGCTGCTGCAGCGCGCCAGGAGGAGCCTGACGTCATTTATGAAGCCCCGCCTACGCCGAGAACTGGATCAAATGGAGATCAAAGGGTGAGTGTATTGAGTTTATAAAATTTTAACTCTAATAAAATGCAACTAACAATTTATATGTTATATTATATTATTTGTGCATCATTTTTAGTGTGCTTTTAAACTTTGTGTTTTAAAATGTTTACATGTTTGTGTGTTGTAGGTCTATTGTCTATCTGGAAATTGACAACCGTCAGTGTTATCAGCAGTCTGACGAGTGTTTCCAGAGCGCGACGGATGTGGCGGCGTTCCTCGGAGCGCTGGCCTCTAGCGGGAACCTCAATGTTCCTTACATCATCGAGGCCGTCACAAGTGAGTGCCACATTTAGGCCCAAAACACTGCTATTTTACTATTATTTCGATACTATTATAGTATTTATCAAAATTAATTACCTTCAGGTTTAATTTTTAGTTTGAGTAATTGTATGTGCTTTTGTCATTTCTATTTATTTACTTTTTTTTGTTTATATATTTCTATTTAGGTTTCATTTATTTTTATTTATTTGCCAAGGCAACATTTTTTTATTTTAATTTCAAGTTTTTCATCCAATATTTAATTTTAGCTTTTTTTTTTTTTTTTTTACATTTTAATTTTAATCTTTGTGAATTTGTAATTTTTATTAGTTTTTTATATTACTATTTATTTATAATTTAATATCAGGTATGGTTTTCCTAATTATAGGAATTCACCTTAAACGAAAATTAGAGATGTTGCTTGGCAACTTATTGTTATGTAATATTTTTTCAGCTTTATTAAAATGTTTAGGTAACAACATTTAAACATACTGTGTGCAACACAAACACTCAATACATCATCAGCTGTGTCTGTGCGCAGGTGAGGACGGGCCTTCAAAGACAGGGGAGATGTACCCCATGTTCCTGGTGCTTCTTGCTCTGGCGGTTCTGGCCCTGGCGGCGGTGGGCGTCGTGGTCTCCAGGAAGAGGAAGAGGGAACACGGACAGCTTTGGTTCCCAGAGGGCTTTAAAGTCTCTGAACCCAAAAAGAAACGCAGGGAACCGGTCGGAGAAGATTCTGTCGGACTCAAGTGAGTGTGCGGCACTTTGATTAAAGCGACATATTTAAATATTAGATGGAAAAACTTAAATGTTGCCTTGGCCACTAACTGAAATAGGTTTAAGTTGAAGTACTAACATTTCTAAAATATATTATATAAAATACATTGCTAAAATAAAAATAAAGCTAATTTGGAAATAATACAAAAAATAAGCAAAATAACAGAAGCGCATAACAAAATCACTAAAATTATGACAGAATTATGTAAACTGAAAATTAGTGTTAATTTCGTCAGCTATTTTTACATTTTGTCCTGTGGGACTAGTGATGTTTAGTCAACCTTTTCCGGTTTTTGTTTAGCCAAGTTTTAGTACCGGTACTAAAACGAATTTTGGTCAATGAAAACTTTTCACATTTTTGTCATGCTGCATAATTAAATTGCTAATCACGATTAATTTGCTCATAATTATATTTTTAGTAAAGATTTTGGTTTAGTTTTATTAATTTTTTAACTATATTTTAGTCGTATCTTTTTTTTCCCCGATATTGCATATTGTTAATATAGTCAGTTATTGACTAGTATATAGTTATTAATGACATTATCTCATCGTCTAGTCTTAGCAATGAAAAAAAGGTTGTTGACGAATATTTTTTTACCATGTTTTTCATTAAAAAAGTGTTTTAATATTAAAACATTTCAATAATGCAATTTAATCATATATAAAAATGTATGTTTAATGTATATTAATATAATATATATAACAATTAAAGGGACAGTGTCATATATTTTTCTAAAATAAAAATTTTTGCCCCCAAATTCCACAAAAAATTAGTTTTCCACCTTTATTGATAACATACAATTTGTTTCCCATCAGGCCTCTGAAAAACTCTGACAGCTCTCTGATGGATGAACAACTGAGCGACTGGGCAGAAGACGACACCGCTAAACGATTCCGGGTGAGTGTGCACTAAAAAACTAAAAAGTTCAAAGACTAACTGCTCTGTGTAAAGTTATGTCCAGTGTAGTCCCGCATGGATGTGTAACTGTGTGTGTGTTTGTGTGTAGTTTGAGGAGCAGTCGATTCTGGACATGACTGGTCAGCTGGATCACCGTCAGTGGACGCAGCAACACCTGGACGCCGCTGACCTGCGCCTGAACTCGATGGCTCCGACGCCACCGCAGGGCGAGATCGAGAACGACTGCATGGACGTCAATGTCCGCGGGCCTGGTGAGCGCTCAGACCTTTACCATGATCACTAGCTGCGTTTACATGGACACTTATAATCTTATAATATCACTTATAATATAATAGTTTTCTTCTTATTATTATTTTTCCCGAATGGGAGTCAATGGCAGCCCTATGAACCGTAAGTAGGAAAATGGTGAAATTTGGGACATTTGTAGTGATGGTAATGAATAGTAATTGGACCAATTTTAGAGTCTCTAGGACCAACTCTATAGCACCACCACCAGTTCAAAAATTCAACATTGAAATGGTTATAACTTTTGGACCCTTTGATCTAGAAAAATTAAACTTAGTACACCTGATGCCACTCATTATGGTGATCACAATCAATATCGTACATTAAGACTCCGCCCATTACAGTAGTGGACAATTTGAAAAATGACAGTGTTTAGGTTTTTTTGCTACTCCTCATTCAAACTTTGTTTAATTCTTACGAAAATTGGATTAGAAGCTGTATCACGGCCAAAGTTTGATCAATCGAAACGAAAATTAGTACGCTTCATCAGAAGCATGATCTGAGGGTCCATGCCAAAGTTGGGAACAGCGCCACCTACAGGTCATGATATCTGAAAAAGTGATTTTTTTTTTGGCCAATAACTTTTGAACCAACATTGAAATGGTTATAACTTTTGAACCCTTTGATCTAGAAAAATGAAACTTAGTACACCTGATGCCACTCATTATGGTGATCACAATCAATATCGTACATTAAGACTCCGCCCATTACAGTAGTGGCCATTTTGAAAAATTACAGTGTTCAGTTTTTTTTGCTACTCCTCATTCAAACTTCAATTCTTACGAAAATTGGATTAGAGGCTGCATCTCGGCCAAAGTTTGATCAGTCAATACGAAAATTGGTACGCTTCATCAGAAGCATGATCTGAGGGTCCATGCCAAAGTTGGTAACAGCGCCACCTACAGGTCATGAGATCTGAAAAAGTGCTTTTTTAGCCAATAACTTTTGAACAATTTCTTTTAAATTATTTGACATTTCTTTACAAAAATTGGTAGGGATCATCAACAGCATGTCCTGAAAGTACATGAGAAGTTTGAACAGAGCGCCACCTAGTGTTCCAAAGATATAAGTTTTTTTGCAAAAACGCCTATAACTTTGGAAACATTGCTTCTGTTCCAGACATGGTGTCTATATGTGAATGAACTCAATAAATGCAGCAAATTTATTTAAAAGATTCTTACTTGAAATATGGAAGTTAGACACATGTGACTACTAACAAAACTACTTGTGTCGCGGAGCGGGCATGTTACAGATACGGGATGTTGTCATAGACGCGGCGCGCAGTAGGCGGTTGTTTGTATCGGTGCATTTCTAGAGTGAGCTGAAATGAGTGCACATAAATTTGGTAAATAAATATAATCAACATTTATTTACACATCACACAATGAAATAAAATGGGAGGGGAAACACACTGATGATGTTACTGATGTAAACTCTGGAGTTTTCTTTAAAGCTGTCTTTGGTCTCTCTCGTAGACGGTTTCACTCCACTGATGATTGCGTCGTGCAGTGGCGGCGGTGTTGAGAATGAAAACGGCGAGGGAGAAGACGATCCGTCCACTGACGTCATCACGGACTTCATCTACCACGGTGCCAACCTGCACAATCAGACGGACCGGACCGGCGAGACCGCGCTGCACCTGGCGGCCCGCTACGCCCGCTCGGACGCGGCCAAACGCCTGCTGGAGTCCTGCGCGGATGCTAATGTCCAGGATAACATGGGTCGCACGCCTCTCCATGCTGCCGTTGCTGCTGACGCGCAGGGTGTCTTCCAGGTAAACCACAAATATACCCATTATATTCAGCTTACAGGTGAAACTTGAAAAATTTTTATATTGTGCAAAAGTTCATTTATTTCAGTAATTCAACTTAAAAGGTGAAACTATATTATATATACTTATTACATGCAAAGTGAGATATTTCAAGCCTTTATTTATTATAATGTTGATGATTATGGCTTACAGCTTATGAAAACCCCAAATTCAAAATTAGAATATTGTGAAAAGGTTTTCATAAGCTATAAGCCATAATCAAAATTATAACAAATAAAGGCTTGAACAGCTTGAACCTGTATTATGATTCAGGAGGGTTTAAACTAAATTAATTTGTGTGAAAGCAAAAAACAGCTATATGATTAAAGACATGAATGTTAACATAGTAATTCAATATAATAATAATAAATGTTTTTGTTTTTTTCAATTGAAATGTTAATAATAATATCATATTTACTTATAATAATATAAATATTTTTGGTAATTGAAATTAAACTGAAATAAAGTTAAATATTAATATAAGATGTAAAACTTTAAACTGAAATAAATAAATGTTGCCTTTGCAACTTACTGAAATATGTTTGTCAAAGTCCTAAAATTATTCAAACTAAAACTGAAATATAAGTTAAAGCTAAAATATTGAAAAACTAATAAAAACATATAAGCGCAATAACAAAAGTACTAAAATTTAAAATGAATAAAAGCCAATTCAAAATATGAATATCTACTATATATAGTAGTTTTCCGCTAACGAATGTATTTTCGTAGCGTAGGTAACATTTATAATACAATTTATTTAATTTATATTTAATGTATAAAATAACAATATATATAATATGCGATGTATAATATTTGTATTTTGTGTTTGGAAATAGATCCTCATCCGGAACAGAGCGACGGATCTGGACGCCCGCATGCATGACGGAACGACTCCGCTGATCCTGGCCACCCGATTGGCTGTCGAGGGAATGGTGGAAGAGCTCATTAACTGCCATGCTGATCCGAATGCTGTTGATGATTCTGGTATGATCACAAACAAACACTATAATCTCAACCAAATCTCTCTCTCTCAAAAAATAACTATTTTGAAGATGCATGGAAGTCTCCAATAACTCTAACTTTTTTTATGTTTGTTCTGTAGGAAAGTCGGCTCTTCACTGGGCGGCTGCGGTTAATAATGTGGACGCTGCTGTCGTTCTTTTGAAGAATGGAGCGAATAAAGACCTACAGAATAACAAGGTGGGTTTTTGAAGTCGACGAGTTTGTTGAAGTCAAAATGAAAATTTGTAGCAGTGTTATTTATATTTATAATTTAATTACATTTATATATTTGTATATATACCATTTATAGTTATTAATATTTGGAATTAGCTTTTATTTTCATGTAAAGTTTTAATTTTCAAATGACAAAGACTTAAATAAACTTCTTCTTTTTCTTTTCTTTTTTTTTATGTGCATTTTATTATGTTTTTTTTATTAGTATTTAGGTGTCATTTATTATATATATATATATATATATAATTAATTATATATAAAAAAAAATATATATATATATATATATATATATATAATAAAAAGTTAGAAAATTTAATATAACTTTAAGGGTTACTTTAAGTTTTTCCTCAAATATTTGCTTTATTTAATTTAACAAAATGACCTTGTTTTGTAGGAGGAGACGCCACTTTTCCTGGCCGCTCGTGAGGGCAGTTACGAGACCGCTAAAGTCCTGCTTGATCACTTGGCCAACCGTGACATTGCGGATCACCTAGACCAGCTTCCACGAGACATCGCGCAGGAGCGCATGCACCACGACATCGTCCGGCTTTTAGAAGAATACAACCTGGTGCGGAGTCCCCCGCTGCCCTTATCACCCCCTCTCTGCTCACCCAACACCTACCTGGGCATCAAACCCAGCCCGGGCAACAACAACACGGCCAAGAAGGCGAGGAAACCGGCGGGTAAAGGCGTGGGAGGAGGGAAGGACAGCGGAAAAGACATGAGAATGAAAAAGAAAAAGAACGGAGAGGGCAAAAACGGAGGGATTATGGAAGTGGGCGTCCTCTCGCCTGTCGATTCGCTGGAGTCGCCCCACGGTTACCTGTCGGACGTCTCCTCCCCACCTATGATGACGTCACCCTTTCAACAGTCCCCACCCATCACTTTGAATCAACTCCAAGGATTGGCTGATTCTCACAGGGGCGGGGCTCTTCAGAGTTTAGGGAAACCGTTTGACTCCGCCCCTCCACGCTTATCCCATCTGCCAGTGGCTAACAATGGAGCTCAAACAGGGGCGTGCGATTGGCTGCAAAGGGTGCAACAGCAACAACAGCAGGCAGGCTTCACACAGCTCATACCCACAATGCTCCCTGCCACCACTATGTCACATATGGGCTATCCAACAATGCAAACTAGCCACCTCGGCGCAGCATCGCACATGATTCCTAACCACGCCCACCAGAATATGGCGCCCATGCAGCATCAAAACAACGCCTCCTCTGGCCACATCCTCTCTCATCACTTCCTAGGTGACCTGAGTGGGCTGGATCTTCAGTCTGGCACAGGACACGCCCCCATCCAGACCATCCTACCACAGGAGAGCCAGCGCATGGCTCCTCCCATTTCTAGCACGCAGTTTCTGACTCCGCCTTCTCAACATAGTTATTCCAACCCCATGGACAACACGCCCAGTCACCAGCCGCAGGTTCCTGACCACCCGTTCCTCACGCCCTCTCCTGGCTCTCCTGACCAATGGTCAAGCTCGTCTCCACATTCCAACTTGTCTGATTGGTCAGAGGGCATCTCAAGCCCACCCACCAGTATGCAAATGAACCATATACCAGATGCCTTCAAGTAGGCGGGGCTTTAGCATCAAGAAGCTAGACTGAGTTACCGAATAGACTCTTTAAATGATTTTATATTAATGATAAGAATTGTTTTTACTGATTTTGTAAGCTAAGAACCATTTTTATTATTTTTTGTATTTATTTATATGCGTTTTGGACTACAGATATAAAAGATCCTTTTTTTAATTTATACTGTATTTTATTTTTTATTTTGAACATTTAGTGTTCTGAAAATATTGTGATGCTGCCAGAAAATAATTTTTGTTGTTGTTGCTTTGGTTATTTTGTTTAAAATGTCAGTATTAATTACATTTTATATGGTCCTTTTACCAAACAATTAGTTTTCTGTGAACAAAAAAAGTAGAAAAAGAGTCTTAAAATTGTGACTTTATTGTATCTTGGATGTATTCAAATGGACACATGCACGCGTTTGTTTGTGTTTTTACATAAAAGAGACTGGTTTATGACTGATTTATTCTATTTTACCGAGTATTGTCTGTAGACACTGTTCTGAGTTCATTGAGAACCCAAATATTTTTCCCATGGTACCTCGCTTCAGGTGTTTTGGGGAGCTTTTTCATATGTAGTGTAGCAATCACTGTTATTTATTGCCTGCTGTAGAGATGTAGGACATATTCTAACACATGTAGATGAGTTTGTGTGTGTGTGTGTGTGTGTGTGTGTGAGAGAGAGAGAGACAGAGAGAGACAGGTGTGTGTGTATGCGTGTGTCGCAGTGTGATGACATCTTTGATGCTCATGAGGTGTGATTGTTGCTTTCCAGACTTTTTATGTTTTATAAATGCAGATCAAATGTTCTAATGATAACATGAAAAAGACAGATTTGTAGTTTGTGGAGAAAAAAAGTATTTTGTTCAATGTTTTTTTGTAAAGTACCTTTTCTTGACACAATAAAGGACACCGTTTGGTGACATTTTACCATGTCTCTCGTCTCGTCAGACATGACTTTCCTTCAAAATATTCATGCGAAAAGCAGAAAAACCTCACTATTACTATTTCTTATACACTACTGTTCAAAAGTTTAGAATAAAGATAATTTTTTATGTTTTTGAAAGAAGTCTCTTCTGCTCACCAAGGCTGAATTTGATAAAAAAAACTGAATTTGGTTTCAAGTTCTCACTCACTGGCTGTATTTTATGTGGTTATTTAAAAAAAGATGACCCCGAAGCATCTCTGGATGGATGCTCTCCCCAGATTCAAGTGGAACCAGTGACATTCACTGAATTAATGTTTCACTACTTCACCTCTGTCTGCTATTTAAAGGCCTGACTCACCTGCAACTCTCCATTTACAGCCTGGGAAAGTGCACTAAAACATGATGGATCTAAAATTAAACCTGCACACTCTTACATATGAAATAATAACAGATTCATGAGCATGGTTCTTTGGTTTCCCACAGGCTGCTCAGCACATATTAGTGAGAATGGCTCATTCATTAAAATAACTTTTTGTTTGTTCTGTTACCGATAGTGACTCAATTTAATCGAATTTAAAAACAATTCAATCGAGTCACTATCGGAAACAGAACAAACCAAAAGCTATTTTAATGAATAAATCAACTTAACTGCAGGAAATGTCTGATTAATTGATATACATCAGAGTCAGTGTTTGTTGATGTGGACATGCATTAAACACGTTTTGGGTTTCAAATGAAAATTCTGCTGTCAGATTTGATTTTTAGACTTAAGTTTGGCTAATTGCGTTCAATTTATCAAACTTTAAAGGGTTAGTTCACCCAAGAATGAAAATTCTGTCATTAATTATTTTAATAATTATTTACAAAATATGAATCTCCTACGCGCGTTCACGTGGTCTCGTGAATGCGCGCTGGAGATTAATATTTAATTTGTTGTTGTTTTTTAGCGGAAGCATGTCGCTTCATAAATTTGAGGTTAAACCAATGGAGTCATATGGTTTACTTTTATGATGTCTACCTTGCTGGGGCTTGAAAGTGGTAGTTGCGTAGACTGTCAATGGACGAAAAGCTCTCAGATTGCATTAATAAGATCTTCAATTGTGTTCCGAAGAAGTCTTGCGGGTCTGGAACGACACGAGGGTGGGTGAGTAATTAATGACTGAATTTTCATTTTTGGGTGAACTATCCCTTTAATCCAATGTCCTCCAATAGCTCATTCAACTCATCTCTCTTACACACACACTACTGTCACACACTACACTAAAGCTCATCTGTCACCTACCATGAATCGATGGTTCCCAGAATTCTCAGCGGGGGTTTGGTTAAGAATGCACAAGGGATTTGGTCAATGATAACCCGGTCAGAAGAGCTGCTGCTGTCCTGCTTCGCCCTCTGTGACTGAACACAGAACATTACCATCATCTACTGCAGGGGGCGCTGTCTCTCACACCAGCTGAGAAACAGAGTAAACCTTCTGCTTTACTTTACTACTTGATATTTCCCTGAAAATGTGCGATTTTAAAGGGGACCTTTTATACCCTTTTTACAAATATATATCTCAGGTTTCCCCATCATGTCTCTGTGAAGTTTCAGCTCAATTATACCCCACAGATAATGTATTATACCATGTTGTAAATGGTATTTTGAGTGGAAGGAAAGGACATGCTGTTTTCGTGCATGTATCTTTATATGCAAATGAGCTGCTGAGTCCCCGCCCCTTATCCAGAAGAGGGCGGAGTCTTTACAGTTCATGCCTCCAATTCTCTGCAAAAAAAATAAACATATGTTTGGTTTTGATTATCATCTCTATCACGATCACGCTCACGTGACATTGCAGTTCTTCATCATCATGAATTTTAAAGCCATATCAGTCTAAACTTCTGCTATATGGTTTTCTGAGTGCACACACCCGAAGCACGCACACAGAAAGCTGTCTGTCAGACGGAGGAGGAACGTCCTGTGAGTATTAAACTAAATCTCTTTCACATCTTATTGCGTTTAAACTGTCAAAATTCACACAAGGTTATGTCAAATGCACACAAAGTTCACATATACACAGTCGGTTATGTCAGTGAACGTAAACAGCAGGGAAAGAAATCACATGTGTATATTAGATCTGTGTATTAAAGTGACAGCAGTGTAATATACAGAACCTACTGCTATATATGCTGTTAATATGAATCAAACAACAAAAGAAAAACAGAAAATCACTCACTGCTCTTGACTGAATAACATTTAGTAGCTTTAATAAGAATACATTTCGTACTTGAATGGTGCAGTGAAATGCTCTGGCGAGGAGATAAACATGGCGGACTGTGTTCAGCTCACTGGGGGCGGGTCTATGCTAATAGGGCAGAGTCTGTCAGCAGTTGTGGGCGGGGCCTGTGTAATGTTGTCACACCACAATCTTCAAATGGCTTGTTCTGAGACACTGCTTATGATTTATGGGGATTAAAATAAGAGGAGTGGGATTTGACCATTATATGGTGGTTGTGTACACACACTGCCAACACACATTTATGTTCAAACACCATGTAAAAGTGCATATTGCATAATAGGTCCCCTTTAAGATGCACATCTTGATCTAATATATTTTTTTAGATAGATCAATTTATAAATTTATAAATCAATTTATAAATTGATTTATAAGTATTTTATAAGTATTTTATAAGGATTTATAAGTACTTCAATTTATAAGTAATAAAGTAAATAAAAAAAAGACAAATGAGCATTCTCAGATATTTTTCATATGAAATGTTCTTTACAAAAGGACTATAAAATAGTTTTGTTTACGTCAGCCCGAGTTACAATTTCAAAATACTTAGACATTACAAAATGTATGTGTTTTTTTCTCTCAAATTAATCTTTAGCTATTTGTGAAAAAAATGGAATGGAAAAATGCTACTCATTAGATTAAATCATTAGTCGAGGTATCAAATTTACAGCATACAGCAAAATATACAAATATTTTACATTTTAAAAAATTATTGTGGCAAGTTTAATTAAAAAACACCATAAAGCAAATTATACACAATTATTAGCCTACATAAAAAAATAAATGATAGCCGAAAGTAGGCTACTTAGTGTTTTCCTACAGTCATGCAATAAAAATTTTTTTACATTATTTTACAATAAAATAAGTAAATAAAGAAAACCATGTTGTGAATAAGGAATCTTCCATGAATATGATGATAATAATAACTACTACAAAAAAAGTAATAAAATTGCCAGGGAGTAATCATAAAATATAAGAATACAATCGGGTATACAGATATTAAATATATACTTTGTAGAGTTTCTCTTAATCTGTCTATGTACAGCCATTGTTTTTTAGTAATCTTGCATTTATAAATGTGAAATTTGGTCAAATGTATTAAACAGGCATCATTGATTATGTGGCCTGTATCATTTGAGGACGCGCCTGTACGCACGCGCGCATGCGCACTGTCCTTTGACTCCTTTCATGAGCGTGCATATATATGTCCATAGTGACAATAACAGCGAAGGGCCGCGGCGTCTCCCATGACAACGGCAGCCAGACAATGAACGAGCGCCCGGGTGGCAGAAGAGACACGAGCAAATATGTATTTTTGAATTGGGACATTTTTGAAAACGTGTTGTTCTGTCCGTTTACGTCATACTTGCTGAATATCTCGCGGCGCGCCATGTAGCGGAGGCCGCGCTCGCTCGCTCGCGCTGCTGGGCGGGGAGGTGAACGTTCAGACGCCTGGAAGATCCTTCGGGAAAAGCGTCGGGAATATTCGCGCATCTTCAAAGCTGGATTGTGGATTCTTCACGGGGATCGAGGTAAATTTCGCCCTGATGGTGTTCGGGGCGCTCGAGCGTCTCTGGTGTCACTGGTTGTGGCCGCTGACAGGTGCAGTCAGATTATATGTCTGTGATAGTGATAGTAAAGCAGCTCCATTCATTCATAATCTCTCGTTTGCTGAGCACGCACTGAGGATTGTATTTAGGAATAGATCATAATTAACCGCGTGTGAGTAGTCATTCCTCAGTGCTGCGGTCTCCGGTTGGGTTATTGGTAACGTTAGGTGATTGTTCCTCTGTAATTCATTCATTGTTTGGTCTGGATCAGGATCAGGATCAGGATGCTGGTTCGTCTGTCTGGGCCTCTGCTGTTTTGGTGTTTAAACACTCACAGTATTACACTGTGTGCTGCTTTTTCAATGAATGCAAACTGTCTTTATACAATAAAGGCTGTGCTTAGTACTCTGGTAGAACTGTGATGGTAATGGTATTTACCATGGTACATCACAGTCAAAATTGCATGTGTCAAATGTGCAGCAGTACTTGTTGACATAAATGTCTAGTACAAGCTAGCTATTGAAATATTATTTAATGTTAAATAAATAAATAAATTGTACTAATATATATATACATATATTAGCGCTGTAATCGATTAATCGCGATTAATCAAATCCAAAATAAAAGTTTGTGTTTACATAATATATTGTGTATAATTATTTTGTATATAAAAATACACACACATGCATGTATATATTTAAGAAAAATGTGTTATTTATGTATAAAATAGTTCTATATATATTATATAAATCATATAAAAATATATATGCAGTATATAAATGCAAATATTTCTCAAATATATACATGCGTGTGTGTGTATTTATATATACAAAATAATTATACACAATACACACACATATATTACGTAAACACAAACTTTTATTTTGGATTCGATTAATCGCGATTAATCGTTTACAGCCCTAATTATATAAATATATATATATATAATATGCACACAGAAAGACACCTCTCAGATGGCGTGCAAATTTTGAATTGAGCTCTCTTTTACTTTTCTTGTGCTTGAACGGACATATTCACACAAAATTACGTTAAAAAAACCTTGGGTATCCGAGTATAGAAAATAAGGTGTAAAAATGTTACCTTTAAGGCTACAACAGCTTGTGGCAGTACCGTTAAAATGACATCTTTGCACCTTTTTTCTTACCACAAAAAGGTTCATAGTAGTACCCTAAGGTACGTATTTGTACTCTTAGGTACTAATATGCACCTTTTAGGAGTAAAAAAAGGTACAAAGATGTCATTTTAAGGGTACTGCCCTTGTGACAAGCTGTTGTACCCCTAAAAGTATACACCTTTTTTACACAGTATACACAGTCTGTTATATCTATAAACAGTTGAGAAATAAGACGTGTGTAACAGTATATTGGATCCGTGCAGCTCTTAAAGTGACAGCGGCCTAATAAACCTGCTGCTGTCTTTGTTTTAATATTAATTAAACGACAAAGGACAAAGAAAATTACTGTTAGACTTTCCTAAAAACACGAAAAGCAGTGTTTATTTTATTGGTGTGTTTGTTCTATTGTGTTTGTGCTATTGCTCATAATTTTATTATTTGTTCCTATTTTATTACTTGAACAATATTTGAAAATTATGAGTTCCGCTTGTAGCTTTTAGTGTAACAACCTTGTTTATTAAGGTTATGGGTCAAAAACAACGAATACAATAACTAGGCCTATTTTATTTATTTAATACTTTTTTTTTTTGGTGGTGCAGACACTCTGAATATTTCAAAATCATCTAAAGCCGTATGATTACTTTGAGGAATAGAAGAAAATATTAAGTAATTCGTTTTGCGCATGCTTCGTAGTAGAGCAGCGGATAACTCCTTTGAATGCATTGTCTTTTTGTTGTTGTTGTATGAGCTGTTCGTTTGGGATGTTTTCAGTGCCTCTTGTGTGTTTAGGATGGATGTAGGTGCGCTCGCTGGTGGGGACGGCGGCCCCAGAAGAGCGGATTCGGTTGAGGGAGGACTTGAAATCGTGCCGCTGGAAATGTACGACTCGGCCCGAGCAAAGATAGAAGCGAACCTCCGCTGGTTGTTCGCCAAAGCGTACGGTGAAGGTAGGTGCATCTCTCTTCTGCAACTGCTCCTTACAAAAGTTGACGGTATTGTGATATTTATAGGTTCCCAAAACCATAGAAATACAGGCCTTTGTGCTGGACACTGTATTCTGGGCACACTCTTGTTTGGGCTGTGACTTCTATTAAACTGCTTGCTTTGGATGCTGGCTGAGATAGTGACTGGCATGGCGAAAATAGTTCAGATGTGGCAGAAGGTGTGTGTGTGTGTGTGTGTGTGTGTGTGTGTGTGTGTGTGTGTGTGTGTGTGTGTGTGTGTGTGTGTGTGTGTGTGTGTGTGTGTGTGTAGCTTCTTAGTCAGCAGTTCTCAGAGTCCACAGTGACCAGAAGAGAGGTTGGGAAAGGAGTGGACGGTCTCACAAAAATTAAATTTTTAGGACATGAAATCTGTTGTTGTTTTTCTTCCTTCAAATTCCATGTTTTTTTTTTACAGTACCGGTAATAGCGCCCTGCTAGATTTTTTTCTGTCTGTTTTAATTTTTCTGTATTTATGATTTACTATTAAAATGGAAGAACAATCATATAACTTAAAACATTTTAAAAAAATAATATTATTATTATTATATTACTTTGAGAAGTATTAATGTATTTCTGTCACAGTTTCTTCAAACTTTTATAATGATGGGTTGTCATGAAGACCTTTGAGTTTCTGTGTCTATTATGATATGATGATCGTTTTTATCGAATTAAATTGTGAAGTTCTCATAATGACTCTCACAGCAGCTCTAGCCTCAGTTGACTGAATGTCTGATGCAAATGGCACACAAAATGGGAAACACTTTAGGAGTTTTGAAGTTACCATCTGATTGGTTGAAATCTACAGGATTTCTGGGAGACGTGTGTGTCGCGTTCCTTAACTGCGCGCTGTCATGATGCCAAACCCCCTTATGGAAGTAGAAAGCCATCATGTTTGCAACTGTGACAATGAGCGCTTATCAGCTGGATATTGAGAAGTATGTGAAGTTCACGGTGCCATTGTTGCAATAAACCTGAATAAATACTTCATTAGTCTGTTAATGTAGGGACATCGACTTTACAATTTCACGCCCCTAAACATGATGCGGAACAAAACGAACTGTGATTGGTTGCGTCAATTGTCCTCTTGGGCGGTCCTTGGCCAATGAAAGCTGCGATGGAGTCCAGACCTTGATCAGCTCTGTCTGGAGATGAAGTTCATGTGTTCATGACATGTCCACATATAGAAAACACCTCGCGGATCACGTGTGGAGGTCTCGTAAATCTTCAGTATGTGTGCAGTTGATCAAACACAGAGACACGCTGAACATGCACTTTTTTTTGGTGCTTTAATACTCACAAACTCTAGTCCACATGACCATTTGATGAATTGTACAGCCTTACTTTTGATTCATTCAGCAAAATTCCATGACATTACATTTTTATGTTTATTTATATTTTGAAGTTTTCCAAATTTAGTAAATTATAGGGCCCTAATGAACATTTGTGCATATGAAACACACTGGATTTGATAGGCAGGAGGAAGGTGATGATGGTGTCTTGAGTTTAATCGGGGGACAGAAATAACGCCGTCAGTGTTACATCACAAAGCCTTCAGACTGAAATAGCTGTGTTTGTGGGAGAGCACCGGTGTGTGAACGTGTGTGTTGATAACCCTGAGTGATGCTAAAGGATTTCTGTTTGTTAGTAACTGGAGGTCTTGTAAAATCTGGTGATTTCTTCAGAACAAAAACATTCTTATTGTAGATCATTAAATCGAAATGTCCATTTAGAGATTGTGTTTCTTTCTTCAGGCCTCGCTTGTGACACGTGTTTATGTGAGTTACCGTTGCCTTTCTATCAGCTCAAACCGGTCTGGTCGTTCTCCTCTGACCTCTGGCGTCAACAAGGCATTTTCTCCCACAGAACTGCATATTTTCTCTTTTTCATACCATTCTCTGTAATCCCTAGAGTTTGTGTGTGAAAATCCCAGTAGATCAGCAGTTTGTAAAATAATATAATAATATTTAGGAATAATATTGTTATTCCTAAACAATATTTGATTCCTAGAGTTTGGATTCCTAGAGTTTGGTTTTGTAATAATATTGTATATCAATTAAATGGATATTATATACTTAATATTACAAATAATTAAATAGATCATTTTGATAATTTCCTTTTGCAACACGCTTAGTAATTTAATTTAATTTAATTAGTTTATTTGTCAGGGACAATGTACAAAATACATTAATCTTACGAAGAGATATTTTGTACTAGAGTTAGCTAATGCTATTTTCCATCTGCAGTCCCCGGGCAGGTGCACACAATATTAAAACTTTACATTGCAAATAACTGTCAGTAGCACTAACAAATTCATGCAATATTAGTTAATATTATTGCTTATAGTTATAGATCCATATTGCTCTGTAAGATTTCTTTGGCCTCATACGTGTGAATGAAGGAACCGGATCTAAATGAACCCAAATGAGTTATATTGTCTAAAATCCTGTGCATACTGTCACAAAAAAGCTTTTACATTTTGCTCTGCTGATACATTTTTTAAATAAACTAATCTGAATCTAAATGTTCAGTTGCTGCATGCATTCAGAATAATGTTGAGTTCTAGTATTTGACTGATTGTCCTTTCGGGTCTGAAACTTGAACCTGCCTGTTCAGCTAAAACAAAGATAAAGACAATTTGATGTGATATTGCGGATTCATGTGAAGTTTTGCCCGTAAGCTTTTTGTCCAGCATGGAAGGTGCGGTCAGATGTCATCGTGAGGGAAACCCTCCGAGTGTGTGTGTGTGTGACCCACTTCTGATCTGTCAGCCTTTATTTATTAATGACAAGTAGTGCACACGCCTTTACACACATACACACACACACACACACACACACACACACACGGGAAGTGGTCTGTGATGTGTGTAGAATTGTTTGAAATATTATGTAAATATTATAAAGTAAAAAATTCTTTGTATGGTCATTTATGTAGTATACAAGTGAAACTCAGAAAATGTGAATATTGTGCAAAAGTTCATTTATTTCAGCAATTCAACTTAAAAGGTGAAACTAATATATTATATAGACTCATTACATGCAAAGTGAGATATTTCAAGCCTTTATTTGTTATAATTTTGATGATTATGCCTTACAGCTATGAAAACATTTTCACAATATTCTAATTTTGAATAAGCTTATTTCATAAGCTGTAAGCCATAATCCTCTATATAATATATATTAGTTTCACCTTTCAACTTTTGCACGATATAAAAAAAATTGAGTTTCACCTGTATATAGATCATAATGCAGTAATATTTTTAAATTATGGATTATTTAAAAAATATTCCAAGAAAAATGTAAATGGTATTATATTTAAAAATCATATATCAAGGGTTATCTAGGCCTACGTTGCAAACAGCCAGTTTAGGAGATGAAATGTGTTTATGGTTGAGTGTGTATCTTAAAAGAAAGTAGTAGGCTACCATGGTAATCTGAGCGGTCTTGTGAGACATTAGGAGAGTTTACTCTGTGCAAACAGTTTGAATTCACTTATTTCCGCTGGAATGGTGCATTGCGAAGTGTAAAAATGCACAGGAAAGTCACAAAGAAAGTGACGCTTTGTCATGCAGCCAAACTTGATGTTTTAACTTTTGCTATAATGTCCTGCGATGTCGACAACGATATGACAAAATGTTTTTCACAATATAATAAATATTCAATTACAGTAAGGAATGCCATTGCGTTATACTATTACCTCTGTTAAAGGGATAGTTCACCCAAAAAATGAAAATGAGTAAAAATCATTTACTCACACTGGTGTTGTTTCTAATGATACTTTTCTGTGACATTTTATTTAAAAAATATATATTTTATATTTAATTTTCAAAAAGAATTATAAAGTAGGGCATACGGCATTAGAACAACACCAGGGTGTGTAAATGATGCCTTAGTCTCTTTAAGGCCATCCCCATATTTCTCAGCACTGTCGCTTGAATTTCAAATTACTTTTACCGGTAATTACATTTGGAAAATGTTAAACACATCAGACTCTGATAACCAATTAGTTTTCACTTAAGACAACCGACCAATGCTTTCTGATAATTTTTTACTCTTGCTTGCAAAAAAACTCAAATTTAAAATCTAAATTTCTTAATTACTTTCTCCCAGCATGCACTGGATTGGATAAATCCAATCTTATTTACATTTATTTATACAAATATTATATATAATTCATTAATCGCTTACTCTTGCTTTGAACAAAAATATTCAATTATTATTTAATATTTAATTATAATAAAAAATATTCAATATTCAAATATCTCTCAATTGCCTTTGAACACTCAAGACGTGTGCCTAAATCAATGCTGCACTAATATATGTGCTACACAACACACAATAAATACACTAAAACCCAGAGGATCACTTGTATATTATTATATATATCGCCCAGCCCAAAAACTTGCTCTATGGTAAAACACCAAAGCAAACAGTATGACTCTCTGGAAAGCTGCTTTGAAAGGATTCGTATTGTGAAAAGCGCTATGCAAATAAATCTGACTGGACTTAAATTTCAAGTGGCAAGTCCAATTTTCCAGCTTTATATCTAACGGATCCTTTCCTCTGTCTCTTTCCACACCCTCAAAACACATCTCACACATTCCCATCCATCAAACACCCCACCGGACGCAGTCTTAAGACCTGTTCACACCAAGAAGGATAACTATATTAGCGTCCACACCAGAGGATTATATCACTCTGTTTATTTGCTCAAGCTCTTTAAAGCGGGATGGATTATGATTGGCTGTCAATGTTTTTATCATTAAAGTTATCGTTCTTGTTGTGAACGGGCCTTCAGTGTTCCTATGTAGGATTGGTAAAAACACACACACACACACACACTGATCTCATCAGGGGTTATTTGCTGGTTCCCTGTTGTTAATGTTCCTCAGGCTTTAATCTGACTGGTTGACCTTTGACCTCCTACTTTAACAGATCCTCACAATGACCCTTGGTGAAGGGGACAAAATACAAAAGCAGATCTATAAGAGAGAAACAGAAAATGTAAAGGGAAAAGTGGCTTTTTGGACTGGTAATCAACAGTGACAGTTTTCCACCTGCAGGATTGTCGTCATTAACTAAAGCCGCTTATCGTCTTGACCACACGCTCTTCTCACGGCTAAATCAAGCAAACAAGGTCAAACGCATGAACAAATGAAATGAACATTGTGTTTAGCCACATTAACCTAGCAGTTAGTTGTAATTAGCCTAGCGCTGAAGCCGTGAATGTATAATCACATTGAGACACACCGTTTCTGTGGAAGTTTTTGTGATTTGCTTGTGTCGGCTAGCTAGATGTTAGCCTTGACGTTCGCTAGGAGCGGCTAATCTCGAAATCTCCTGTCGGACACTTTAGTTTTCTGTGTGACATGACATCTTCAAATCTTTATCTTGCAGCCTTTCCACAGTTCTTATAATCTGTCTAAAGATTTGTCACTTCTCTTACAATTTATTGATGATTAGAAAAGAGATGGCAAGGTCACATCTTACCCAAATTTATATTATATTTTAGATATTTTATCCATCCATCCATCCATCCAAAATGTTGCCTAAAATACAATTATTATTTTATTTTATTTTTTACAATTTTCATGTAATGTGTATTTTATTGCAAGTATGTTGTTTTTATAATTATAACATTATGAATGAATGAATTATAGCATTATATGAAAGTATATTTTGTTGTTTCAGGTTTATATTGATTTGATACATGTGTACAGGTTGTCATAATGCTGTGTTTCTCTTTGTGTGTGTGTGTCAGAGCACATCCCGACGGACCTGCGAGACCCGTTCTACACGGATCAGTACTGCGTCGAGCACATAAAGCCGCCGGTGTTATCGCTGCTGCTGTCCTCGGAGCTCTACTGTAGGGTTTGCGGACTCCTCCTGAAAGGAGAACAAGCGTCTGCGCTCACTTCCCATCAGGCCGTCATCCAAACGCTCGCACGCCGGGGGATATATGTCAGAGAACCAGACGACACGCCGGTTTCCCACGACGACCTCTCCTCCACCCCGATTAAGATGGTGTGATTGTGACCTTTGACTTCCTCTTACCTGAAGATAGCAAAGTGTTAGGGGCTTGTGTTAACGTCTGTCTCTAAAGAGGCACAAATCCCAGAAGTACAAATCCCATTAGTTTTACCCATAGCGAAGCTGATGTTTATTATATTATAATATAGATATTTTTAAACAAATATATATTTTTTTATATTTTTATATATATATATATATATTGTGTGTGTGTGTGTGAGAGAGAGAGAGTGATTTAGAGAGGTGTATTTGAGGACAGAACTGAGGCACAGTATGACCATCTGCTCAACCTGCTGGGGTGATGGAGTGTCCAGACGTGTGTGTGTGTGTGTGTGTGTGTGTGTGTGTGTTTTTTTTGTTTTGTTTGTAGGTCAATAGAAACATCCATAATGTTTCTCTAATGGACAAACATTCACCCAAACACAAAGTCTCTTTCATTTAGTTTCCATCACTAACTTTCAGAAGATTATATTCACGAGATGAGCATCACCACATGGCAGCACATCAGTTGCTTTTCGATTTGTTATACAAGCACAAAAAGAAAGAAATATACAAAATTTAAAAATATGAAAATATTTTTTCATTTTGAATATAGATTAAGTTTAGTCATTTTATTTGCATATAATTTTAACTTATTTCATATTTTATTTTTATTTAATGTTTTCTTTCTTTTTTATTTGTATAGTTTTAGGAATGTTAGTACTTCAGCTTAAATGTATTTATTTCAGTCAATTGCCAAGGCAACATTTCAAATTTTCGGGGATGTTTTGCATTTATTTATTGAATTTTTTTAGCCTCATTTCAAATGACTGAAAAAGTTTTAGTTAACAAACACTGCTTCCCAAGAAAATTCGAAGGCAGCAATACTCAAGTACACAAGTCTGTAAACACAAATCCTAAAAGATTTCACATGTCATTGCTTCCGAAGGGTGTCACAACATGATTACAAGTACTTGAGCATTCTCAGTATTGCTAAAGAGTAGCGGACATTAGCACAGACTTTCTTCTTGTGCGGTCAGATTGAACAGAATGCATGTTGAGTAGCGGCTATCAGAGTATAATAACACATTCGATTGAATGGAATCAAAAACCTTTCTGATGTTTGTGTGTGTAGAGTGTGTTTCTGAATGAACTCCCTCCACCATAGACACACAGGCTGCGTCCGAAATCACATGCTCTCTTGAGTAGCTACTTATTTTGAATTTGAGTAATTGCTTCAGGGCTGCTAAAAAAAGTATGTTCTATATAATATCATATGCACACACCATATCTTGCTGGTAGAAGTAGGTCATCCAGGTACTTTTTTGCCCACTCTTTTATTAGTTCTGTGATTTTGGACGTATGGCTTTTGTCACATACTGTTTTTTGGTCTAGTAAATGGTAGGGAAGTATGTGATTTCGGACGCAGCTTCAGACTCTTTTCCCATCATTAAACCGAGGCCGTGAACTTTCTGCACTGCAGCCAGTTCACTGACAAACACTTGTGCCGTGACTGTGTTCTGTCAGGTGTGTGTGTGTGTGTGTGTGTGTGTGAAACAGAGATTGAGTACAGCAGGACTGATGTTCTCCTTATATGGCTGAATCTTTTGAGTCGTCCATCTTGTTGAGAGATTATGTAAACATCTCTCTCTTTCTCACGGTATGTTTGGGATGGTAAACTACTCTCTCCACTTTTCCATCGGTATGCCGTATGTATACTGTGCACAAATTTCTGTACGCATCAAATGTTATTCTATTTTTAACTCCTCGTTTAGATCATTATAAATGCAATTAATTAATGCAATATAATCTAGTGATGCACAGTAAATCGTCAACATATCGCTAATCAGCCTTTTTTTTCTTGAATTATTTTTTGTTTGTTTATAACAGTATTGATGGATATCAGATATTGACTTTTTTAACTCTAATTTTGATCAGATTGTCAAAAGTTACAATATTTTTACAGAATTTTATTCAATGCAAAATAACCATATTACTTTGTGAGATAAAAACACTGATTTAAAATGCAACAAAGTGAGTTTATGTGATATCAATGTAAAAAAAGCAACTATATATTGTTAAATATTTTAATATATATTGTATTGTTTCTTTGTTAAAAATATGTATATTTTAAATATATATTAAACTATCTGTTATAATCAATTACTATAAATCTATAAATCAGTATTGATATATTATGACATTCATTTTTATATGATTACTCCTTTTATTAACTTTTTTATTTACTCCTTTATGTACATTTATTCTGATCAAATCTCAAATCAGCCGTTCAAATCCCAGCATTGTTATTTTAGTGTTATTTGTATACTTTTTATAGTATTCGTTAATATTTTGAATGAGCTTATATATTTTTTTTTTTTTGAAGTTTAGGAGCTTTTGTCATGTCATTATGCGTTTTGTCATTATTATTAGTCAGCATGCTACTGTTTGAATTTGTTACATTCTGCCTTCTGATCACATGCTACTTTTTAATATATTAGGGCAGTGTACACAGTTATGTAGTGTGTAGTGTGGCTTTATTGTGAATATAGTTATAGTTATACAGAGAATCATCTGTCCGGTTACATTTGTTTTGTGTGTGTGTGTGTGTGTGTGTGTGTGTGTGTGTGTAGAGTTCTCATATTCCGCTGATAGACGCTCTGATGATGGCGTACACTGTGGAGATGATGGCTGTAGAGAGAGTGGTGGCAAGCGTCAAGCGCTTCTCCTCCTTCTGCGCCTCTAAAGAGCTTCCCTTCGACATGGAGGACGCCATGCTGTTCTGGATCAACAAGGTCAGTGTTTGTTTTTTCTTTAACTTGGCCATTTCAGTTCACATATAAGGGTTAGTCAAGGTTTCTTGAACCAAAACATGTCCCCTCACCCTTCAACAGGCTATTTTTGCTACTGTACCTTTAAGGTGTCTAATAGTGTTTCGGTAACACTTTACAATAAGGTTCATTAGTTAACATTAGTTAACTTCATTAGTTAACATTAACTAATAATGAACTGCACTTATAAAGCATTTATTCATCTTTGTTAATGTTAATTTCAACATTTACTAATACTTTATTAAAATCTTGTTAACATGAGTTAATGCACTGTGAACTAACATGAACAAACAATGAACAGCTTTATTTATATTAACTAACATTAACAAAGATGAATAAATACTGTAACAAATGTATTGCTCTTTGTTACAGAGTCGAGTACACTGAACTGTTTGTGTTTGTGTTGCAGGTGATCTTGAAGACGAGAGAGCTCTCGGAGAAGGAACTCAAGATGAAACAGCCGCTGATGGATTCGCCGTGCCATCAGAAGGTCTGACCAATCACGAGTCTCGTAACCCATCCAATAGTAGACCGTTAGCATGCAGCCGTCCTCGTTGATTGGCTGAATCACTCTGTGCATTTTACTAAACGGTTTTACCCTGTTCAGTGATCAGATTCGATTGCTTTTAAATCTGATCGTTCTCTTCTCCCTACACCTCTTTCTCTGCTCGACCTTTAACCTTTATGCTCTTCCTGTTTGTCTCTCTTGTCCCGCCCCTTCCTGTCGGATAGTCTCCCTCAAAATGGTACTGGAAGCTCGTGCCTGTAAGTGCCACAGCGCCCCCTGTGTCTGCAATGTTATGCACCGGGCAAATGACTAGATAGTGTGTGTATGTTTGGCAGGAGGAACGTGTGTGTGTGTGTTGTGCATCTCATGCATTCATCTCTCTGTCCACCTCTCTCTCTTTCTCTGTTGTTCGTTGTCTTGTCTCTGTCTATCTCAGCCTGATCTCATGAACGCTTTGGCCCATTGCATGCTGGAGCCAGTGGAATTCTCTCGTGTGGTACAGTACTCGCTCTCAACTGTTTTCAACATTGATAATAATCAGAAATGTTTCTTGAGCAGCAAATCATCATATTAGAATGATTTCTGAAGGATCATGTGACACTGAAGACTGGAGTAATGATGCTGAAAATACAGATTTGATCACAGGAATAAATATATCTTTTTTAAATATAGTCAAAATAGAAAACAGTTATTTTAAATTGTAATTGACAATATTACTGTTTTCACTGTATTTTTGATTAGATAAATGCAGTCTTGGTGAGCAGAAGAGACTTCTTTTAAAAACATAAAGTCTTACCAATCCCAATCTTTTGGACAATAATTTATCAGGACCCCGTATTGAGTAGCAAACCTTTAACATGCATACAATACTTCACTCTTCCATTCATCCATCTGTCTTTTCATGCATCCACACGTCCAATCATTCAAAATGTCATTCTGTGGTTTACTTTGTGTTTGCTGAAGGTTTGACCTCAACATTAAAGGTCCAGAAGAGTGTTTGGATCTGTGATGTAGAGGCAAAGACCTTCAGACCCTCACTATAGAAGAGAAAGTGGAAATTACTGAATTAAATTACTTTTAAACACAATTTGGAGAAACTACTTTTATGATCCTGGCTCCAGGTCCAATCTGATCCTCTCCCTCTATCTCTCTAAAAACACCAAAAATAATTATGATCTTATGTAGATTATTTACATACATTATTTTTTTAAGCATGTATATGTATATATATATATATATATATATACATACTAATATGCCAACCCAGGATTTTTAGATTGATTGAAAAAGGTCTATATAAACTGTGTGTGTGTGTGTATATATATATATATAAATAATTTTATATATATATTATATTAGTACATATTTTGTATATATATATATATATATATACTGTATATACAATTATTTGACACAGAAGAAGCCACTTTGCCACATAACACATTCCACATTAGGAAAGTTTTTAAAAAATGCATGAAAATAGTCTTCTTCTTTTTTAAAATGTTTGTTCCACTCGAAATGAAAATTCTGTCGTGTGTGTATCGTAAGGATTTAAAAAAAATTGAGAGCTAAGACAGAAGGCAAATTTTTTTGTTTTTTTACACATTAAATTTTTATTTCAGTGTGTTCCCCTCACAGTTATCACGGAATCCAAAGACTTTGAGCGTAGTAATGCCTTAATATTAAGCAATTTAATTATTATTAAGTTGTACAGACTACTTTTGTGTTGTGTCCTTTTTGGAGGTCAGCAGACCGAATTACTATCCACATTTATTTTAAGGGAAAGATACAACTAAGAACAAAAGCATATTTTGAGTGACATGAGTCAGATAAATGACAGGATTTTCATTTTCGAGTGAACTTTCATGTTGAAAGTGAGCGTGTCATTTAGTATGTGTGAGACTGTGCATGTGTCTGATCTGTGTTAGATGCTTTATAAGTCCCTGCCTGCTCTCTCTCAGGTACGTTACCGCAGAGAACACCTGTCCGGTCGTTCTTTCCCTCACCTGTCTGTGCTGGAGGACCTGATGAAGGACATATGTGACGGGGCGGCACTGCTAGCGGTCGTCCACTTCTACTGCCCCGAATACATGCGGATAGATGGTGCACACACACACACACACACACACACACACACACACACACACACACACACACACACACACACACACACACACACACACACACACACACACACACGCGGCCACAAATGAGCAGAATAATTTTGTAAATTCTTACGTCAACTGTTGTATTCAACTCAAAAATGTATGCAACAATGATTTAAAAATCTTTATAAATAATTTCTAAAGTAGTTTTGAAGTTAAAATTGGCATTTCTACTTTTTTCAGGATTCTTTGATATTTATACTAACCCCAAATCTTACTCTCTTACTATCTCTCCCTCTCTCTGCATATATATTTATTATACATACACACACACACACACACACTCACTCACTCACACAAATGTGCAATCATTTTTTGTAAATTGTTAATTTACATGTATGCATTTAGCAGAGACTTATCCAAAGCAACTTACAAAAAAGGAAACCAAAGCAGTTTTTCAAATATTCAACACTATTCGTAATATATAAAGCCAACTGTGTTCAATTGAACTCAACAATTAATGCAAGAATGATTTAAAAACTATGCATACATATATTTTTTTAAAAGTTGTTAAGCTCTTTAATTTTCAAAGTTGTTTTTCTCCATTAGACATATGTCTGAAGGAAGTGGCGTCTCTGTCGGATAGTGTGTATAACATCCATCTGCTGCGGGAGTTTTCTAACGAATACCTGAACAGGTGTTTTTACCTGCACACTGAAGACCTGCTCTACGGCCCACCGGTGCTAAAGGTCCGTACCTAAATCTATCATTCTGCACTATAAAAGTATTGTACAGGGTTTCCTTCTAAGAAACCAAAGGCCAAATTAAGACAGCATCATATGCATCCTTCACAAGACAGTCCAGAATACAGTGCATACAAATCTACGTATGCTATTAAACTAACATGCTTGCTTTTTTTTTTTTTTATCTAATTGACTTTACTTAGTAGACAGCTCGCTAGGTTATAGACCAGAGCTTATGTGTGCTAACTGACAGCTAACAGATTCCCTGCGTGACTGTGGCTTGCTCTTGTCCCTCCAGCATAACGTGATGGTTTTCATTGCTGAGCTGTTTTGGTGGTTTGAAGTAGTGAAGCCGGACTTCGTAAAGCCACGAGACCTACAAGAGATTAAAGATGGTAAGAACCGAGTCTTACAAGCTTGATACTTTCAGATGCACACTTAGTTTCTATCTGAAGACGTCCTCATTCACTCTTTATTATTATGCTGTGTTGTGATTGACAATCTGACAGTGAGAGCGTCTCTTCAGCCAAAGAGTTCCCGTCCCCATGTGCCCATATCCAATGCCACTAAGCGTAGCTTTTTAACTCCGTCTCCTTCAGCCGACTCGTTGGCGACAGCGGCCAATCCTGACGGTTGTATGCGGTATTACTTGCACCCTGAGGAGTCCTTGTCTGTGTAAGTCTATTAAAAGTACATAACGATATGTTGCACATTGCAGTAGGTATTTATACACTTCATTGCATTAAATTACAACCATGCAATATCACAATTGCGTTGTGATTTAAAACAACAAGCTAGCAGGTTAACAGTGTTAAGCCTTGTTCAGACTGTCAGTCCAAATCTGATTTTTGTGCATATCCGATTGAAATCCTGTTCAAATCGCATTTCTGAAAATCCGTTTCAGTCTGACTGCTCAGGTCGTGGTTTATGTGACTTTCTCATGCCAAGTAAAACTTAATTGTCAGACGTTGTTGTTGTATGGAATATTACACTATGTTCAACTTTATGCAAATGAAGAGTGACTTTTGGGAGAGACAACCAATAGAAGTGAAGTCTGAAGTAGCATATGATCCGTCGCTCTTCAGTGTCGATGCAAGATGGAGAAGCTCATCTTAGCAGTCTGCAACTGTCCTATAATTGATGATATGTCTATGTACGCATACTATAGTACTCGCCGTACTGACTCTGAATGGTTTTGTGAGCTCTGATAGAGCGGCTTTTGCTGCAGGTAAACAGCCGCGATGGCAAAGAGCACTTTATTTTATAAATATTCACATATAACACGAAAGAGCGGCATGGGACACACAAATCGGATCTGAACAGTCGCGATACACAATGAGGACAGTCAATCACTTTAGATCAGATTCCAAATGGATGCACAAATAATCAAATTTGGTCTGAAAGTGTGAACATAGCCGTAGCAATCTCTAGTGTTAGATCCCAAAATCTACAGACTGGTTTGTCAATGGCTAATGTATGTTTTGTGTTTTAAATATTATTTTTATTTTTATTGAATTGAGTAAGTATCGTGTAAAATTACATATATTTAACTCATTTTGTTCTTTTATCACAATTAAATAGCATAGATAGATAGTTAGATAGACGTACACACATATATGGCTTGTTGCAACTAGCCGTTTAACTTTTTTTCTTGTAATGGTGCTGATTTTGTTTCAGAATAAATAGAAGCCCGTCCCCCTCCCACCCGCTCCTCCCGTTACGACAGAGACCGCAGAAGACCTCTCAGGGGGAGGAGAGTTCAGGTAACTACATCCCCGAATTAAACTTTTAGCATAATATTGCATTTAGATTGATGAGATTGATTAAATTGATTCTCAATTCTCTAATTGATACAATTTTTCTCTGTCATTCTGTGAGCAGAGCTCAGGAACAGGTCAAACTCGTTGTCCCGTATGGATGGACTCATGCTTGGTTCACAGCTTGCCTGGACAGAACGGAGACAAAGGTACGGGTTAAGTCTAATGTCACACAGTACTGGGATTGTTAACTGAAGTTAAAACTATTCAAATAGTTTTCTTCAATTGAAATAAAGCTGAAATAAAATAAAATGTAAATAATGATAAATAAATAATCAAATGTTGCCTTGCAGTCACTAAATTTACTGAAGCTAAAACTGAATTAAAAAATAAAGCTGAAAAGAAATAAAATAAAATGGCAAAAGCACATAATAAAATGACTAAGACTAAAATTAAAATGTACTGTACACATAAAAAGAAATAACACTGATGTCACATTAAATGGCATTTATATAGATTTAATTAGGCGTGGACAATCTGACCAAAAATACAGTGCTATGCATAAGTTTAGACACCCATGCTAAAGTTGCCTAAAAAGAGGAATAAAAAATCATCTTTTGGAAATTTATCTTAATGCCTTAATTTAAAAAATGAGGAAAACTCCAACCTTTAAGGACACCAATTTTCTTTGTGAATGAATAATGTATCGTAAAAAAATAAATGTTCTTCCTTAAAATACAGGGTGCATAAGTTTGGACACCCCTGTGTTAAATTCCCATAGAGGCCGACAGATTTTTATTTTTAAAGGCCAGTTATTTCATGGATCCAGGATACTATGCATCCTGATAAAGTTCCCTTGGCCTTTGGAATTAAAATAGCCCCACATCATCACATAACCTTCACCACACCTAGAGATTGGCATGGGGTACTTTCCATAAGATCATATCTCAATGCAAATTAAACCAGCTTTTAAGCTAACTGAAATAAAACCATGCCAATCTCTAGGTGTGGTGAAGGTTATGTGATGATGTGGGGCTATTTTAATTCCAAAGGCCAAGGGAACTTTATCAGGATGCAGAGTATCCTGGATCCATGAAGTAACTGGCCTCTAAAAATAAAAATCTGCCTGCCTCTATGGGAATTTAACATAGGGGTGTCCAAACTTATGCACCCTGTATTTTAAGGAAGAACATTTATTTTTTTAAGATACATTATTCATTCACAAAGAAAATTGGTGTCCTTAAAGGTTGGAGTTTTCCTCATTTTTTAAATTAAGGCATTAAGATAAATTTCCAAAAGATGATTTTTTATTCCTCTTTTTAGGCAACTTTAGCATGGGTGTCTAAACTTATGCATAGCACTGTATATCATAGCAAGAGTTATTTTGTGGCATGGTAATGGTGTAACAATCAACCTTTTTACTTCAGGCTGTGTTATCTAAAATGCAAAGGGGTTCTTTGAAAGATTGACCAGATTAACAATAACCAACTATAACATTTGACAAACAGTATTTTCGGTCTACTAGCATGAAAGGAAAACACTCACCAAACAAATACACCATTACAGCTCACAGAATAAAGCTTTATATTTTCACACATTCAAGTGACCCACACAACCCCCCAATAGTTCAATGTCCTTTCTCTTTCAGTCCCGAAATTCACCTAAAAGTCCAAACTAAATGACGGATATTCTGTCCTTTATCATGACGGCTACGAGAGAGTGAATAATCCAAGGCCGATGCCGGTCAATTGTCCCATAACATAGCAAACAAAAATAGTAATCCACAAAAGAAAAGAAACCTGTACGCGATCGTTGGTTTGCAGTTATACCACGCACATCATAAAATAAACAAACAAAACAAATCAGCCTCACCAACTCCGGTGAAATCAGTCCAGCCAGCCGCCTGGGAAGGTTATTTTGTCGCGTCCTCAATTTGGTAACGCACCCGTCTTCCACTCATTACAAACGGCGTTAAGATCACATAGTCTGTTTTCCCAGTTGGAATGTCTTCTTTTTTCTCTCCCACACAAGAGAAAACAGTTTTCAAATGCTAGTAGCATGCAGCACTGAGTACGGGCGCCACTACCTCTGGTTTCACACATAGACAGTATATAAGATGGACACAGCGACCCCACAGACTTCAACGGAGAAAAGTGAAGCCCATTTGAAGCACTCACTTCCTGATCGCCAGGCGAACTGCGCAGACTCAAACTGAGCTTGAACACGTGAGCAACGTGTCTGACAGCTGTCAGTCTTCTAGTAGCTGTGCGGAGAGAAATCTGAATCATTCCCTTCCGAATCTCGCAGAGACGGAGAGCGTGAGCATTAGCTGTCCATGAGCTAGCAGCGGGATCAACTTTATCACTCTCTATGGGCTTCTCCCTTGACTTTATCGGACTTAATGCCTCCACGTTCCCCCGATTGCCTGCGAGCTTCTCCGCCGGTCTATACGGTAATTTCTCTACAGTGCGACAGAGAGTCGCGTGAGTTATGACGCAATCGTTAGCCTATTTTTACAAAAACGGCTTCTACGGGGCCATAACGTAAGGTACAAGGTAATGGAGCCTTTTATACATTGTCGAGTTTCTTTAGAAATAAATAATGGACAAATGGAGTCTTTGGACGCCTCAGATGTAAAGTTATTCGCTGTCAAAGTGACGCAAAAATGAATGGGAGTCAATGGAATGCTAACAGCAGGTGAAGTTCTGCTACAATGGCGGCGCCCGCGGAGGCTTCAGTTTCCGGCGGATGGATTACCCCCTTGGTTTCACACACCCCTTTTCCTTCAGACCGCCCCCCCTATATATACAAGTTTGGGTGCGCGGTGATAAACGTATCGGCCGAACAGTGGCCTAATACCAAACACCCTTCATATACCATTACACACAGTGGAAGTAAACATGAAAAAAAAAATACATATAAATAAGTACATATACATATCACTCAGATATTAGATGACACCTACAGACCTATATGCACTCAATTAAATACTTAAACTCCTTGACGAATTTTAAGACATATACCTAAACTAATGTGGCAGTGTCACAATGGTCCTAAAATATCACTATGTTGTTATTTTTGCTGGAAATTCTATGAAAATGTATGAAAATGTGTTAATGCCTGTTTTTTTGTTTTTGTTTTTTTATCCAGTAAATTAAATACTTTACAAATGACAGCTACTTTATCTCATTTGAATATTTTTTCCTTTTATTTGGAACTTGCAGAATCTCTACAGGTTGACACATTTCCACCATTGCACAATTGATACTGCCCAGTCCTGGAATACATGACTAACCCGTTCAAATAAATATATCTGTATCTCTTTTCTCAGACCCATCTCTCAAATGGAGACGGATTGGGAACGCATATGTGGCGATAATATCAGCTTGGCTCGTTCCATTAGCAAGGACAGTTTAGCCTCCAACGTCATCTCCATTACTCCACGACACCGCATCAATGGCCAGCCCCTCCCCCAGACACGTAACTATGACAACCAGGAGGAAGAGGAGGAGCTATTGGCTGTCATTAGCCCCGAGGGCGCTGCTGCATCCAGAGATGGTTTCTTCTTGGAACCGTTGCAACCTGCAGTTCTACGACCAAATAAGGAGAAAATGGGGATTAGTAAACGGGAGGAGAGTGGCGAAGGACGGGGTCAGGGACGCCGGGGGGCGCATACGCCCACAGAATGCGTGCTCAACCGGACGTTTACTCCAATCAATAGCATAGAGCAAGAAAGCTCTCGAGCGCAATCCCCGGGAAGCTTCTTCCTGCACGACGACGTGGAGTGTGTGCGGGACAGTCCGCTCGAAGCCTGGGAGGACATCGCCTCAGACTCTGAGTTTGATGAAGATGAAGATGTAGAGGTTCCAGAACAAGAGCTTTCCAAAGCGCTTCTGATGCAAGCTGGGAGGAAATGCATGGGCTTCGGAGAGGAAGAGGAGTCCGTGAAGTTGCGTGAGGACGTTTGCGTGCACGAACGGGACGATAAGGAAGGTACTAGCGGTCGGGCAAGTCCCTGTCCCAGCGTGTTGTCGCAGGCCAGCAGCACATCGACCGGCCGCATGACGAGTTTCGCAGAACGCCGCAGGCATAGAGTCGGGTTTCCTGATGGTTGTCCCAGCACAGGAAGCTCGCAGACAACCACTCCCGATGGATCCGAAAGCATGCACTTCCCTTCGGACAAGAGTCCGGGGACACCAGGTGGCCGTCCTGGTTTCGCTTCCGAACTTGTACACCTTCGCATGCAGTTGGAGGAAAAACGGCGTGCCATCGAGATGCAGAAAAGGAAGATGGAGAACTTGTCGGCACGCCAACGGCAACAGCTGGGAAAGGCGGCATTCTTGCATGTCGTTAAAAAAGGGAGGAGCGACACACTGCCACACCCACTCAAAACGGGAATTGTGTTTAAGGAGAAACCGCTTGCGAAGGACGATGCATGCGTTGAGGTTCTGAAAGCTCGAGGAAAGGGCCCTGAGCATAAAGAAACGTCAGTAACTCCATTAGAGGATAAGAACAATCGTTTGAGTGTCCTGGGAGGGGGCGGAGCTTCAGACGATGTGGGCGGAGAGCCAGATCTCAGTGAATGTAGCCGTTCAATCGAGCTCCTGAACGAAGCGATCGGAGCGATACAGCAGCAAATGATGCAAATGTCTCTCCAGCAGGACTTGCTCATGAAACAGACCGTCCAGTCCCCGCAGGAACAACCGCAAACCAAACCAAGCACAGTGCCAACCTTAAACGAACAACCGCCGGCGCCGGAGCAGAACGAGACCAAGTCGCGCCTCTCCGTGCAGTTCACAGAATCTTTTTCCACCGCGACCAAGCGTCCTCCCAGACTCAGCTCGAGTCGTACGCCTCGGGCCAAACCTAGCGACCTCAAACTGAGCAAAGATACTAACAGTCGTCCAGCACTAAAAGCAAGCACTCCGACGCCGGGTGGCAGGACCCCCCGGGCTGAGAATGAAGAAGAGGGTGGGCGTGGCTTGAAAGGAATTATTCGGAATACTACATTCAAACTGCAGGAATCTGCAAACAGACACTCAGACATCCTCGACCCTCCCCAAACCGAACTCCCCTCCGCAGAAGCGCCGCCTGACGATCCGGCCCGGGAGCGGAGCGAGTCCAGAGGCTCTAGAGAGGAGACCGTTCCAGTTTCATCTGAGGAAAACAGAACGAAACAGCTGATTGAAGTGGACCTATTTGACCCGGCTAACCCGTCAGAAGGCAGCGCAGAACCTGATGGTGAACAGAAGTCCGGGCTGGGCTTCTTCTTCAAGGTATCAGAGCGTTTACATAATAATAATGATGATAATAATAACAAAACATTTATCCATACATCGTGTCTACACCGGAAATGAGTAGTGCAACACGACAAAAGACAATTGAACCATTGTCTACACTGTGGATTATTAATGATTATTATTATTATTATTTATATATTTTTAAATCTGTTATTTAGATCTTGTTGTTAGATTGCACATTAACATTTATTTAAATGATATTGCATTGTAAAATAAATAGGTAGTTGGCTAAAGTAAAATTTTCATTTTTATTTAAATCATAAAAGTTACTTTTCCATTTCATAAAAGCAATACGCCATAAGAGTCTACTAAAAGCAACAATAACGTGATAAAAGACACCAATGATCAATCAAAATAAAAAAAGTTAGGTTAAAAAATGTATTTTAAGGTGACATGGTTACATTGTACTTACTCAAATAAGTACTGAGTAATATTAATTACTCTAGTTAATTAACTAGATGTACTTTATAGTTACAGTTAGGGTTTGGTTTTGGGTTAGTTACTTGTACTTGTATTTACTTTACATAATTATTACTATAGGAAGTACATGTAGTGATGTGTAACTGTCACCTTAAAATAAAGTGTTACTAAAAAGTTATTAGTTAGTTATTATTAAGAAATATACAATTTTGTTCACAAATTTTGAAACTTGTAAAGAAAGATGAAACTTGCCTGATTAGTATTTTTGTTTGTTTGTATGAAAACCATTGCCTTCCTGTATGTAGGATGATCAGAAAGCAGAGGACGAGCTGGCGAAGAAGAGGGCGGCGTTCCTTCTTAAACAGCAGCGCAAGGCCGAAGAGGCACGGATACGCAAGCAGCAGCTGGAGGTGGAGTCAGAGCTCAAACGAGATGAAGCCAGGTATCAGTCACGCTGCATCTAGTGAGTAAATAGCAGAGCTTTTCTGTATTTGATGTCATTTATGTGTTTGTGTCAGACGAAAAGCTGAGGAAGACCGCGTGCGTAAAGAGGAAGAAAAGTCTCGTAGGGAGCTGATCAAACAGGAGTACCTGCGCAGGAAGCAGGAAGAGCTTCTGGAGGAGCAGGGCGTCGCCAAACCACGCCCACGTAACAGGAGGCCACGCCCTAAATCCCTGCATCGAGCTGAATCTTCCTGTTCGGCTCGTAAGAAACTGTACTTTTAATGCATCTATACATCATGCATTTGATTCTGAGTCTGTAACGCCACTCGTTCTCTCTCCAGCGGTGAGTCTCTGTTCTGCTCCCTCTGGATCTTCTCTCTCATTGGCTTCTGCTGCTACTGAAGGTGACAGTGTGGCGTCAGGAGGGGCCAGTTCACACAGGTGAGGAGCATTACATATGTGCGGCCCACTTCTCTGGACTTAAAGCGATAACTTTATGCAAAAATGTTGCATTTCTTCACATCACACTTTGAATTGACTGATACTCTGTTTTTGACTAGATTCAGAGCTACTTCTGTGTGTGCGTGTGTGTGCGTGTGTGTGTGCGTGTGTGTGTGTGTGCGTGTGTGTGTGCGTGTGCGTGCGTGTGCGTGTGCTTGTGTGTGTGTGTGATAAATTCCAATACATTAAAAAATTTAAAATATTTTTAATTGATTTATGTTTTTTATTTTTAATAAATGTTAATTTAATTTAATCTTTTGTAATTTATATTTAATTAAAAAAAGTTTTTTTATATTTTATTGCATCATTGTTGTTTTTTTGCATGTGATAATTGTATTTGCATGTGAAGCAACAGCTTTTCACTGGCTTTCAGTCCAGTCATCAGATCATAATATCATAATTCCCGGATGTGTGTTGTAGGGGGGAGTCTGTGGAATCTTTTCCTATATTGACCCGAAATGCGAGCAGGAACATGGAACGAGACTGGGACAACGGCTCAACGGCCTCGTCCATCACGTCTGTAGCAGAATACAATGGTGAGATACACACATTTACATCTCTTCTTGAATGCATTTATAGTTTTATTATGTTATTTGTTTTGTTCACCCAAGATAACAAAATGTTTCAGCATTATTAGCTCAGTTTGGGTTTTTCCCCTTTCTGTCCTCAGGGCCCAGGTTGTTTAAGGAGCCTAGTGCAAAGTCCAACAAACCGATCATCCAGAATGCCATCGCTCACTGCTGTCTGGCGGGAAAAGTCAATGAAGCGCAGAAGAACGCCATTCTGGAGGTGAGTGCAGTTACTGTGACAGCAGGCTGTTAAATCACATTGCTACAGTGCTATTCTTACTATTACATATTATATTTGGTATTTATGCAGTTCATAGTTTGAATACTGTGCACAATATGCAAATTTTCTGTATGCTTATGAACTACTGCATTTTTGTACTGTTATACAGTATTCGGTTTCACATACTTGGCATGCAGTATGCAGAGTATATACTTAACCATTACTATGTACTATATTATTTGCATGGATGGATGGGTGGATGGATGGATGGATGAACAGATAGATGGATGGGTGGATAGATGGATGAACAGATAGATGGATGGGTGGATGGATGGATGAATAGATAGATGGATGGGTGGATAGATGGATGAACAGATAGATGGATGTGTGGATGGATGGATGAATAGATGCATGGATGAATAGATAGATTGATGGATGAACAGATAGATAGATGGATGGGTGGATAGATGGATGGATGGATAGATGGATGAATAGATAGATAGATGGATGAATAGATAGATTGATGAACAGATAGATAGGTGGATAGATGGATGAATAGATGGATAAATGGATGGATGGATGGATGGATGGATATATGGATGAATAGATAGATTGATGAACAGATAGATAGGTGGATAGATGGATGAATAGATGGATAAATAGATAGATGGATGGATGGATGGATGGGTGGATAGATGGATGGATAGATGGATGAATAGATGGATAAATAGATAGATGGATGGATGGATGGATGGGTGGATAGATGGATGAATAGATGGATAAATAGATAGATGGATGGATGGATGGATGGGTGGATAGATAGATAGATGGATGGGTGGATAGATGGGTGGATAGATAGATGGATGAATAGATAGATAGATGGATGAATAGATAGATAGATAGATGGATGGATGGATGGATGGGTGGATAGATAGATAGATGGATGGGTGGATAGATGGGTGGATAGATAGATGGATGAATAGATAGATAGATGGATGAATAGATAGATAGATGGATGGATGAATAGATGGATGGATGGATGGATATATGGATGAATAGATAGATAGATGGATGAATAGGTGGATGGATGAATAGATGGATAAATAGATAGATGGATGGATGGGTGGATAGATAGATAGATGGATGGGTGGATAGATGGGTGGATAGATAGATGGATGAATAGATAGATAGATGGATGAATAGATAGATAGATGGATGGATGGATGGATATATGGATGAATAGATAGATAGATGGATGAATAGGTGGATGGATGGGTGGATAGATGGATATATGGATGAATAGGTGGATGGATGGGTGGATAGATGGATGGATAGATAGATAGATCAAGACAGTATTGCATGATAAAAAACATTTTACAATTTGTTGAACAGCTGCACACTAAACTGATTTATATAGTTTTTATATTTCTATGCATCTTTATATCCAGCTGTATATGTTTGAATATGTAACGAGTCACTGCCATTAATCCACAGGAAATCGAGCGATGTGAGTCCAACCACCTGATAATCCTGTTCCGTGATGGTGGATGCCAGTTCCGGGCGCTGTACGTGTATTCCCCCGAAACAGAGGAGATCGTGAAGCTCAAAGGCACCGGGCCGCGATCCATCAGCCGCAAAATGATCGACAGACTCTACAAATACAGCTCCGACCGCAAGCAGTTCAACGTCATTCCCGCCAAGTCCGTCTCGGTCAGCGTAGACGCTCTCACCATCCATGGTCACCTGTGGCAGGTCAAGCGGCCGAGCACCTCCAAGAAAAAATGACCCTCCTTTCCATTGGCTCATCGGATAGATCCGCTGCTTTCTGATTGGCTACTGGGTTATATTCCAGTCTCATAAACTGTCGTTTTGCAAATGAGCAGGCCTCCTAATATCCTATTGGTCCACAAGCTTCTCAAATTCCAGACTAGACTCCTGCTTTCCTATTGGCTCACCAGCTCCTTTTGGCCACTGCGCTGTGACATCACATGAGCAGAGCTGAGGAACAAGTGGAGTGGGTGGAGCTTGATGTTTGATTGACAGAGTTAATGAATGTGTTTTAGAATTATGTCATCGTTCAGTGTTGCTGTTTTTTTTAGGCAGAAATCTGCATGTGGCACTTTTCTGTTTGATTTTACCGTAGTATTAATTTACACAGGAACGACAGACAACACTCTCACTACTTGAATTATGAATTATGTACTATGGTTACACGAATGTGCGTGCGAACGCATCCGGTGTTTTGCGTTTCTCATACCTCTCCATATGCTGCTGTTCATACGTGACACTTACTTTAGCAGTGCAATGCAATGAACATGTGACAAGGGATGTGTGTGTGTGTGTGCGTAGATGTTGACCTTCAGCTTTTCATGGTTTTAAAATGTTTTATCATGAAATGGTTCTGTATTCATCTTTTCTTTTTTCTTTTCTGACATGTATTCATGCTAACTGCTGACAGTATTAATGTACTTTCATAATTCTTCACTGAGGAACCAGATTGTCATAGAAACACATTGCCACTGATTGTGTGTGTGTGTGTGTGTGTGTGTGTGTGCGCGCGTGTGTGTGTTCAGTAAAGAATGTATGCACTCCAGGGTCTCCTGTGAGCAGGGCTTTCTGTTGTTTATGTTTGGATTGTACAAAACGTTGCTTTAATTTTTTTATTATTATTATTTACCATATATTTATTTTAAAGAAGAACACTGAAATTTAATAAATTATACAACCAAAATGACATCTCGGGTGTGGTGTAATTTTAGTAATCTGACCAAAATCTAAATAAAAAAGATCCTACTCTTTTCTTTCCTGTTAAATATTCACTTTAAAAAAAGTTTTTTGTTTTGTTTTGTTTTTTACATATTTTTGGTCTTTTTGTGTGGATACTTTTAAGATTTTTTTTTTTTTGCTATGCATTTCGTCAATGAAGCCTGCAAAAACATAATAGAAAAGATGCATCTGTCCAGTGCCACTTGTCAAAATGAAACCTAACTAAACCAAAAATGATTACCTCACTTTGTAATTCAGTTCCCTTTCAGTCGGCCACTCTCAACGTCACGTTGGTGACCGACGCGAATAGCTAGAGAGGCTATAGAGAGGCTATAATCTACTTTGAGATTGGTTTGCAGTAATCGACCTGAGGGATGCGTAGCCTACTTTCATGTCTCGATTCTCCTCTCGACACAGGCTGTCCCTGTCTCCCCGCATCTTCACGAGAGAACACGGCGTTTGCGTTTTCAACTACAGTAGTCAACATTTGAAGTGGATCAAAACCTTTCATCAAAGTTGTACATGAATTTTGAACAAACCCGTTCTTGTCTTAGGACAACTCTGATACACTACTGTATCTTGATGACTGGCTGATACTAGCACAGTCCCGAGATCAGTTTTGCGAGCACAGAGACCTCAGCCAGTTGGGGCTTCAGGTCAACTGTGAAAAGAGCAAACTCCCCTGTGCAGAGGATCTCTCCTCGGTAAGGAGTTGGTTTCGGTTGAACAGAAGGAACGTCCTCTGGCAATGCTAAACTGTTTGAAAACGTACAAAGGCAGGACGGTGGTTCCACAACACTGAACTTCTTTCAGAGGCTCCTGGGGAATTAAGCAGCGGCAGTAACACCGCTTGGTTTGCTTCATATGAGAACGCTTCAGCACTGTCCCGAGAAGGGTGAGGCAGCTCGCCATTCCCTGGGTGACAATCACACCGGCGTCGCCAAACCTTCAGCCCGTACTCGGACCCTTTGTTTCTTCAGGCAGGAGAGTTACCCTGAACAAATCCAGTTGCTGGGGTTTGAACTGGTCCCCATCTGCATTGGTACATCAATTGCCTCGAGTTGCGTCTTGCTCTGAGCACCTAAGCATCATTTTTACAGAGCAACATAGAAAAGGCTTGTATTGTTTACCGTTTGAAGTCATGATATAAGAACCTCAAACGATTTCCGCACGGAAATACTGAACGTTTAAGAATTCTGGGAAAAAAATAAGAAATATGTAAGACAAAACATGCATTATCACATTTTGCACAAACTCAAGTGATGCTGACAAATGCTAAGAAGAAGTAGCCTACTAAAAGTAAAAAAAAAAAAAATTGTATTAAATGTTTTACACAGATTGTTTTTCAGACAATTTTCTGTTAATAATTTGTATGGGAAAAAAGTGCCGCAAAATAGAAGCATTTTAGTGTATAGGTCTCAGACTTTTTGGATCCCTCACCAAAAATAAAGGATGGTACCATGACGAAACTTTAAACATCCATGGAACATTACTTTAGTGGGAAAAAGTTTTTTTGGATTACAAATGTTTTTCACAGTATAAAAAAAAATGTTCGTATAATAATGTACGATTGAAAGTTTTTTTGGTGAACCATAATGGTTCTTCCATGGGATCGCTGCACAAACCTTTTGTTGGAACCATTATTTTTATGTTTTTAAGCGTTTATGTATTGAAATAATAAATATAAAATAAATATTACATATTTGTATACATTGAATAATTATTAGGTCAACAATCAATTTCAAACATCGTCCAGAAATAGGCTACATGTTATTGCCTCCTTAAGATGAATATATTGATGAATGTATTCCTTATTATTTGTAAGTCGCTTTAGATAAAATATATATTTTATTTAAAATTTAAATTAAGAGGTGATTCATTCGTGAAGCATTTGAACAACATGAATATAATTCAATTCTCACTTGCATGTACATTTAAGACATTTAGCTGACACTCTTAGAGAGGGGGTAAAATCTTTGCGTGGCAGGGGGAGCTGCCACTCGACCAGTCACGGAAATATGCGCCGGCCACTCGACCAGTCACGGATATATGCGCCGGCCACTCGATCAGATGCGCCTGCCACCCGAACTTACACAATATGTAAGGTTTTTTTTAACCAAATGCAGCAAGTTTCAGCCATGTCAGCCACTACCAGCCACACGATCTCTCACTGTTTACATCTTTCAGACACTCCTATTGATACACAAGAGCACACAGACAGTGCAATACAGATCTTATTTACCTAGCCTATTTCTCATATTATGTGATTTTTTTATTCGCTCTTTTTACCCATATATGGGAGCGCGCTCGTGGCTGTAAGCGTTGCCAGCCACTACCAGCCACACGATCTCTCACCGTTTACATCTTTCAGACTCTCCTATTGATATGCGAGAGCACACAGACAGTGCAATACAGATCTTATTTACCTATTTCTCATCTTATCTGATTTTTTATTCGCTCTTTTTACCCGTATAGGCTATGGGAGTGCGCTCGTGGCTGTAAGCGTCGCCAGCCACTACCAGCCACTACCAGCCACACGATCTCTCTCCGTTTACATCTTTCAGACTCTCCTATTGATACGCGAGAGCACACAGACAGTGCAATACAGATATTATTTACCTATTTCTCATTTTATCTGATTTTTTTATTCGCTCTTTTTACTCGTATATGGGAGCGCGCTCGTGGCTGTAAGCGTCGCCAGCCACTACCAGCCACACGATCTCTCACTGTTTACATCTTTCAGACTCTCCTATTGATATGCGAGAGCACACAGACAGTGCAATACAGATCTTATTTACCTATTTCTCATCTTATCTGATTTTTTTATTCGCTCTTTTTACCCGTATAGGCTATGGGAGCGCGCTCGTGGCTGTAAGCGTCGCCAGCCACTACCAGCCACACGATCTCTCACCGTTTACATCTTTCAGATTCTCCTATTGATACGCGAGAGCACACAGACAGTGCAATACAGATATTATTTACCTATTTCTCATTTTATCTGATTTTTTTATTCGCTCTTTTTACTCGTATATGGGAGCGCGCTCGTGGCTGTAAGCGTCGCCAGCCACTACCAGCCACACGATCTCTCACCGTTTACATCTTTCAGACTCTCCTATTGATATGCGAGAGCACACAGACAGTGCAATACAGATCTTATTTACCTATTTCTCATCTTATCTGATTTTTTTATTCGCTCTTTTTATCCGTATAGGCTATGGGAGCGCGCTCGTGGCTGTAAGCGTCGCCAGCCACTACCAGCCACACGATCTCTCACCGTTTACATCTTTCAGATTCTCCTATTGATATGCGAGAGCACACAGACAGTGCAATACAGATCTTATTTACCTATTTCTCATCTTATCTGATTTTTTTATTCGCTCTTTTTATCCGTATAGGCTATGGGAGCGCGCTCGTGGCTGTAAGCGTCGCCAGCCACTACCAGCCACTACCAGCCACACGATCTCTCTCCGTTTACATATTTCAGACTCTCCTATTGATACGCGAGAGCACACAGACAGTGCAATACAGATATTATTTACCTATTTCTCATTTTATCTGATTTTTTTATTCGCTCTTTTTACCCATATATGGGAGCGCGCTCGTGGCTGTAAGCGTCGCCAGCCACTACCACCAGCCACACAATCTCTCACTGTTTACATCTTTCAGACTCTCCTATTGATACACGATAGCACACAGACAGTGCAATCCTGCTCGTATTTACCCTTTTCTCATCTTATCTTATATTTTTATTAGCTATTTTGACCTGTAATGTAGCGCGTCTTGTGGCGCGCCAGCCACTATCTCTCACTGTTGCAGCTGCCTGATATACTCAGATAGATTCTGAAGAATGATTGACCACTCCATTAAGTTTTGTTTTGTATAAAGCCCTTTTTAAAGTAAAATTCGTTTTGTATAAATTGTATATTAATTTTAATCAATGTTTGATCAAACAATTCCCTGGCTGGATTTAATAAATAAGAAGCGAATAAGAAAATAGCCTATAAAATCGTGGCATATGGTTTCTGTGCGATCACTTGCATTGTATGTTCCTCACAATGCAAGCTAGAAATGTCTAGCCTACTTTTGAACGAAACATTTTAAAACGAAAAGAAATAGGCTTCTCATATTATCTGTATTATCTGGAAGATCTGTATTGCACTGTCTGTGTGCTCTCGCGTGTCTGAAAGATGTAAACGTGAGAGATCGTGTGGCTGCAGTGGCTGGCGACGCTATAGCCACGAGCGCGCTCCCATACGGTTAATAATAATAATAATATATTTTATTTGTAAAGCACTTTTCATAGTTAAAAACAATCCCAAAGTGCTAAAGAGTATAAACAAAGTTTAAAAACCGAGTAGTTTCCACGGGTAGTTAAGAGCGAATAAAAAAATCAGATAAGATGAGAAATAGGTAAATAATATCTGTATTGCACTGTCTGTGTGCTGTCGCGTATCAATAGGAGAATCTGAAAGATGTAAACGGAGAGAGATCGTGTGGCTGGTAGTGGCTGGTAGTGGCTGGCGACGCTTACAGCCACGAGCGCGCTCCCATAGCCTATACGGATAAAAAAGAGCGAATAAAAAAATCAGATAAGATGAGAAATAGGTAAATAAGATCTGTATTGCACTGTCTGTGTGCTCTCGCGTATCAATAGGAGAGTCTGAAAGATGTAAACAGTGAGAGATCGTGTGGCTGGTAGTGGCTGGCGACGCTTACAGCCACGAGCGCGCTCCCATATACGAGTAAAAAGAGCGAATAAAAAAATCAGATAAAATGAGAAATAGGTAAATAATATCTGTATTGCACTGTCTGTGTGCTCTCGCGTATCAATAGGAGAGTCTGAAAGATGTAAACGGAGAGAGATCGTGTGGCTGGTAGTGGCTGGTAGTGGCTGGCGACGCTTACAGCCACGAGCGCGCTCCCATAAGGGTAAAAAGAGCGAATAAAAAATCAGATAAGATGAGAAATAGGTAAATAATATCTGTATTGCACTGTCTGTGTGCTCTCGTGTATCAATAGGAGAGTCTGAAAGATGTAAACGGTGAGAGATCGTGTGGCTGGTAGTGGCTGGCGACGCTTACAGCCACGAGCGCACTCCCATATATGGGTAAAAAGAGCGAATAAAAAAATCACATAATATGAGAAATAGGCTAGGTAAATAAGATCTGTATTGCACTGTCTGTGTGCTCTTGTGTATCAATAGGAGTGTCTGAAAGATGTAAACAGTGAGAGATCGTGTGGCTGGTAGTGGCTGACATGGCTGAAACTTGCTGCATTTGGTTAAAAAAAACCTTACATATTGTGTAAGTTCGGGTGGCAGGCGCATCTGATCGAGTGGCCGGCGCATATATCCGTGACTGGTCGAGTGGCCGGCGCATATTTCCGTGACTGGTCGAGTGGCAGCTCCCCCTGCCACGCAAAGATTTTACCCCCTCTCTAAGAGTGTCAGCTAAATGTCTTAAATGTACATGCAAGTGAGAATTGAATTATATATATTGAATATTGAATAAGATCGTTGTCTGTCGAAGCTGTATTTAGTGTCTGCTACCGGTAGATGGCAGCAGATAGTCTATTATTTACAAAAAAACTTTACTATCTCTGCCTTTACGTTTGCACTTGCTAGCATGGACACATTATTAATAAAAAATATATACAAAACAAGATGAAACACATACATTACATTTTTAAATGCCCCTAATGTTCTCTGTACTGCTATTCCTTTGATTTAAAGTTGTAAGCTGATATTCACATCATTTTTTTCAATCTTCACTAGAATGTGATCAATAATAAACTCACTCCGTCCTATACAAGTTTAAAGTTTATTAATTCAACAAATAATGTCTTATTGATGGATGATTTAAAGGTTATTCCAAATCATGTATAATACCACAGTAACAGTTCGGTGGTATATTACAATTTACTTGACAGCCAATAACAGTGAAGCAGAGGAGGTCTAATCGACCAAATCTGTCCAATCATCTGAGGAGTTAATCTAATTAATATTCATGAGCTCTCTCCGTCGACGTAGCGTAATGTCGTAAACCAAACTTTCAGCGAGCGCGCATGCATGGTGATGTCACGGATTTTAAAATGGCGGTTCCAACGTCTGCTTTGAAATTACATCCATAATCTACCGCTCATAGTTCAAAAATAACACAACGGACGTCATGTTTTGAGAGAAATACTTTTCACAGATAAAACAAGACACTGTTATTTTGATACAGAATGGATTCTGTGGTCGGAGAGGATCAAACGCTCCCGTTTGACATCAATCTGAGGTGAAGCGGTTTATTTTTTTAATTTCTGTCAGTCTGTCAGGTAGCTAGCGTTAGCATGTTAGCTTGAAGGGAAACATTTCATTTATGCACAACAATAGTTTTCTGTTCATTCTACATTAGAATTTCCAAATGTTTACTGGTAATCACCTCGACAAAGATATGAGCTAATGTTAACCACTGTGAGCTTGTTATGAATATGTATTAACGTTACTGCACATTAAACTGGTTTCCGAGGACATAAATACATTAATTTTATATCTGTTCTTCATGTAACTGCTGATATAGTTGGTGAATACAATTTTTATTCTGTATTTTCTCAGAAATTATGCATTGATGCTTTTGTTATCATTCTGACAGTTAATGTGCATTCTTGACAGCTGCTATTTCTGATCGTGTCTGGTTCAGTTTTAATTCATAAGTTATTATGGTAATAATATGTGTATACTTACTTATGAATGTTTATTATTTTGCATTGACATTTTGCATTTAAAGTGAGTAACGTTTGACTGATAAAGTCTGAATCCAGCTTTTGTGGTATTACCATGTTGTTTGTCTTAGTTTGGCTGGTGTTTAAGTGAGTCTCATAGCCCCCGTGTTAAAAAACAAAACACATGATCCTCTTAGTTAAATATAGCAGGGACTTGATCTCTAAAGCATCTGGGCACACGAGGCTGTTTTTTGACATTGTTTACTATGTTCAGGACAGTCAAATGTTAAAAATATCTTGGACAGTCTGTACGGGCACAATCTGTGATCAACAAACCTCGACAGGAGGGATCATTATCATATTGTTGTAATGCAAGTGCAATGCATTAAATATAAGTTGTCTGCATTATTGTTTGTAGTATGCATTAAATAAAAGTGCTTGTTTTAAATAAAGTCGTATGCATTGAATGCAATGCAACAAGATGAGAAGATTTTATTGATGATGCACAGAATGCTATTAATGCATTGCATATAGTTTCTGTCTCTGAAGTGGCATGAGTTGTGTTTTTGAGAAATGAGGAGAGCGAGAGATAGAGTAATGAGTTGATCATGCGCTGTCAAAGTAGAAAACACACTGCTTCCTTCCTGCAATATATACACACACACATAGCGGAAAAGCGCTCCTGTTTATTATCTGACGCACTGATCTCTGTCTTTTACTTTTCTGTGGCCATGTGACCATGAAGGACTGATGTAGGTAGGTTGTTATTATTACACTGTTACACCTGTGCTGCTTGTGTATAGAGTTAGAGCTGTAGATGTGTAGATTTGTATTAGATCACTCTTATGGTGCTTAAATTCAGAGATCAGACTTTGCCAAGTTCAGGAGGTCTTGAATGGGTCAGGAGTTGTTGAAGGACTCTTGGGTTTGATTGTCAAGTTCGAGATCAGTCTATGTTGTCCTGATGGTTGTGTGTGTGTGTGTGTGTGTGTGTGTCATTGTAGTGTCACTTTGACAAACCAGCTGGTGAGCCTGTGGGGGAAACACAAGATGAAAGCTGATATCAGTCTGCTGCTTTATTCCCTGACATCTGATCGGAGCTTTTAACCGATTCAGATATATATTTCTGAAACTCTGACTCGTATGTAAACCTATGAAGTGGTTTTATGATAGTTTGTGTCGTATTGTGGCTAGCTCTATGCTAACAGTGCAGGAGAACGTGAGAAGAGGAAGTGGTTTGGCTGTGATGTGTTGTGTTGTGGAGCGGCGCATCCGTTTGGCTTCATCCTCAAAATACTGTTGCAATAAATAATAGACAATGTCATAGACCAGCTGTGGATCAGGTGTGTTTCTCTGGGGTCGGTGCTAAACAGGGCCATAGTTTATCATAGACAATAATACACAGTTTGAGCAAATTTTCACTTGAATGTGTAATTTAATGTTTGAATGCTATATGAATATTATGAAAGTTATACATTTTTAGGCTACAGTTTTGTTTCTGTTACTGGTACGTACACATAAATAGGATGTAATGGTCATTTCATTTGAGGGTTGTGTCGGGGTTTTGTCAGTGGCTGATGCTGACTTTTTACAAATTTTTTGCTGATTCGAGAGAAAATTCAGCTGAATGGTTTTGAACTAGAGATGGACTGATAATTGATTCTTCAGTATCTGATGTGAAAGTCTATTATTATAATTATTGAAAAATCATAATATGTACTGTAGGTATTTATTGTTTTAAAATTTTGTATAACAATTAGCCTAAGCTATTATTGTTTCAAGAAGTAAAAATTGTTTGTCTGTTTTCTGGCACCAACAACATAAACATTATCATTATGATAGGTCAAAATATGAATTTTGGTCAATCTCTATTTTCTTAAACATGGTAAAATCTGTGCTACACTGTTATTAGTAGTTACTTTTTTTCTTTTTCTTTTTTTTTTAAACAATCATGCATGGGTCTGAAGTTAATATGAACTTTCTGCGTGACAGTTTAATTTCTGCATAGCATACATCTACACACATTTATATAATATAGATTTATTTATATGATATAATCCAATTTAATAATAGATAATGAAACATATGATTATTTTTACATAAATTTTTTCAGAATGTTATTTTTACACAAAATTCTCAAAATTATCCATTGAGAATACTGTTGGTAAAATTTTGGAACTGACAAACAGTACATGCGTTAATCCAGATATGCCAATAATCTCAATAATCCCAAATAAAGGCCTGTACATTGGTCTGGTTGAGATATTGGATGTTTCAGAAGAAATTGAAGAATGCTTCAGATTTGACCTGTGAGGCTCTTCTGTTTGACAGCTGCTCAGTCTTATGTAAGTTCAGTGTGCCGAGTGTCCTAATGGGCTTGCCATAGGTCTGAACGACTGTCTGATGAGTGAAGGGGATTGAACTTTGTTAGGAAGCCAAGAGCCACAGCACACACACACACACACACACACACACACACACACACACACACACACACACACACACACACACACACACACACACAGATGCTGTGATCTGTATATTCACATTAGTTTCAGACAGCCTGCTTGCATCACGCTCTCGCTTGTAGCCAGCGCTGCACTTTAAAGTTATGATGATAGCACACTCAAATTATTTCTGCTCCTGTTCCCAGCCTTGAGGTTGGATTATGAATAGCATCCATTCCACAGACATTATGCACTGTCCATTCTTTCACTATTTGTGCGCGTTTCCATGAGCTGGATAGTAAAATAGACTAGACGCTTTAGTATTCAGTGTAACTGCTGGATATTTGCACCTATTCCTTAGATGAATGCTGACAGGTTTGGGATTTGTTGTGATTTCAGTGTATTTTTCTTCTTGCTGTTTTACTTTTGCCGTTGGAGTGTGTCTCTGTGTATGTGTAACTTATGTTTGTCTCTTTGTGTTGTGTGTGTGTGTTTATTTTGCAGTATTTCCAGACTGCCGGAGTCTCTGAGCAGCAGCAACTTCAGCATGGACAACATAACAGGTAGACATTTCCTCATATCTTTTAATGTAATCCGTTAGGCCTGGGTATCGATTCAGATGTTCCAATTAAATTCGATTTCAATTCGCAAGCTCTAAATTCGATTTCGATTCTAAATTCGATTTCAATTCCTGATTCGACTCAATGAATATAGATTTAATACAAATCCTATATTTATATTTTTAAAAAACGGTGAACATAAGTTTACAAGTGGTTAATTAATAAAAAGAAATTAAGAGTCACAAACCTGTATATTAAACTCTTTTTATTTTAGGTACACTTGGGTACATTAAAAGTTAAAACCCAACTTCAAATACATACAATGAATACTAGACAGAATTTTGATGCAAGATGAAAAATTGATGCTGAAAATTGTACAAGTCAGAACAGCGCATGCCTTGATCAAACAGGATCAGTTTATGTTTAAGATTTAACACACATAAAATCTCACACCATTAGCTGTTACATATGCCTATGAACAGTGCAGGAAAACTAATACTTGCTTTTGCGTAAATACATATGGGAAACATTTATTTTTGGCCTTTGAGAATCGATTTTGAATCGACCACATTTGAAAAATCGCTTAATCGATAAATACATTTTTTTGCCCATCACTATAATCCCTATAATATAAGGGTATCGCCATCTAACTCACGATTGATATCATATCACAATTGAATACATCACGATATTGAATCCGATTCATTTTCTCTTGTTCCTTAAAGAAGTGACTGACTGCAACAGTCTTGGAGCTTGCAATTTAGCACATTTAGGACTATATCCTCTGTTGTGTTGAGTTATAGAGACTGTTGTGTAAAAGAATGAGATGAAAAGCAGCAGATATTTTGTTCCTCCCTCTAGCCTTTTACCTTTAAATCTGTTATGAAAACACACACGGTCTCACACGCTTGTTGTATTTCTCTCTGAAGTCCAAACCACATGGTCATAATCAGATTTTCATCAAAGGTTGAAATACTCTGAAAATAACAAATAAGACACACAATGATGATTTCTGGAGTGAACAGAAGCTTGTTTGTTTGTCTTGTCATCTTGCAACGCCTCTGTTTCCAGAACAGAGGATGTCTCCATCCAAAGCTCTGACCATGAAAGATTACGAGAACGTAAGTACAACAACAAACCTGAACATTTCTTGAATTGAATCAGAATGTTTGCTTTTTCTTTTTTTATAATAGAGACATTTAGACAGCCTTTTTAGGAAAGTGTGTCTATGATGCCAAAATGTATTGATAGGCAGCTCACAAGGTTTTGAAACCTCCATTGAGTGTGCTTATATTCATTATTCTTACATGATTATTTTTAATAAGCAGCAGTTTTTCTTTACATCTGGGACTGTGTAGTTTTAGCAAAACCAAATCCACACAAATTTAGAGTTTTTTTTATCTGTGTTTATCATGTTTCGTGTTCTTTCAGCTTACTCAATGTGCACGCCTGTTTATGTTTTGACGTCACAACTGGAGGTATTAAAATCAGAAAACTTCTAAATCAAATTTTAACCATTTTTTTATTGATTGATTTGGATCTAAACCCTTAAAACGAGTTTTAATGAGAAATATTTGTGTGTAAACATTCTCATTGTTATCAGTTCAAGTGCCTTTCTTACTTCTTGATGATTTTGAACTTCATTTTAATAAGTCCGCATGCAACTATTTTGGTTTCTTTGGCAATCATGATATTCTGGTATAGAATGTCTGCCTGTCCATTAGGGCTGAACGATACATCGAATTTTCATCGTCATCGCGATATGAACTCCCGCGATGAACACATCGCAACAGACAGCCTGACACGATGAATAATGCCTGGTTCAGATTACACGTTTTTGACTCCTAAAATCTTGTCGTGTCGTGGACAAGAAACATGTCAGACTACACGACCAGTCATCACGTGCCGTCACACACACACATTCACTCGCACGCACAGACACACAAACACACTCACTGTCCCTCGCTCACTCACTCGCGCTCGCTCACTTTATCACTCACTCCCGCACACACGCTCACTGGCGCACACACACACTCACTGTTGCACTCTCACTCACTCACTCTCGATCTTATTCACATATTCAACCCGTCGTGGAGGACCGTTAAAGAATTAAACATGCTATAGTCTTTCTGTCGTGAAGCATCGCAGACGCGACGTATAGTTGTCGCCCACTATGACACACTATACGAGATGAAACGATCGAATCTTGCGTCCCGACGCCCGTTGTCGTTATTACGAATCTCCACGACACCCATACGTCAAACGGATCGTGCCAAAATCGCGCTTAAATCGTGTATTCTGAACCAGGCAGGTAATAAACGTTTGACCTATCACGCAAAGAACCTATTAAAGCACTAAGACATGGGAACAGTATAGTTAACAATCACATTTATCGCAAGTCATATCGTTATCGCAATATTAAACCATGTTATCGCACATCGCAGCTTTTCCTCATATCGTGCAGCCCTACTGTCCATTTAAGGAAAGGGGTTTATTTCTTTGTACTGAGATAAAGATCTTTGTGCATTCCTATGGCTGTGTGTGTTTTCTGAGAGAGAGAAAGTGTGTTTGTGTGCTGTAGAAACACAGAGACCTTTCAGAAGAAGGTACAACTGCCCATCACTGTGGTGTTTGTGGTTATTCCAGACCCCATTTGTATTTCTTTCTTTCCCTTCCCCCTATTTCTGCCCCAGATGTTGAAGTGAAAAACGCTCGGAGTACAATAACGCACAGTTCACTGCCCTGGCAGTCTCTCTTACACACACACACACTCATGCCAACCCTTATTACTGACACACACTCATTACTCTCTTTTAGCTCTCGTCCCTTCCCTCCACATTCCCCTTTCTCGCACTTTTTCTGCAATTCAGTTATTTGAACAGCTCTGCTCATGTTTATTCATGAATGAGTCTGAGTATTGTAATGAGGAAGCACTGAGTATTCAGAAATGTTCAGTGTGAAGGGATAGTTCAGGCAGAATAAAAATTCTGATGGAGATTTTCTCAATTTCATTGTTGTTCAGTCTGGTTTTGTGAACTGGATCATTTAAAAGATCTGACACACTTGTTCATTATTATAATGAATATTTTGATTAATTTCTGTGTTTCCCTTGCAGCAAATCACAGCTCTGAAAAAGGAAAACTTTAACTTGAAGCTCAGGATCTATTTTCTGGAAGAACGCGTGCAGCAGAAATGTGACGACTCCACAGAGGACATTTACAAAACGGTTACTGACGCACACTGTCACAAACACACGTGCACAAATATGACATTGTTCCTAGAACTAATGGTGGAAGTACCCGCTTTTTGTTGTGTTCGCATCGGAACTGGGAACGATTTTAGTTCTAGAAACGCCTTTTGGGGGAATTAAATGAACTCCTCCTTCAGAGTAGGGTCTAACTGAGCACAATAGGAACTACTAGTGACATAAGTGCACGCTGATTGGCCGAACACACGCGAAACACCAGCACGCCATTTTAAAAAAAGCTGTGTAACACACACACACACACAGAGATTATAGTGTTAGGGGGGTAACAGTTATAAGACCCGAGACCAGATATGATGAAAGAAGACCAGGAGTCGTGAGGTTCAATCAAAAAGATAAAAATTTACTGAAGAATAGTTTGCAGTTTCATCAGTAGAGCGAGCGTCAAAGTCTCACGAGGAGGTTGCAAGCCAACTCTCCCTTACACAAAATCATACACCAATTATACCATTTTGCAAGGGCAAGCATAGCATCATCATACATCTGATTGGCTAAGAGAACATAAAACCATAAACAATTCCACACATGTGAGCAGATATGGATGCCTATCGCCATTAGTTAGGATAGCTGTCGCCAATCCTTAGATTTAGGTCAGCGTTGACCTCGCAGGTTAGAAGAGAGCGCCGATGAGGCTGAGCGTTGTGTCCCAAATGCCTACGTAGAAAGTCAAACGCACACACACAGAACACCACCAAATAACATCGCCAAGGCCGAAGAGTGCTTGAGCTTCGCATTATCAGTTAGCCAAAACATAGCTCCTCAGGAAGAAAGGCAGAGAAATGGCATTGCTCTCAAGAGAAAAAATATAATTTCACAAGCACAAAAGAATATAGAAATGATTATGTGATAATGCATATATATATATTTGATTATTGATTTGTATAAAAGTAATGTAAGCATTCAAAAGGATATAGAATGAAGAGTCAAGGGATTTTGACCGACCCTTCAATAGCCTATATATTTACTCCTCGAACTAACTCTACGAATATGGAAAACAGTGATGGATGGATCTCTCAACCTTTACGCTAAGCCAAGGAGGAAATCCAACGCAACTAACCTAACATGATTATGTTCTGCTCAGCTAGCAATATTGGGCATCAACCACATGCCAAACGCTAAAACTTTTTCATATACTTTCTACTTTCTTTGTATAACAGTTCTATCTAATAAAGTATTATAGATAGAATATATAGGCTAGATAGAAAAAATTGTTCTCGGGCAACCACCCTAGTGGCTAGTTCCTAGAACTGAGAGAAAGGGGCTATTGATGCAAGTAGTTATAATTGTATAATTGTAAGTAACTTTTATATCTGTGTGTGTAGAACATTGAGCTGAAAGTGGAGGTGGAGTCCATGAAACGAGATCTGGCTGAGAAACAGGAACTACTTGTGTCTGCATCGTAAGTCTTGTTTACATGTTCACTTCCTATTTTTACTAATTATGCATCCTAACTTGATGTGACATGATACAGCGTCAAGCAATAAAACCTATTTCTTCTTTGTTCTTCTTGTCGCTTGTCTGTCCTAACCAATCATGACATGTGATAAGACATTATGTCTCTTGGTTCCAGTTTTTGACGGATTACAGTGTTCTGTGATCTGTGGCGGCCGGAAAATATATTTAAACTTCTCATAATAACATAAAAGGTCAATAAGCGCGATAAGGCTTTGGGTGCTTATCAATGCACTGTTATTGTTTAAAAAATTCAACAGATTAATGAATTTAACTTTAAAATGTAAAAAAAAATCTTACATGATGCATGGCTTGTGAAGTGTAGCTCCGCCCATATTCAAATCGATCAAAAATCCCAAAATCCTATTCCACACAGCCATTAAACATCAAATTGTTCTGATTGGCTGTAATTTAATTGCCAAGTGACTATTTTGCTTTACGTGGGACAGAAAAATAAGTATTTTGTCATATTCATTTCAGTTTATTTTACTGAAATGGCATTTACTATAAAAACAAATTACAATAATGTGCAAAGTGATTAAAACATGTCAAACTATAAACAGACCCAAATTTCCTAACATTTGAAAAATGTATAAACTACAACATTTCTGTCAGTGATGAAAATAACATTGCACTGGAAACGCTTGGTTATCTAATTTGGCCTTTCAGGTCAAATATTTGCATTTGAGAACATATAGACGGCATTGGATGTAAGACACAGATCATAATGGCATGTGTTTGTGTGTGTAGGAAAGCACTAGAGAGTTTAGCCAGTCGAGGTGTTGTTGATGATGGCAGAGAGAAGATGCGCAGAGAAATGGACTCACTCAGAGAAGCATTCAGCACTCGGATTCAAGAGCTGGAGGAGGTAAAACAAACCCCACAATGTTTATAGCAAATGGTTGAGAATATGTTCTTCATCTTTAGTCATTGCCCTGGCTCTCTCTTTTTCTTCAGTCTCTGCAAGCTGCCCAAGAGGAACTGGAAAGCATGGCCACCATTGCTGAACAGGAGAAGCTGAAAAATATTGAATTGGAAAAAAAGCAACAGGCCACCAACCAATCGGGGCCCTCAGCTGATTCAGGATCCACCCCTGAACGGCTCCGAGAGCTCCAGCAAGCCCTTCAGGAGAAGGAGAGGTGATCAAGAAAGAAATTGAAGTACTAAAAGACAATTTATTCATTAACAAAGTTTAACTTTTAGTTATTTAAATCCCTGATATGTTTTCCTCAGTGTTATTGAGCAACTGCAGGTGACACTCAAAGATCAAGATGCAATGATTGGAGAGCTTCAGAAGAATGACCCGCACCAGCCAATAGGAGAGCAGATGACACAGCTCAACTCCCTGATTGGCCAAAAAGATAGTCAGCTACAGGTTAGTCTCTTAGCTTTGTAAAGCACAACACTGGCTTTCTTACACCAATGTTTATGCTATCTCTAAGGCAGATGCACAATCACTTGAGTGATGATGTTTTGTGTATTTTTGTTTTTACAGGTCCTTAGAGAAGCACTAGACCATGGGAGAGAAAATGCAGAAAGAGACAAACAGGTAAGCAGACAACTACCAGAATGCTCCTCTTCATGAGTGCGTGTATAGAGTAAAACTTGCTTGGAAGAAAGCCAGCATGATGATATTGGCCTGTGTGAAATATTGGGCGGCATGTTACTAGCTATTTCTTATTTGAAACAAAGTTGTCGTAAAGGGAGAAAGCGGCCATTGAAAGCTGAATCATCCTTTGAGTAGCATTCATGTTTTAGGATTTATTATAGACATTTGTGCACTCATAAGCATAATAGTTTAAATCTACCTCTTTAAATGATTGGTCCCAGATCCACCCTGTGAAATCTCTATACAATTATTATTAAAAATCTGATCTTGTAATTAAATCTGACTGGAAAGGTCAAAGAGTGTGGGAGCCCTGTAGAAGGGCAATGTGCTAAGCTGGATTAGCAGGTTGGCAGCAGTCTGTGTCTGTTGCAAATGAAAAAATCAAACATTAAAAACAATTCACTTTTCAGTTTTGATGCTAGGGTGTTGTAGGTGGTTGCCAAAGTGTTGCTGTAAAGTTGTTTATGAGTGATTTTTAGCCACTTTAGACATTGCTAGATGGTTGTTAAGTGTTCTGGCCCAAGTCTGAAGACTCCAACCTCAAGTCCTTGTGATTTTCTAGTCTCTAGATATGGCTCAGGTCCCTCCTTCAATGCAAGTCTTTGAGATTTTTTGCCTTTATTGCCTGCCAGGTAAACATTGTAAGTCTGATTGGTGAAAAGTAATAACCTTTCCTCAAACCGCACAATTTAAGATGTCATTCATGTCTGAAGCACAGCACGAGTTATGCACCGAAGTTGAATTCTTAGGGTTTGTTGTTCAGATTATCAAAAATACTAATATACTGTTTCATGCTTGTGTTTTATGCTAACATTTAGGGCCGGGAATCTTTAGGCACCTCACTTTCCAATCCTGATTCTGGGAGTCCATTTTTTTCGTATTAATTAGTTTACCGGCTTTAAAGCTTTAGTACATTTTTTATTTAATTACTTGTGCAATTATAAGTCCTAAAATATAAAAAATTTAAAGGTAAGAATTTTCAACTAAATATAGCTTTAAAACATACAAGAAAATTGTACGTAATAAAAAGGAACAAAAAAACACATTAAGCAATAAACAAAGAGTGCTTTCAGCATCTAAGAGGCCATTAAGGAGGCTATCTGAAAGTTTCCAGACAAGAGCAGTGAGGGGTTTTTCTCTCTTTCTCAGCATTATTTCTTTTGAATATTATTGTTGATGACAATCAACAATAGTTGCAGCAAACAGCTGCATTTCTAAATGACATAAATTATGCCTTTGTAGAGCATTTGGAAGAAAAAAACATTGAAATTTTGGTGGTCGAAACCACCTCTACTAACATGTTCCAGTGTGACCTGTAGCATCCCCAAGGCACGCCATGAGCATCAGTGGCCCAAATACAACTCTTCTCATCAGACACCCGCTGAGAGGATTACTCTCTGTGTGTGTGTGTGTTAGCAGACGTTGTGCACATCACCCAAAGGATTTCCTGTGTGTGTGTGTGTTTGTGTGGATTAGAGGGTTTAAATCGGTGTGTGGGCAGAGCACAGTTAGTTCAGTGCAGAGCGAGATGGACAGAAAGACTCGGAGGAAGATGTATGGAACGATATCATGTGTAAAGATCAGAGAGCTTTGCGATGCCATGTTTTTGAAGTGTGTTTATTTGTCAGTGGTATCAGAGTTTTAGTGTTCGTCTGGTGAACATGCGTGACCCATGCCGTGTATGCGGCGTATGCGTGCAGGGCGGTCAGTGTCGCTGGTTGTTCAGTGCATGTGGCCGTCTGAGGCTGGCAGTGGTCCTCTCTCATGTGTTGGGTGTGGAGTTGCAACGGGACGGTCACAGTGAGTTTCTCTGCTGGAAATGCGTGTTCTTACTCGAGCGTGTCGTGCAATGCGATGTCGCCATTGAACAACTGCAAGAAACACATGCTGCTCAGCTGCAGCGGCTACAGAAGGAGAGAGATGGACTGAAAACGCAAATCACGAACAAATTCAGACAACATAACCCAACCAAACTAGGTGGAAACACATCACAGAAACCTCTCAAACAGGAAGTTCAGACTGGAGCAAGTTTACATAGTCCAAAACAGCTGCAATGCATCCAGCGACCTCAACCAAAGCAGCGGCAAGCGCGGGCTGATAACATACAGGATACTTCAGGAAGAAGTCAAGGGCTTGTTGCTGTGGGTACGGTCGGTGATGGCCAACAGGAAAAGTTCAAAGGTCAATTAAGGAGGAGTGTGAGCCTTGAGCCTCTTAGTAGAATAGGAACAGATCGCACGCACCGTTCGAAATTAAATTCATGTTCTTGTCAGAGCAGCGACACACGTTCTAGAACAACTGGTGGGCCGGGAGCCCGACCTCGTTCTCTTAGTCGAGACTACCTGGACGTCGTGCATAAGAAGAGCACTCTGATATCACGGTCAGCTTCCCTCCAATCAGTGGCCCTGGAGCAGCATGACCATGCCCTCATCAGTGCATCACCCTTCAGACGGACACAGCCACTGAAAAACTCAACCCCCGGAACCGTAGAAACGACCACGGTGCTGTTTGATATACTTCAGCTCTTGAAGAGTGTGCAAGGAGTGCGGCCCGTCCCACGCTGCAATGCAAGCAAGATTCCAGTACTGAAACATCCACAGTACACACGTGGAAATGCCCACAGGGATGTGTCATGGAAATCGAGGATGGAGACAAGTCTGAGAGAGATGGAGGAGGAATTTAATGATGATTACACACCTCTCAAACAGGAGGTACACCCCTCATACACTACTGTTCGAGTAAGCAGAGGGTCATCAAAATCTCACAGCCAGAGTATGACAAAAAAAAAATGCCTAGAACATTAAGGGCAATGACTTCTATTACTATACTTAACACCCTCATTTTTGTTTGTCTCAAATTAAAAGTGCTTTTATGTGTGTTACAGGTGTTCGTTGAAAGGCAGAATGAGCTGAGCAGATTGGAGCAGAAGACCAGACAGCTGATTGAAGATCTGAACATGGCCAAGAGCAGCAGCCAGACACTCAAACACACACTAGAAGAAACTGAGAGAGAAAAGAAGGTAAAAGAAATCCTCTCTGCAAACTACAGGCCTCAAAAATTGACATTAGCTGTTTTAACATGGCCGGTAAAGCTATGAAAAATGATTTTCTGGCATTTCAGAAATATAAAAACTGAGTTACCTCCAGTTCAGTTACCTCTAAACTGAAAATTGTCATTAAAATAACAGCAAAGGATACATATGTGTTAGTCTGATTGGCTTCCCTTCTGTGTTTCAGGCTCTTTCTGATGAGCTTCAGGAGAGAGAGATCGAGCTGGCTGCAGAGAAGAAGAACTCTTTAAAACGAGACAAAACCATCCAGGGCCTCAGTCTAGTTCTCAAAGAGAAGGAAAAAGAAGTACGACTCAGTCAAAAATTGACACAGATTCCATATTGTATTTTAAAACAATCTTAAAATAACATAATTTTACCTTAAAATTTTATTTAAATCACAATTGACAACAAAAACTTCTATAAAATGCTATTTTATCTAAATTTCGCTTTCTTTCTCGCTCTCTTTTAGATTGAAGATTTATCCGGTGATCTTGAAGAGAAGGATCAGGCTCTGGCTAAGGCTCGAGAGGCCCTTCATAAAGCCAAATTACAGAAATATCAGGCATGTATCTCATGTGTTATGGTGCACTTTTGAGTAAAGACTCAATTAACAGTTTGATTGACAGCTGGAGCTACTGTCATGCTACTTAGTTACTCGTATAGGAGTGGGTGAAGGGTGTGTGTTTTACATTCTTTCTTCTGTGTGTTGCAGGGGGCTGAAGACCAGCAGTCTCTTCTCCTGGAGCAGCAGGCTGAGTTGTCACGGCTCCAGGCGGAGGCTCACTCGTCGCTGCTGGAAGCCCAGAGGCTGCAGCGTGTGCTCGGCAGCAGAGATTCAGAACTCTCCCTCCTTCAGCAGGCCAGACTGCAGCTGGAACAAGAGCTGGAGCAACTGCAGCAACAGAAGAAGAAGGGAGACAAGGTTACTAACGTGAGTAACACAAACACATGCAGAAACAGGAAACATTGTTTATACACTATAAGAAAACGGTTGGAAATATTTTGCTAAAATGATTTAGAAATTTTAATGCTAAAATAAAATCTTTTAATAATAATTAAAAAAACAAAATTGCTGTCTTTTGTTAACTACAGGATCTTCAGAACCAGTTGAAGAAGCTAAACGGCACTCTGGCTGACAGAGAGAACACTCTAGAACAGCAGCGTCTAGAACAGCAAGAACAGAACCGTTCTTCTGAACTAAAACTACAGAACACTATAGAACGACTTACAGCCAGCCTGAATCATAAAGACCAGCAGCTGCAGGTACACACACACACACACACACACACACTCACACACACACACACACACACACACACAGAGATATTGCCCTCATTCACTCCAGACTGTATTAACAGGACTATATGAACATGGTTAGAGATTTGGAAAAGAACAGAACCCAGGAGGAAGGTGATCCCATGGTCGCTAAACTGAGAACACGACTAAAGGAGAAAGAGAAAGCACTTGAGGTTTGTGTCTCTTCATTTATTATTTTTTGTGTTTATATAGAAGTACAGAAGTACTTAAAAGTACAGTACGAGAAAGGTGGGTGGTCATATGTTAGTGATTTCAGTTTCTGATGTCAGAAATGTTTCTCTGCCAGTGTCAATCCAGATATCACATTATGATCACAAGACTCAACATGAGTTATTTTTGTGTGTGTTTGTTTTCTTTTTTTATGTGCAGAAAGCATTGGATGATAAGTTTGCAGCCATGGAGGAGAAAGAAAATGAGATTCATTTGTTGCAGCTGAGTTTGAGAGAGAAAGAGAGAGACGTGGAACGTCTCAACAACCTGCTCTCACACAACGAGGAGACCATTAACGTAAGTGTGTGTGTGTGTGTGTGTCCGCGTGCGTGTGTGGAAAAAAAAAGGGAATTTACATCGGTAAATTTTGAAGATTTTTATATGATTTCCTAACTTTCCTTTACATCTGATAGGGTGTTGGGCTAATGTGGAATCAGATGCTAATGGTTTATTTCTTTTGTGTGTGTGTGTGTGTGTGTGTGTGTGTGTGTGTGTGTGTGTGTGTGTGTGTGTGTGTGTGTGTGTGTGTGTGTGTGTGTGTGTGTGTGTGTGTGTGTGTGTGTGTGTGTGTGTGTGTGTGTGTGTGTGTGTGTGTGTGTGTGTGTGTGTGTGTGTGTGTGTGTAGAGTTTTGATGCTCTCATAAAGGAGAGAGATCTCGAACTGCAGCAGCTGTTGAACTCACTGAAGAATCTTCAGAGGTGTAAAGATGAGACTGAAGAAAATCTTCAAAGAGCTCTGAGAGAGAAGGACGCCATTATACAACACCTAAAACAAGCACTGGACAACAAAACGAGAGACATGGAGGTACACACACTTTCAAACTAGAGTTTTTCTTTTATGCTGGCCTAAGTCAGAGTTTGGTTGGTGTGAAAGTGTTTTTTTTTTTTTTTTTTTTTCATATTGCAGGACATGGCCAATAGAGTTCTGAGCCAGTCAGAGTATCAGGGTCGTGACCTTGCAGAGCATATGAGTCAAAGGTTAAAACTCACAGAGGCAATGCTGTCAGAGGCGGTGAAGGACAGAGAGAGACTAGTGACTGAGAACCAGACCGCTGTGGAAAACCTGCTGGCCACCATCAGCAGCAAAGACCAGCTTATGAGGGTACTGCATACGTACTCTTACACTTATGCTTGATACATGCATTTATGAGCACAATTTCCTGTCACTCTACATGTAGGCAGGAATAAATGTCTTAAGCTTTCTGTTTTTGTCTTTGCAGGAGAGTGTGGAGCGTCACATACAGGCTCTGAATGGTAGTGCAGCTGAGTTGCAGGATCTGCGAAAGCAGTTGGCAGACGCGCAGATGCAGCTCAGAAACGCACAGAGACTGAATGCCACAGCGACACAGGAGGGACACCTAGAGAGCGCTGAACTCCGTACAATGTTGGCGGAGAAGGACTCCCTCATCAATGTGAGACTTTGACCTGTAATCTTTTGATTGCAAGGCTGCTTACTTAGATTGATTGCTTGGTCCGAACGCTCTAGTGTGCAAACGCTGTCATAAGATATTCATGTTGTGGCGGTAAACGTATGTAAAATGGCAGGTGATGTTCTGTTGGTTTTATAGAAGTTGCTAGAACGTGGACAGGACAAAGATCGGTTCCTGTTGGAAATGAAGATGGGTGAAGCGCCGCCCCCTCAGGTGCTGGAGCTCAGACAGACCATTGAGGTGTTACAGGAGAAACTTGAGGAAAGAGAAGGTGAGAGCGTGTTTGTACTGTAAGAATACAACAGTTTTAGAGTAAAGGTGCACTGATGTGGAAAATTTGGCACATAACCCAGTAATTGTCAGCAATGTATCTTCATCCCTAACTTAAATTATATCTAGACCTATTCTTTGTGTGTGTGTTTGTAGCCGAGCTGAGCAGGCGAAACAGTGAGGAAACGCTGAACATTACTACAGTCAGTAAGAAATCAGTGGTAGTTTTGAAGAAAGAGCTCACAGAGAAAACCGAAGCTCTTAACGCAGCACTGAAGAGAGAGAACCAGCTCAAGGTCTTTTTTTTTGTGTCTTATGAATGTGTGGATTTGTGTGTTTCAACGTATGAAACTTTTAGAGTAACTGTGTGTGTTTGTGACAGATTTCTCTAGCAGAGCTTCAGTCCATAGTCTCAGAACTGAAGGCAAGATTAGAGGGACAGACAGCCAATACTGAGTCCCTAACATCAACGCTCAAAACTAAAGAAGAAATCATTACTGTAAGTGTAAATTACACATGCATATACACAAAATATACCCGCACTGCCTTAAAGATAAAGATCAGAACTATTGAATATCCTAGAATGCAATAGAAGGTTTCCTGAAGAAAAAATCGCATTCATTTTTTCCATAGAGAAATTGTTTCCTACCTACCATGAGCTATGAGGTTATATTACAGTACATTTTCCTATCTGATTTTGTGGAGTGGTTCTCTGCAGGAGCTGCACCAGAGTTTGTCTCACCGAGGGGACAGCCGACTGCCTCTGACCCGGGGTCAAGCCTCCCAACTGGGTGAGAGTGAATGCAGCATGTCCTCCCTCCCTCAGAGAGAAAGAACCATCATTGGAGGAGATCACCAACAACAGGTACAAAAGTACACAAACACTTTTCATGCGTGAACAGGTATTCAACTTCTTAAGCTGATATGCGTTAGCATCTCTAATTTTGGTTTCCTTCTGATTTTGTAGGATGATGCATCTCTATCTGATTTGCTGACTGAGCAGGTGAAGTTAAATCGAGCTCTGAAAGCTGAGCAACATCTCTACTCCGACCTCATCAGAGCCGTCAAAGAGCATGACAGGTGTGTGTGTGACACCTAAAAGGTTGTATATGTTGTAATGTGATGTTGAAACCTGCATTTTAGTGATGTTTTATGTTGTCTTGTTTCAGTGTTGAGAGGCTGCAGGCACTGCAGTTGGAGCTCACAGCGGTTTCACTCCTCAGACAGCAGCTAGAAAGTGGCATCCAGATGAACACGGAGCTGAGAGATCAGCTACAGAAAGAGATCCAGAGAGCCAAACAGAGAGAAGGTGCAGTACAGCCAGAGAGTGCTGACAACCAATCAGATCTCATGCTTTAAATATAGTCACCCAAAATAACAAACTGAGAGTCAGAACCTTTTAGTTTGTCCAGGCATTAATGATGCAGGGCTAAAGCCAGTCAAAGGCTATGCTTTTTTATTTTGGCCATCAGGTTGTTGACTTTCTGGATGGCTTTTATATATCAGCCCTGCCTCTGGTGTAAAGCTGGGCACACAATAACATCACATCCAGATTCTACATCATTCCGTCTCCACATAACTGTCCTTTTTTATTCATATAAAAGCTTGCATTTATCTTTCTTCTGATATGCTTGTATGTTTGTTCTGTTTGTCAACTTTCTTTGTCGTTTTTTGGACCTTTTTTCCTGCCATCTGTGCTTTTTTTCATCTGTTTTCTGTTTTTCCTGTGTTTGTTGCTCTGTTCATTCATTCATCTGTGATTGTTATTTATTTATAGAAAAACTATTCTTTCTAATAAAAGTGTTTTAACTGTCTGTGTGGCTCATCAACACTAAAACACTACTAAATTCACCCCACCCTGCCTCTGCACACATGTATATGCCTTCACTTATTCAGGCTGTTTATTTATTTATATACATGTATATCTGTATAAACATATACAAGATATATACAAATACTAATGAGAAACTTTCCTATCCATTAACCTTCAAAACTGTCATTACATCCTCATATGCTCACTTTATTCTTGTAAGTTCATTCGTTTTCATATAAATGCACAAGAGAAATGGATCAGACAGTGTTGAATGACACTGAATGCTGGAAAAAAAAACACTGAATGCCCTGGTCTGTGTTTCTCCTCTGTTTACCCATAATCCTCTTGTGTCCATCTGCCTTGTGGGATAGTTGCCATTGCTATGCCCTCTCTAACAATCAGGGGATTTAAAAAAATATACACCTACAGTATTAGATTTTGCAGGAAATCTAGTGTCAGGAAAAATCTTTATTTGATCATTTAAAGGGATAGGTTACACAAAACCCCAAAAGTTCACCCACACAAAATAATATTTTGAAAAATGTCAGTAACCAAACAGTTGAAGAAAAAAATCTATGGAAGTCAATGGGGCCCATCAACTGTTTGGTTACTGACATTTTTCAAAATATCTTTTGTGTTCAGCAGAAGAAAAAAAATCATACTGGTTTGGAACAACATGAGGGTGAGTAAATGATGACAGAATTTTCATTTTTGGGTGAACTATCCATTATCTCGTTCATTCACACTACATAATTTTGAATTTGATCCAAATTGAATTCGTTTTATTCTATTTCCCAGTCATCTCTCTGCGCACACTCACAAAATTGAAACAAATGCACCTGATTAATTTCCTCACAACCCAGGGCTCACTGTGGCTCACTTCTCACAATGTAGTATATGTATGCTTGGAAGTAAAGATGCACCTATTTATCGGCAAAGTAGCATGAAAAAGGCTGATATACCAAACCAATGGTTTATTAATTAACTGCGTGAAGGCACTGAGTTGAATAATGTCTGTTGCATAATCCAGTCTGGGTTAAATAATTAAATACTTGCTAAACAAAATAAAACGCATACAAAATACAGCAGGGCTCAACAACAAGGACTGCTTGCCATTTTGAATGTTTTTTATGTCATTTTAATGTCTTCTGCTAATTCACACAAAATGATATCAAAATCCCCCTCTTGGGTAGTATCCTTGTGAACATAGTCTGTTATGTCTTGATTTAACGCAAACAGTTGAGAAATAAAGCGCTTGTGTAACAGTATCCATGCAACAAAAAATGACAACAGCCTAATTTCTGTTTTAATGGTAATCAAATGACAAAAGACAAAAAGTAACTCACTACTCTTGACTAAAGTTTTGTAACTTTAGTAAGGATTAATGTATATTTAATTTATACAATGAAGAATAGATTTTACATTTGATTTCTTTATTTCTGTACCTGAAAAATAAAATAAATATGCAGAGAATATCATAGCCATGATTAGTGCAAATAATATGCTATGGCGTAAATTCAGTTTGTCATATCCTGATTATGCACACTTCCATTCTCCTTATAATATCTTGTTTTGTTTTCTCAGCTGTCCTATAAATAATACAAAGGCCAAAAAAAAAAATACAAAGGACCAAGTTCATGTGGTTGTTTTTTGATATTGTAAATATTAGGGTGATGCACATACATTCATGAAATATATAGTGTTTGCAATGCCACTAACTGAATGTGTATATACGTGTGTGCAGGTTTTCACGAAATATACTAGATATAAAAATTAGAATATTGTGCAAAAGTTATAATTTTGATTAGAATTAGAATATTACATGAAATCAATAAAAAAAAAGGATTTTAAATACAGAAATGTCGGCCCTCTGAAAAGTATAATCATGCATATGTACTAAGTACTTGGTTTGGGCCCCTTTTGCATGAATTACTGCCCCAATGCGGTGAAATAAATTAACTTTTCGCACAATGTTACAATTTTTAGAGTTTCATCTGTATAGTGTTTGCAATGCCACTAACTGAATGTGTATATACGTGTGTGCAGGTTTTCACGAAATATATAGTGTTTGCAATGCCACTGACTAAATGTGTATATACGTGTGTGCAGGTTCGAACCCTTCAGAGTTAGAGAGCTTGCGTGACGCACTGGAGGAAGCTCAGCGCTGGAACACTTCTCTTCAAGCACGACTAGGGCAGATCCAGAACCGAGGAGGAGGGGTTGGACAGGCCAACGATTCTGGTACGTATATACCCATTTATATAATTAGCCTATTACTTGATTAAATTAGTTATGTTAGTTCATTATTATGCCTTAGAACTCATCGTTATTTGCTATATGCTAATTAATCTGATGATTTTAGTGGACACGCTGAGTTTGATTGGCGAGCAGACGTCCTATATGAGTATATGTGTGGGGGAGGGGCCAGAGGAGGAGCTCCAGCACTTGACTGTAGAACAACTCAGAATAAAGGTGCGTGCCTATTAACCACTAAGTGCTATTTTTGTCAAACAAAGTTAGATGATTATTTAAATTCACATTTTACGCTCACTTTCAGGTCTTAGAGCTCCAGGCAGTAAATGCCGAACTACAGAAGAGGGTGGAGAATGACATCAAGGGTAACGATCCAAGAGACTCTCAGAAAGAACCAGACCGTATCAACCTCTCAACACCTACCAAGGTATTAAAGTCTTAGAAATGCATTTTCCGGTAATTGTTTCGTAATGTTATTTGGAATATGTTTGTGCAAATCAGAAATTTGTTTTTATGCCATCATGAAAGCAGGAATCTTTTGATTTTGTGCTTTCGTGTTCCGTTGATGATTGACCTCATGTCTGTAGATGAGTTTCTAGTTACTAACATTAGTAAGCTGTAGGTTAGGCTTTCTATAGAAGTTTGTGTCTGTAACGTGTTTGTCTGCCGAATGAGTGTTTATGCATGTGTCTGCGGTAGTTTTTTCTCCCTCTAGTTCTCTCTTTTTCCTCTTTTTCTCTCTCTCTCTCTCGCTGTCTCTCTTTTGTCTCTCTCTTCCATCCCCGCTAACCCCTGTTATCTCCTCTCTCTGTCTTTCTGGCTTATTTTCTTACCCATGATCACCTGCAGCCACCCATCCTACCGTTACTGTGTGATTTCTTTATATTCTGTTCCATTATGGCATTTTGTGTTGTTAAGTCATGTGTCACCAAACATCCCATTACTGTAGCAAACACAGAGAGAGCAGCCGACTACCGCTAAAGATGATGCAAAACTGATGCCTCCAAACATGAAGGTAAGAGACCGAATCAGTCAGTTTTGTATTAATCTACTGTTATCTTGAACTTCAGCTCAGAATTTTACTTTAGCACTAAATCTGGAAACCTCACAGTGGTCTTGTTTTTGTATTTAACGTTGTCCCGTGTGTTGTTGATCTCTAAGGAGAGATGTGATGAGGGAGATCGTTCTCCAGAAGATTCCAGTGAAAGTAATCAGCAGTCACCGAGAGAGCAAGGTGCAGTACCACCCATGTCCAGATTCCTCAGGGACGAATCTGAAACAGCAGAATTACAAACGCTTCTCACAGACTGTGAGGCTGAGACAGTGTCTCAACTCAGGTATGTTCAGGCTAACTAGGTATTCACACAGTAGTTTGGTTTTATATCAAATCAAAACTTTAACTTTAAAAAACTTTTAGGGAGCAAGTGGCCAAACTCCGCTCAGAAGCGTCTGAACTTCGTGGACTTTTGAAGGAGGAAAACGCCACTGAGTCCAAAGAAAGCGCAGAGAGTTCTGGAGAAAGCGATAGCCATGGAGACTTGCACCAAACTGTGAAAGTGCTTCGCTCAGAAGCCAGAGGTCACCGAAAGATTATTCGAATGCTAAAAGAGCAGCTGCAGCGAAACTCTGCTTCTGATGCTGGAAGTCAATTCTACCCTGAGATTATGGTCAGCATGGCCAGCAACATGGAAAGGAAGCAAACAGACCGTAAAGATTCTCAGAGACGTGCCAACACACTGGAGAAAGAAAATAAACAAAGAGAAAGGAAAGAAATGGAGGAGAAAGATGAAAAAAGAAGGCAGGGCCAAAGCACCAAACCCAACAAGAATCAGAAGCAGCATGTGGCCAGACATTCAGTGAGTATCAATCAAACAACTTACACTTATGCTGCTGGAATAAGGGGGGATGTGTGGTGTAATGGTTGGTAACCAAAAAGGTTGTAGGTTCAAAACCGGCAAGAAGCAATTCTGCATGAATCTTCATAAGAATCCATTTATGATGCTTTGAATCAATACTGAGAGTGCTCAGAATATGGACAAGCCCACTGGAGCAACTGGAAGTCAAAGACAAAATAGTGATGGCTCATTGCTTGCAGGGATGGAAAAAGCAACCTTCAAATTACCTGCCCTGTGCTTTATCTAGTACGGCACAATAGATAAAGTGTGGCGTACTTAATGAAGTACGCCCCTTCTTCCCATTTCTTATTGCTTCTAGTGTGGAGATGCATTCAAACCTGATTTCACTGCTTCTTTGTCTTTGTTTCAGGCGAATGTAAAATCTCGGCTACCAGTACCTGTGAATCCCAGTAGGAGTTCTGGGCAGAGTTCTGAGGATCTAAGTGAGGCGATTTCAGACCACGTTCGCCCCAGGAGCAAAGACCTGACTGGTGCAGAGGAGTCTGATTACAGCACTGACAGCAAGATGTCTTCGAGCTCACCTCAGCACGGACACCTCGAATTAGACCATAATGGCGATGCTAGGCTGAGTCCAACCACTGGAACAAAACAGAAAACTAACATCAGACAGAACGCAGACCAGAATCTGGAATCTGAACTTATGGCGCAGTTAGAGTTGCTGAATCAAGAATGCCAGGAGAAAGAGGAGCTAATCTCCCGTCTGAGGCAACAAGTCCAGGAATGGGACGAGCTACAGGCGGAGCTACAGGAGAAGGATAAGCTCAACCGAGAATACCTGGAAGCCCTGCAAGCAGCAGAGTCCACTATTGCGTACCTGACTGCTTGCAGTCTGGACTCTGAGTGTGGAATCGGTCAAACAGGAGATGTATCGGTACAGCGTCAGTGTGCAGAACTTCAGAAGGCTGTTGAGGAGAAAGACCGACTCAATGCTCAGCTCTTGGACTGCCTAAACACAGCGGAGTCTGCCATCAAATCACTCCGAAATCTAGACACAACAAGCAGCCAAATAGACCAAATCCCTGGGCAAGGAGATCCAAAGATTCTTTGTGAGAGGCTGGAGGACTTGATTCGACAGGCCAGAACTTCTCAGCATAGTGACGACGGGTCAAGTGTCCCTCAAATCCCAGAGGTTGGTCCGACACGCGGACCTGATTCTGACCTACGACGACAAGTGGACACAATGCAGGAGTCACTGTTGCAGCAGTGCAAGTCGAATGCAGAGCTGCAGGAGAAGCTCTGGACTTCAGAAGCAGCTGTTAAAAAGTTGAGTGCAACTATCGCTGCCATGCACAACAGCACACCTGCAAGTCTGGAGGGGAATCACACTCCCGGATCGCAGGAAGGAAAGGTTCCCTCATGGCAAAAGCAACAGTTGACGGACTGTCTATGTGAATGCATTAGAGCTGCTGAAGGCGCGGTCCAGTCTCTTGCAGACGTTTGTTCGAAACCGAACCAGTCTAATGTGGAGAACTTGTCCGGTTCAGAGTTGCATCAATGGCTGGAGAGGCTTCAGCGTGCTCTGCTGGAGAGAGAGTCTCTGAATGACCCAGCCTGCACTGGGAAACGCCAACAAAAGACGAGCACGCCCATTCAGAACCTAGAGAGCTCCAAATCAGTACAGCAACAGAATGTTCTGGAATCCGTCTCTTCACACCAGAATCTTCATAAGAACCTCTTGATGCTTCTTCAGATTCATACTGAGCGTGCTCAGAAAATGACCAAACTCGAGAAAGAGCTTAGTGGGCGTGGCAAAAGTTTAGGAGGTGGAGATGCACCTGGAAATGAAAGTCTGGAGAGGAACGGCCATGTCGAAGGTTTGCAGAAGGAACTAAAGGAGAGGCAGAGGGCATGCCGGAAATTAGAGGAGAAACTGGCGATTGCTCAGTCGATCATCGCTTTGCACAGCTCTAACAAGGACAAACAATCTGATCAGCACAAAGGTGAGAAAAACAGTCAGTTTAACATTAAAGATGCTGAAACTAGCTTGTTTAAAAAACGTTTTGCATATGTGCTTTTTTGTTGAATATCAAATTTGATACATCAGGCTTTTATGACTTATATAGTATAGTGAGAATATATAGCTCATTCTGAGCAAACATGATGCCCAGACTGAGCAAACATATGCAATTTGTACAGTTGCTGATATTTATATGGACAAAAAGTAAGATGAAATTCTGTTATTTTGGATTGTAAATCAATGAGATCTTTATTAATAGTTTAACAGACTACTTAAAATGCATATCATGTCCAAATGTCTTCTTAGTAAGATGATATGATATTTTTATGATGAAAGCTCTGAAATTTTAATTGCATGGGGCAAAACATATTATGCAATGCAATACAATGATGATTGAGAGATAATAAATAAATGTTCCTCAAAAGCCTGATAGATCATATTTGATACTTACATTTTAACATGATTTTTCTAAAAAAAAAAAAAAAAAAAAAAGAGAAATGTAGTTGCTTCAGTCCAGCAAGTGTTCATCTTGAAATATTCCTAACAAAATAAAAGTTATTCTTACATTTACTTGTTAAAAATTGTGAAAGATTTCACAGCAAAAAAAACAAGACCTGAAGGTTTTTAGAACTATACTAAAAGGCTTTTCAGCAAGTAAAAGGCCTTTTACTTGCTAAAAAGTATAAACTATCAATTAGAAGACAGAACATTGTGTTCAACAGTTAAGCAAAGTTTGATAATGCAGAGGCCTTAGAAATTAGCATATCAAATATGATACCGCAGGCATTTTAGGGTTAACGCATGCTACAGGAAAATGTTGCGTGTTTGTCTGTCCGGGGACTGCTGTTCTCAACCCTGCCTGTGTGCTCTAGCGCCCCCTGGTGAACGGGATGATAAAGGGGTGCAGGTGGAGGCACAGGACCTCGGGTACGAAACAAGTGGAAGGAGTGAGACGGAGGTGGAGGGCAGTAGCACAGGTAGACAGGGGAACACACTTTGTTTTAATAAGACTGCATGTCAGGGTTTCTGCATGAAAAGGCAATTTCAGAATCTCTTATCACTATTGATAATCCACGGTTTGCAAACTGTTACTGACTGCATGCTCATAATAAACAATGGTGTTCACGTTTAGAGGTGATATAAAGAGGTAATGTTTATCATTATTTGCTAACACTTTAAAACAAGGTTCTGTTTGTTAACTGCATTAGTTAACATGAACTAACAATGAACAATACTTCTATAGCATTTATTAATCTTAATGTTGATTTCAACATTCAGTCATTTACTAATATATTATTAAAATCAAAAGATGTATCTGTAAATATTTATTTAATGGACCTGAGAAAACATGAAATTACAAAGTAAGTTGTATTTTTACTAAAGTTAACAAAGATTAATAAAAAACTGCAACAGATATATTGCTCATTGTTAGTTAATGCATTAACTAATGGGACCTTAAGTGTTTCCCATTATTTACTCACTTCTAATATCGTTCCAAACCATGGCTTTCTGTACTCGGTGCAACACAAGCATTTAGCAGAATGAGTGCTGTTTTTTTCTACGGGTAAATGTCACGAGGGTGAGTAAACAATGACAGAATAAAAAGTTTTTGGTGCACTTTTCTTTAAACCTTGGTTATATGTTTGTCAGCATGTGTGTGTGTTCTTTAACATGATTTGCAGAAGGTCTTCCTCCGCATGACCAAACCATTACTTATCCCCGTTTTAATAATATATATGGCTTCTTTCTCTGAGAACTGCAGCCTCCTTCCAGCATAGTTCAGATTGCTCTTATTAATGCAAGTCTATTTTTCTTTGTGTGTGTGTGTTTTCTTTGTCCTCTGTGTGTTTGATGTCTCTATCAGATGTGGATGGTGTTTTGCGGTTGGTTCCTTCTCTGTCTCCTGTCCTCACGGGCACTCGGGACCGATTTTCTCCAGACATTACCGCATCCAGCCCCTCGTACCCCAGCTCTCCTAGCCTGAGCTCCCCTCGACCCTCCGACTATCATGCCGACCCCACCATTCACATCCAGCAGCTCCGGTCACAGATCGAAGGACAACACAAAGTCATCCAGCACCTCCAGAGACAGCTGCGGAAGAAGTCTTTGTCATCTGAGCTCCTGAGTGTGACCTCTGACCTCACAGCAGGTGAAGAAGATGAGGATACGAAGATCATGAAGGCTCAAATCACCCAACTGAACACTGAGCTGGAGAAAGAGAGAAGCCTGAACAGAGCCAGCCAACCAGGCTCTCCGTCCAGGTAACCTTCATCAGGATTTATTCTTCATCTTGTGGTTTATTTATTTATTGGTAACACTTTACAATATGTCCCCATTAGTTAATGCATTAACTTACTTTAAAGGGATATTTCGCTCAAAAAATGAAGATTGTCATCATTTACTCAACCTTGTGGTGTTCCAGCCCATAAGACTTTGGTTAGTCTCTGAAACACACATTTTCAAATCCTCCATTGAATGTCTAATTAACCAAAACATAGAAGATCCAAAAAGGTCATAAAGATTCAAATCTATTTGAATCAAGCAGTTTAATCCAAGTCTTCTGAAGAGATACAATCGCTTTATGTGATGAACAGATTTAATTTAGGTTTTTATGCACATATAAACACACATGCATAGAGCGGATCACATACGGCATGTACAAGCTTCTGTGTTTGCAATATGTGCAGGAATGTGTGTCGATCATTGTTTAGATGTAAATAAAAGGTTAAATTAAATCTGTTCAATATATAAAGTAATTGTATCTCCTCTCCAGACTTGGTTTAAACTGCTTGATTCATATTAATTAATGTTATGATGCCTTTATGACCTTTTTGAATCTTCAATGGTTACCTGGACCTTTAATAAAGGAAAAGAAACCTCTTAGGTTTCATTTAAAATATCTTCATTCATATTTTTTATAGGTTAAAACGACATGAGAGTGAGTAAATGATGACAGAATAAAAAAAATTTGGGTGAACAATGCCTTTAACAATGAGAAATACATTTTGTTACAGTGTTTTTTTTCTAATCTTTATTAACATTAGTTAATACAAATATTAATTATTAGTTCATGTTAACTCAGTTCCATTAAATAATATGAACAGATACAACTTTTGATTTTAATAATATATGAATAAATTCGATTTATTCGGTGGCTCTCAATTGTCAAAACACCATTCAAAATGCTCGCTACTGATGCGAAAAACGCAGAAAATCGGACCTGATCCGAATTTTTTTTAATGATGGACGAAAGTTTCGGAGGCAGTGTGTAAGCGTGATTGACTTAACGTGACGTCATATTTATTTTGTAACGTGCGAAAATTTCGGACGCGAATTTCGGACTCGGTGTGCAAGGGCCTTACGTCATGTTAACTCATATAGTTAACAAATTAAACCTTATTGTAAAGTGTTACCTATTTGTTAAATGTCATCCTCTCTCTCTCTCTCTCTCTGCAGAATTGAGTCTCTGGTCCAGTCTCAGGCCCGGGAGTTGTGTGAGCTGCGGGAACAGATCCGTGTGTCCCGTGGTTTGGGTGTGGAACAGCGTAAACAGATGCTGCAGATCAGAGGGGCTCTAGAGGAGTTATTCCAGCCCAGTGAGATGCAGTCTGATCAGGGTCTCCAGCTCAGAGAGCAGCTGGACCGCAGTCTGAGCCTGCTGGAGAAACTAGAGCAGGGTAAGGGTCAGCAAACACACAGAGAAACTAGGGTTGGGGATCATTGCATTATATAAGTAATTTAATAAAAATGTAAAGTTATTTTTTAAAATAACTGAATTAATAATAAAAACAATTGTATGTTAGGAATTATTAACTGACTAAATATAGATTTGAAACATACAAGCAAATATAAGTAATGGCAACAAGTGCTTTCAGTATCTGAGAGTGTTTTAAATACAGAAAATTTGAATATGGCGCAAAAGTTAATTTATTTCAGTAAGAGTCTATATAATATATTAGTTTCACCTTAAGTTGAATTACTGAAATAAATGAACTTTTGCACGATGTTCTAATGTTTCGAGTTTCACCTGTAAATGCAAGTTTTCCAGACTGGTGTAGTGTGGGATTTTTTTTAATTAAAAAAACGAACAAACAGTTTTGCTACTTGCAATAAAAGAAAATGTAAATATAAAGCAGGATTTCTAATTTTCATCTAACTTGACTTTTCTAAAAGAACTAAAACTGAAACACTTTTATATGTTTTCTGTTTTCCTTTAGTTTCTACAGGAGGACCTGGTATGGATAATGAGGAGGGAGCGGAGTCAGAAATGAAGCTCAGGTGAGAACCGCTTTCTGCTTTATATATGCTAAGAACGATGCCCTGTGATCTAACAAATAACAAATGAGCTTTATTTGCCAAGTGTGCGCAAACACACAAGTATTATGTAATAGATGATAAATGAAAACAGTATTAGTATGCTTATGCTGTAGTTTTCACTTGAGTCTGTAGCTACTATTAGCCATTAATCCAGCTTGTGTTTGATGCTGTAGTCTTTGGCTTCCTCCTGACAGTGATTGTGAGTGTGTGTGGGAGGAGCTGCAGTACCTGCGCTCTCAGCTAGAGGGCGACAGAGAACAGCAGCAGCTACAGATGGTTTATTTGTGCAGACAGAACCAGAATCTTGCCATTAGTACACAGCATTACATTGACCTGTGAGTGCTGCCTGCTGTGGCCCGTGTGCAGTGTGTGTGATCTCTGCAATGAAACCTTTCTTGGAGTAATTGAAGATTTTGTTCTGTATTTTCTCTTTGGGTGGCGGTCTTCACAGCCAGATTAAGGCTTCATCCCAATTCATATAACATTCAAACTGTATAGTATGCAAGTTTATGATTAATCTGTGGATCATGTGACACTGAAGACTGGAGTAATGATGCTGAAAATTCAGCTTTGATCACAGGAATAAATTACATCTTAAAATATATTCACATAGAAAACAGCTATTTTAAATTGTAATAATATATTACAATATGTCTTTTTGATCAAATAAATGCAGCCTTGATGAGCAGAAGAGACTTCTTTCAAAAACATTAAACCCTAAGCCTTTGAAGGGTAGTGTTTATTTTTTATTTTTATTTTTTAAGTGTGTTATTTGGACTGGTAGCTGCAACAGCAGGTTTTAAATGAACCTAAAACTGAAATTAAATTTAAGGTAATTTTTGCTCATGTACTACAAAGTTAATGCATATATAGTAGCAAATAAAAGTATTGGATCTGGGATTAATCTTTACTCTTTTACAGCCTTATTTCCTTAAATAAGTGTGGTATTGTTGTGTTGATTAGTGAGTAGTTTTGTCGTGTCCCTCTTTTTCTTTTTTAGACAGTTTCGTTCTGTCTGTAATTATATGTGCGTGTCTGACAGGCTCTCTGCAGAGCTACGGGAGAAAGACCGGCTCATTCAAGCTCTGCAACATCAACTGCGAATGCAAGTTCAGAGAATGCATCAGTGCTCAGACTCCGAGATAAGTGACAGACTGTCCAATGATGGCACCACATCCTTCCAGTACAGCCCTCCTGCTCAGCGCAGGCAGACCCCCAACAGACTTCACACAGGTAACACTCACCTGATTAGATATACAGGCATTTCATTTGTTTGTAAATGCACCTGATTGTATCTCAACTAACATCAGAATTGGCATTTCAGCACTTCATCACGTACTTCCACGTTGCATTTTTGAGAAACATACTTAGAAAAGGAACAAACGTTTGTAATCCTCGCACACAGAAATCCATGTTATAGATGTGAGATCCATCAGAAGACGGCACTTGCTTCATTATGGGCTTTTCTTTTTCAAATCCATGATTTATTAGGCTATCGATTTAACTTATATTGAGCTGTCACGTTTATTTTTCCAACCCACTGCTCACAATTGAAAGCCGAACTCAGAAATAACTTGTATCCATCAGGCTGGCAATAATATAAAGTAATAATAAATAAGTAAATGATTAAATGAAAGTAATGGAGCAACATTTGCTGATTGGGCTACAGGCGGTGCACACGTCAATGGGTCCAGTCGGGTTCGAAATTAATTTAATTCAAATTTTATTGGGTCTGTTTTTTCTTAAAAAAAATATATATATTAATGCACGCCGGGTTTGGGTGTCTGACAGGGCAAGCCGCATTAAACTATACACGTTAACCATATCTTACGAGTTACTTTGACTGCCTTAAAATAAGACTTCCTGTTTGAGACAAATTGGATTATGCATCTTCTGCGCAGCTGCTCACTCTGTGTCATCCGCTATATCAAACTACTGTATATCGATATAAACGGTGTTGCCTCATCCCTCATCCTATATCGTTTATAAAATATATATGAATGTATCGTACAAATTCGATATCCCACCCAGCCCTAATCTGCGATCCTGTCAGCTTAAGTATTTCGAGTCATGAAGTGAAACGGCAGAAGCTGAAGCCGGTGTCCCATTGCAGGCCCTCAGAGATGCATTATTCAGTAAGCACTGTTTTCTCCTCTGCCCTCCTGAGAGCTGTTAAGAGCCCTGAGCATGTGTGTTGTGTGTTGAGTGTTTAGTATCATGCAAACAGATAAATGTAGCTCTTTAGTAAAGGCATCAGCACAAGATGATGGACTAACTCTCATAGCATTACACTAGCAAACAGAAGGAGTTTGTTACTCCTGATCTCTCTTCAGAACGGCCTGGTTCAGGTTTCCCTGCAACTGGGACATAATAGATAGAGAGATACTCTGTGAACGCGTGATGGACTACACCGTCTTTGCAGTTTGTTTAGTGCTAACGTTTTTCGAGGCGATTTGAGTTAAGCTTAATTGTCATTCAGACCGTATACATGTTCGTGAAAGCCTAATTTGTGGTAGTGCTGTGCTAAACTTGCTACTGGATTACAATTATACTGAGATCTGGTGTTATAGTGAGACCTGGTCTAGGTTAACAGTAGCTCAGCTTTGAACATGAGTGAACAAAAGATGGCTCATAGTGCCATCTCTCGTAGCAGATGGAGGAAGGTGCTAAACGCCACCAAAGAGGAAGGTAAAAACCAAGCGTTACTCTCTTCTTGACTGTCCTGTTCTTCATTTATAAGTGGTGCTGATGCCTTGTTGTCTTGAATTATAGGTTAGGGATAAGTAACAGAATTTGATGTTTAAAACAGTGTTATTTTAGTATTATTCATATACTAATATAGAATGTATTCATATTTTCAGTTTGCTTTTTTATTTTTTCAGTTTTCATTTTAATTATTTGTTTTCGCTTTTGTCATTATTTTATTCTTAAATATTTCTATTAAGATTTAATTTGCTCTTATTTTAGTATTAGTAATTGTAGTACTTGAACTTGTTTCAGTAAAAGATTGGGTAAGTTTTTTGTTTTGTTTTTTGACAGAAATTAATACTTTTATTCAGCAATTAAATGTACAAAAGTGACTAAAAACATTTGAACTTTTTATTCATCAAAAAATTCTGGATTTTTTTTTTATCACAGTTTCCACAAAAACATGAAAATATGAAGCAGCCCAACTGTTTTCAACAATAATAATACTAAAAAGACAATAAACATTAATAATCAAAATGTTTTTTGAGCAAATCATCATATTAGAATGATTTCTGAAGGATCATGTGACACTGAAGACGAGTAATGATGCTGAAAATTCAGCTTTGATCACAGGATTAAATTACATTTTAAAATAAATTAAATAATTTTTTTGTATTAAAATTAATTTATGGATCATGTTTGTTCTTGTGTGCATTTGTAAATGACTTTTTTGTTGTTGTCTCTTGCAGGCCTGAAGGCAACCAATGGCGACGCTTTTACAGATATGGGGGTGGTATCTGGGGGTGTGGCTGATGGAGGGGGCGTGGCTGATGCTGGAGAGGGGAGTGTCCGAATGCTACAGTGGGAGAATGGGCGTCTGCAGGAGCAGCTGAGAGGCAGCGAGGAGCTGAACGCTACACTTCGTAGTGAACTGGACCTCACACGCTCCATCCTGGAGCACAACCCACAGAACGAGACCGAAGACAAACAGCCGGAGCAGCAGATCACGCCGGCGGGCAAGACTATCAACTCAGGTAGAGCTCACACTGGTTACTCACACTGGAGAACTCTGCCCAGAATGAGCTCTCATTGGTCCAAAATAAACATAACTGTACAACTAAGCATTATAAGTTAGTATAACATTATTTATGTTTTACTGTATCGTATTTGATATGCACATTTCTAAGTCCTCTAACATGATCAAAAACAGCTGAAAAACCTTGTACACAATCTACTACATGCCTTCTGTCATCTGATTTATTTCATACATTTTTAGCATTTAATAAGTATGTTTGACTTTGTCTCTTTGCTGTGAAATCTTTACTGATTTTTAAAAAGTAAATGTAAAAATATGTGTTATATTGTAAGTAATATTTCAAGATGAACACTTACTGGACTGAAGCAACAATATTTAGAAAATAATAAAAATACGTTTTATTAGAAAATCATGTGAAAATCAAATATGATCATCAGGCTTTTGAGGGAGGTTTATTGCCTCATCTCTCAATCATCATTGTAATATATTGGATTATATGTTTTGGCCCCCGACAATAAAAACTTCAGAGCTTTCATCATAAAACTATAACTATACAAATATCATCTTCCCAAGACATTTTATTGAGAGATAAAAAGTGATAACTGATATTTATTGGCATTTTATGCAAGTTATTAGAATTTCATCTTATTTTTTGGACATATAAATAACATCTGCACCAAATTTAATGTTTTTACTCAGTTTGTGTCTGAATAAAATTGAGGTGTTTTTTCCCTCCTCGAGTATGAGCTCCATGTTCTCACTATATTAGACTATATGAGCCATAAAAGCCTGATGTTTCAAATTTGAAACAAATAAATAAAAAAGGTTTGATTTAAAAAAAGAAAAGAAAAAAGATTTTACTGACTATTTTTTCATATGGCATTCTTTACAGGGTTATGTTCTTGGTTAGGATTATCGAATGCTTACAATGTGCTTATGTTATTGAGGGTCAGAAATCTTTTACATTATAATTCATAAGTGGATGCAGAATTGGCCTATTGCATTGTTTCTCTCTCTCTTGTAGATCTGTTAGCAGAACACCTGCAGGAGATCCGAGCTTTGCGTCAGCGTCTTGAAGAGACCATCAGAACCAATGAAAGACTCCGAGAACAGTTAGAAAGAAAGTTACAGGAAGTTGAGAAAGACTCAGGTGAACGCGCACAAACTCATACAAATTAATTGCATGTTTAAAGATGCTCGCAACGCTCGTAATATCTTCAAATCACTTAATATGTATGTGTGTGTGATCAGCAGCCACTAATATCTTCATCGCTGGCTCTGAGGATCAGGCTCACATCAGCAATGAACTTCACTTCCTCCTGACCCAAAACCACACACTCAAAGAGCAGCTCAACCAGGGAGCACGAGGTAACACAGGCTCCTGAAAAAGCCTTAAACTAAGTTTCATCAAATTTAAGGCCATAAAAGTCTGAAATATTGTAAAGGGTATAACAAAATTAGTATGGTATAACTTTAATTTTGAAATGCATACATTTTACTACTTCGAGTTGCACAAGAGTCCTGGTGTATTTCAGGCTTGTTTATAATTAAAAGTCTTGCATTATGCACAAAATATTTTATTCTGTTTACTATCGGTATTAACACAAACTATTTCTGGTGTTTAATTCAATGTAAACTAATGTGGTTTGCAAACCATTAGTCAAATGGGAAGAACTTCATAGGAAGAAAAGACTAAGATAAGATAATAGTCTTTTTATTGCCTTTCTTTAAACGCATTAATATAGTTTCAGCAAAATTCAAAATCGATCGACCTCTAATTTAGATGTATTGATATATTAGCACAAACCAATACCAGTACATCTGTGCCTGTTTAAGTCAAATCATCTGAGATGCATGATTTATTTTGAGGTTGTTTTTTTGCTCTGTATGGACACACATTTGTGCAGGTCTTAAAAGTGTCTTAAATTAGATTTTTATAACTCTGCAGAGACCCCGTCTAATCTGTTAAAACTACTACTTGCTGTAATCTTTTAGCTGTTGTCACAGGTGTGTGTGTGTGTGTGTGTTAAACAGACAAACAGAAGGAGAACGATCGCCTTAGGGAAACTTTGGCCCGTCGAACTGCTAAACTGGAAATGAGCAGAAACGAGTGTGAAACCCTAAAACAAGAGAGAACTCAACTACAGGACAACCTGTACAGGTAACACACACACACACATTCACACATGTTCCTGTAGATGTCCCGTATGGCTAGGTGTCTTTCCTATAAAAGAGATCATCCGCAGAAAACAGATCCAGTATCATGTAATGTGTTTGGTTTGTATCATGTGTCATTCTCAGAGGGCCCGTGTAATGAGTTGTTTTAATTATTGCAATTATTTGTAATCCAGGAGGTAAATGTGTGATTGGCTAATGAGAGTTTCATATTACACACACACACACACACACACACACACACACACACACACACACACACACTCATTATGTCGTCCCGTAATTTTAAATGTTTCCTACACCCAAATGAGTATCTTTCACTACGAACAGCCAGTTAATATTTAAACCATTTTGAATCTTTCAAACCTTTTACAGCATTTTTCAGGTGCTAAAAAGCCAGCTTTGAGTCCAGTTTGATTTTTAGTGAGTGATTCAGTTGTTAATAGGGATGGACAATATATCTGCCACCATATCGGTATCGGCCAATATATGTTCATTTTTAATGTTTGAGTTAATTAGGCCGATATATTAAAGCCGATGGATAATGCATTATTTCCTTTTTCAAAAACAAAACAAACATTGATACATTATTAATAATAACTAGCTTTTTTTCCATATTATTTTACAAAAACAATATGGTTTAATTAAAATCATGTCATTATTGTCTGTTCGTAGACTATTTAGTTTTTTTACTGCACATGCATTTTTATTTTTTATTTGTTGTCCAATTACTTTTTTGCATATAGGCATTTTATTTCTTTGTAAGACAATAGATTTTTTTGTTTGTTAAGGTCATCGGAGTGTAAAAGTATTTTTAAAGTAAAGGACTGTTACTCTGGTTCAGTATAGCCTACTGTACTGTATATGTTTGATTTATGTTGAAGTGCTTTGGACATGGCTTTTAATGGTGAGTAAGTTGTTAATTCAGTAATTATTCTGACTGATTCAGTGAGTCAGTTGTTCAGTAATTATTCTGACTGATTCAGTGAGTCAGTTGTTCAGTAATTATTCTGACTGATTCAGTGAGTCAGTTGTTCAGTAATTATTCTGACTGATTCAGTGAGTCAGTTGTTCAGTAATTATTCTGACTGATTCAGTGAGTCAGTTGTTCAGTAATTATTCTGACTGATTCAGTGAGTCAGTTGTTCAGTAATTATTCTGACTGATTCAGTGAGTCAGTTGTTCAGTAATTATTCTGACTGATTCAGTGAGTCAGTTGTTCAGTAATTATTCTGACTGATTCAGTGAGTCAGTTGTTCAGTAATTATTCTGACTGATTCAGTGAGTCAGTTGTTAATTCGGTAATTATTCTGACTGATTCAGTGAGTCAGTTGTTAATTCGGTAATTATTCTGACTGATTCAGTGAGTCAGTTGTTAATTCAGTAATTATTCTGATTCAGTGAGTCAGTTGTTAATTCGGTAATTATTCTGACTGATTCAGTGAGTCAGTTGTTAATTCGGTAATTATTCTGACTGATTCAGTGAGTCAGTTGTTAATTCAGTAATTATTCTGATTCAGTGAGTCAGTTGTTAATGCGGTAATTATTCTGACTGATTCAGTGAGTCAGTTGTTAATTCGGTAATTATTCTGACTGATTCAGTGAGTCAGTTGTTAATTCAGTAATTATTCTGACTGATTCAGTGAGTCAGTTGTTAATTCAGTAATTATTCTGATTCAGTGAGTCAGTTGTTCAGTAATTATTCTGACTGATTCAGTGAGTCAGTTGTTCAGTAATTATTCTGACTGATTCAGTGAGTCAGTTGTTAATTCAGTAATTATTCTGACTGATTCAGTGAGTCAGTTGTTAATTCAGTAATTATTCTGACTGATTCAGTGAGTCAGTTGTTAATTCAGTAATTATTCTGACTGATTCAGTGAGTCAGTTGTTAATTCAGTAATTATTCTGATTCAGTGAGTCAGTTGTTCAGTAATTATTCTGACTGATTCAGTGAGTCAGTTGTTAATGCAACTTAATTGTTCTGATTTTATATTATAATGTTGTCAAAGGACATCATATTTTGTGCACGCATTGATGTGAGCGTGTGTGTGTGTGTTTCAGGCTACAGTGTGAGAACAGTCATCAGAGGCAGCAGTTGTGTGACACACAGCAGCTCTTGCAGACTGTGCGTGTGGAGCTACAAGTACACGAGCACATGAAGAACTCCACACAGACTCACAAAGGTACATTCACATGCACTGAACATGCTCACTAGGTTTGAGACACAGCTCATAACTGTGTGTGTGTGTGCAGGAGATGGCCGTGGGTCTGATTTTGAGGGCGGTTCAGCAGTGGATATGAGCGAGCTGCTGGGTGAGATCAGACAACTGCGTGTTCAGCTGGAGAGAAGCATCCAGACCAACACCACACTGAGACAGAGACTAGAACAACAGCTACTGACCCGCACTGACCACACATCAACCATCAACATCAACTACCTGCTGCATAAAACCGGTACACACACCAACTCCATTATCAGACTCAGTCGCATGTTGTGTAAGCGATGTCTTTATAGGAAATGTGTTATTTATAAAGCAAAAATGCTGATGAGGCTTACAGTGGTTTAAACAAACCTTCGCCTGGGAAAACCACTGTAACACGTCAAAGTGTTTTAAGTGTTTGTTACTGGTACAGGCAAATTCATGAAAACAAACGTCTTTCTTTCTTTCAGATGAAGCTGGTAAATCTGATGTTCTTCACTTACAGACAGACGTGTCTAGTGCTGCACACGGTACATATCTTTATGTGTTTAATAAGATGCTGATCAGTTCATCAACAGATTTTAATTGCAATGATGAATCTAAAGAGCATGTCCTAAAATCAAATAAACAAAATAACAAGTTATATTTTGTTTAAGAAAATAAAGACTGTTTAGGTTCATGGTAGTATTTTGTTTTAGTGCCATTTTCCTGATTATGAATAAAATAAATAATTGTATTTTACACATATATGTATGTATGTGTGTGTGTGTGTGTGTATAGAGAGAGGGTTTTATTTTAATTAAGTAAATATACTATATTACATTAAAGAGAATCTAATTAAATCATTAAAATATTTTTAATGCTTAAATGTTTTTAAGAAACATTGTAACAAAATCTTTATTGTCTTAGAAATAAACATGATTTTCCTCTTCAGTTGGATTTTTTTTTAATGTGACCACAAGATATATATATATATTTTTTTAATTCGCTCATAAACCCTGAAAATGAAATGTTTATTTTGACATGTTGGTCATTAAGTTGTCTTTGTGTTTAGACAGCGGTAGTTCAGCGGACTCTGGTTCCCATGCTCCGTCCCGGCTGGTCCCGGGACACCGGCTGTGGGCGGACCGACGAGGCCGGCACGTTCTGGGTCTGATCGAGGACTATAACGCCCTGCGCAAACAGATCACTGAAGCCAAGAGACTCACTGCAGATCTGGACACACAGATACATGACTGCGGCAGGGTGAGAACACACACACACACACACACACACACACACACAGTCTCATGTGCTCATGTTTCAGCACTGAATGTGTTCTCTGCGGTGTGTGTCAGGCTGTGGATCCGCTGAAGAGCTTCTCTGGCGGTGTCGACACCATGCAGCAGGTTCTGGAGGAGGCCGCCCGACTCCTCAAACTACTCTGGAGAGTCTCACTGCCCTCGGGAGACGGCACACACACTCAACAGGTAACACACACACACACACACACACACACACACACACACACACACACACACACACACACACACACACACACAAATGAAGATTAAATATGATGAGTAATGAAGGAAGATAACTGACCAAATTAAACATCATGAAATCCAATCATTAAATAAGTGTCAAATAAAAATATGAAAGGAATTAACATTTCATTATTTAATTATGTGTGTAATAAAATACTATTCTCTTAAAAAGTTAATAATTGTTAAACTTATTTTAAAAAAATATTTATTAAATAAAAAATAAACCTGGCCACCAAATATAAAAATAAATAAAAACACACAACCATGTGTACTTTGTATAAACAAGTTTATTTTTATTTATTTATTTGGATAAAATAATAAAATCCCTTGTAAAGTGCTCCTATCCTGAAATAAAAAAAATAAAATGTGACCATAAATAAGGTGTGAAATTAAATGGAATTAAAATTAATTAAAATTACTATTTATTTATTTATTTATTCATTCATGTTTTTTTATTTGAAATAAAATACAGCTTTTAATAAAATATAGACATGTTTAAATATATTAAATAAATAAAATCATTGGGAAGTGTATTCATTATTCATTAAATAATGTGTGTGAGATATCTGTTCTTCTTTTTTCATAAATAGTCTATTTAATTTTTTTTTACAAATGAAGGTATGTATTTATGAATATGTATTTATTTATTTGAAATAAAAGATGCCTTGTGATACAAAAAAAGCAAATAAAATTAGATTGAAATAATTAAATCAGTGATGAAATAATGAAATGCATTGTAAATAAAAATGCAATGAAATGAAGCTGATCAGAATCCCAGCAGCTTATAATACACTGATCCTCTGAAGTGTAAAAACTGTGTGTGTGTGTGTCATCAGGACGATCTGTTGAGGAGTGAGATCAGTCGTCTGAAGAGTCGCCTGTCCCAGCAGGAGCGGATGCTGACCGGAGCCGTGAGACGCCTGAGATCCACCAACCAGCTCAAAGAGGGCATGGAGCGCATCGTCATCGACCAGCGTAAGACACACACACACACACACACACACACACACACACAACACTCGCTCATCTAGAGGAATAATGTGCTGATGTGTGTCCTGTGTTTCCTGCAGTGTCTCTGACTCACGGCGTGCTGAAGAGAGCCAGAGGAAACCTGGAGGTGCGTTTGTGTTTCCAACACCCAATAAACCAAACTTTCTATTCAGCAAAGAATCCTGACAAAATGTTTTTTTTTTACAAAAATTAACCATCACAACTGTTTTCAACATTGATAATAATCAGAAAAGTTTCTTGAGCATTAAATCCGCATATTATAATGATTTCTGAAGGATCATGTGACACTGAAGACTGGAGTAATGATGCTGAAAATACAGCTTTGTATTTATATATTCACAAAGAAAACACTTACGGTATTTTAAATTGTAATATAAAAAAAAAAAAAATCTGTATTTTTTATCAAATAAATGCAGCCTTGGTGAGCAGAAGTTTTCAAAAACATAAAAAAATCATACTGACCCAAAACCAAATGTCCGTGAGTGACATTAAAGAATAAAATGATTGTAAACACATTTTTGGACCCAAAGTATGATTTTGTTGATTTCGTTTTTGAATGCCAGAATTAATTTATTGGCATATATAGTAAACGCTAAAAAAAATAGCCTCCAATAAAGACTATTATTTTCCAAAAATATATATATTTTGGACAAAAAAAAAATGCTGCTCTTTTTATTTTTTTTATTACTTTCCCATAAAAACATAAAAAGAACCACTAAAATAAAATTGAACAAATTGTTCCGTTGCTTTGAATGTCTGTAAAGAACATTATCCTGGATTTATATTTCTTTTTAAGGGTTTTTCTTTCTCTTCTCTCCTTTCCTCCTGATATTAATGCTCTGTCTGCTGTGCTTTATTTCACATCTGTATTTCAGTCCAACTCTCTGAATGTTTTTGGGCTGAAGGGTCTGCAGGTGGAAGGTCAGTTTAATGCAGGGTTGTGCAGGGCTTGTGAAGGCCATTTGTTTCTGTGCATGACGATCACTGCATGCTCTCTCTGATTCCTTCTGTTCTTGTGGCAGCTTGCAGTCGTTTAAAAGCCCATATAAAAAGGTTTTTTTTGCTGTTCTGACTGGGGAGTTTGTCTTTTTATTTCAGGCATGTGATGCTCTGCATGGACTTTATTGATTGTTTGGCATCTCTATAGGTCTCTTGAGTCTTTTCACCTTTGTGTTCCTGTAGGACATCCCACTGAATGGCCAGTGACCAATCAGCAGTCGAGGGGCGTGGCCAGTCCACCGCAGCGTTCAGGCAGAGGCTCAGCATGCAGTGAAAGCTCCTCCCACTGCAGCTGCTAGACACGCCCACAGCTGATGTCATAGCGATGTCCTCTTCATTTGCCTTTTTAATTTATTTTTCTCTTTGAGGTACGCTGATGAAGTATTTGCACATTATACAGTACGCATTTAACTCATGTAAAGGGAATGTTTTTTTTATATTGTAAAAGATTTTCTCCTGTAAATATTTTGAACTTTAGTTTTATACGGTTTCCCTTGAATGGTTTTAAGCAGTCTCATGTTCACTGCCTCTATCCTGTGATGTAAATGGTACATGCACATTAATGTTGCAGACTGTGATACAAGTAAATGTGTAAAACCCTCAGCAGACTCGGTGCTTTTATGGTAAACTGGTTTGATTTTTAATGGGAGAATATGCTTTTAATCTAGTCTTCTCATAACATTTTCTTTCAAATACCAAACTGTTACAAAACTTTAATTTAATTTTACATTTGCTACATATTCACACTGGCAAACCAGTGTAGAAACTATAAAAAGCATATTTTATAACATTTTCTCACATATTTTATAACACATTCTCATTAAAAAAACAACAACTGCATATTTGCTGTGCACTCAGGATTATATTAAATAATATACATTACAAAAATGTAATGATTTGAAAAATAAAAAAAAATCTATTCAAACTACTAGATATCAAACATGAATATAAAGACTAACAAGATTTCTAGCATCATGTTACAATGAGTTTTACCATATTATTAATTAGGTTTATATTTATTTACAAATACACTTGTTAATTTATTAATCTTGAACTGTTTTAGTATATGCATACATTATAACTTCCACACTTTTGTGACATAATCTAAGATTCCCATGCATAAAACCTTACTACATATTACAGTACTTACTATAACCTTAATATATGTACTATATACTAATATTGTCCAGCACAAGAGTTTAGTGTTCAGGCAAAAAGTCAGACCATATTCATCTTTACTCTATTACAGTTTATTATGGTTATAAGACAAATATATGGCAACCGGGAAATAAAAAGGTTTAATACAAACGGCTATGACAAAATTATATACTGTACATGTAACTACAAAAAACATTTAAATGTATTTTGCCAGTTTTCAAAGCTGCTGTCAGGCCCACGTGTGTGTGTTCATGAGGAAAGAAACATAACGGTTTTAAATAGAAAAGGCCCTGTGTGCAGTCCAGGTCACGCAATGACCTTTGGCACCAATAGGACGATGAAGCCAGAATCACTGAAACTGATTCATAATTGTCGAGTTTCCCTTACACTGTGATCCAGATCTCTGAATCAGCTTTTTCAAGTACTGCGCTCTCATCAGAGCAGACGGTGTGCGGCAGCGAGCGCATCAGCGCTGGACGTGCCGGACGAAGGCTTGCACCAGCTGGATGAAGGGCTCCTGGCCCTCCGGCGTGCCCTTGGATCCTGGTGCGGGGGGTTTGGTTTGTGGAGAGGGAAGAAGCCCGCTCGCTGGGGAGGAAGGGGAACCTCGGCGGAAAAACCGGAATAATGTGGACAACAGTGTACTCTGGAAGAACAGGAAGAGACCAGATGGAATGGACTGGAAAAATATCTCAGGCAAATGGGTTTAAAAACACTGTAGAAATGCATTGTTCACATTCAGGAAAGATTCATTTATTCTAAGAACTGTCCAAGAAAAAAATATTTTTTAATAGGCTATTGAGTGTGCATGCATATATATATATATAAATAAATCTAATGTATATATTTAAAAAAAAAAAACTGTTTATTTAAGATTCTTTTTCACAGCAAATGAATAGTAAAAAAAAAGTTTTGAAAAATTCACCCCAAAATCAAAAGAACATTTTGTTTTGTTTGTCAAGTAGAGACTGAAGACCACTGTATTTTTAGGACTATTTTACACTGACACTTTTAGTGAAAATGTTATTGGTCTTTAATTAATGCTGATCATAACTTTAAAACCATAATCATCCTGTTTGGACTGTTTTTCCTTACAGTAATAAGAATAACTCACAAAATGTGTATAAATAAATACGTAATTAAGCAAAATATAAATAAAAAGGCATGTGAATGATTAATTGAAAACGTCACAAAACAAAAAAATCTTAATGGTCAGATGTCAAACTAATTTTACTTTTATATATTTAAATAATAAATAAGCATAACAAATAAATAAAAGGGTATTTGTATGGAAAAATATAATTGAAAATGTCACAAAACTGAATCTATTATTATTATGAAGTCATGTATTTTATGTCTCCGTGTGAATGAAGTGATTGTGCGAGTAACTCACCAGCTCTGAGCTGAGCTCCTGTTTGAGTCTCTGTTTGTCTCTGGGCAAAACCGAAGGATCCTTCAGACAGCGGACAGCCTGAGAGATCAACACGTAGAAGCAGTTCTCCATGGAGAACATCAGCAAAGACCTGGAACCAGAGACGAGAGAGGATGAGATACTGGCCAACTGAAGAACCAACAGCAGACAGACATGTGTTCACAGGTGTTCACTGCTTACTTCAGTGCTTGTGTGTCCTCAGAGGAGACCACCGGCTCTTTCTTCTTCTCTATCTAAACAGAAAACAATCCAAATCACCACTTTAAATAACACGACGATCTACAAGAGAAGAGAAGGGGAAAGTGCAGCACTACCTCTCCCAGCATGCTCAGCGCCACATTAATAGTGGCCATCAGAGTGCCGAACGACGGAGCCACATCAGAGTCGAACGCAGGAGTGGTGAAACTCAACACAAACAGAGTCCTGTACTCCGCAAGGTCCATAGACTAAAACACACACACAATATATGCATGAATATGAATGAAAGCTTGCAACGCCAAGGTCATGGGTTCGATTCCCAGGGAAAGCAAGAACTGATCATGTAAATGTGTACCTTGAAATATAATGTAAGTCGCTTTGGATAAAAGCGTCTGCCAAATGCATCAATATAAATGGATATTTCTGAATGAGTGGTGTGTGTGTGTGTGTGTGTGTGTGTACCTGGTCCAGTAATATCTGACAGCAGTCGGGTGTGAAGTGCTGTAACGTGGCCAGTGTTTTACTGAGGATCTTTAACAGGCTGCACTGAACCGCCTGCAGTGCTTTAGACTCCGCCTCTTCTCTCTCGCCCTCCATCGGCTCTTTAGAGGCGGGCTGAGCCGCGCGCTGGGGGTGTGGCCCCTGAGGAAGCCCCTCCCCATTCTTAACCTGGGCAAACACACACACATATTAAAGCAAACGCATTCAGCACAGACAGACACTAAGGCCTTGTCCACAGTCCACACTAATACGTTCTTGTTTGAAAACGCATCTTTTTCTCTCCGGTTCGGCCTTCCGTCCACACAGACGGCTAAGCTTTTTGAAAACACTCGCTAAAGTGGATACATGTGAAATCGGAAGTATTTGAAAACGATGACGCATGTGCCGCATATTGAACCCATAGGTATTTATGTGTATACTGTATTGTGCCTGTTATGTGCCGTTCACTTTCACACTGTTGCTAAAATATGTACACTCTTCATATCACAGTCCTGCAAAGATGACTCACATTTGCTGTCCTGCGGCAATGCATGAGAGCAGTTGCGTTTTAGACCAAACATATGTGACCCTGGACCACAAAACGAGTCACATGGAGCAATTTTATGAAGTTGAGATTTATGCATCACCTGAAAGCTGAATAAATAAGCTTTATGTATGGTTTGTTAGGATAGGACAATATTTGGCCGAGATACAACTATTGTAAATCTGGAATCTGAGGGTGCAAAAAAATCGAAACATCGAAAATCTCCTTTAAAGTTGTGCATTTATGTTCACGATTGTGCTGCATTCACTCACACAAATAAATGTTTTATATATTTACGGAATCTTTTTATATATTTACGGATCTTCATGGAACATAATCTTTACTTAATATCCTAATGATTTTTGTCATAAAAGAAAAATCTATAATTTTGACCCATACAATGTATTGTTGGCTATTGCCACAGACCCGTGCGTCATGTGACTGGTTTTGTGATCCAGGGTCACATATAATGGTGAGTGAGTGCGACCTGGACCCATCAGTGAATGGGGAGATATTTTGCTAAATAAAAGTCTGTATCACCTCGGTAAGCTTTTATGAGGAAACTTTTGGAAAGCGCTAAAGTAGACGGAGACATTATTAATGTAGACGTCGCCGAAAGATCATCGTCTCATACCTGCAGGTAATGGTGCAGCATCTTCTTGCTGTGAAGGAGGTACGTGCACGTCTGACACAGATAGCACAGATTCACCTGAAACACACAAACACACATCATTACTGTCGTGTACACCAGGGGATCACAAACCAAGCCCTGGGACAGAAAATCTCAGGTAGTTAAGTATTTATTTTAAGTTCATATTTCAATAATTTAATGACACAATTGCATGTTCATGATACTCTGATGTCTAATGTTCACAAATAAACCGATAAAATATCTTATTTTCTTGAGTGTTTCATTGATTTTTTTTTTCTTCAACTATTTACAGGTGAAACTTGAAACATTTGAATATGGTGCAAAAGTTTATTTATTTAAGTAATTCAACTTAAAAGGTGAAATTAATATATTATATAGACTCATTACATGAAAAGTGAGATATTTCAAGCCTTTATTTGTTATAATTTTGATGATTATAAGCTTATTATAAGATTAAGCTTACAGCTTATGAAAACCTTTTCACAATATTTTAATTTTGAATTTGGGGTTTATACAGTGCATGGCTGCATGGCCTGGCCAAAAAATAGTGTGATGTTTTTCATATATTTCATGGCATATTAAAAACCGTCTCGTATTTCTACTACACTACTAAGACTACACTGCAAATAGTTACTTTTTAGGGTGTTCACACTTTCACTCTTTACAGGAACCAAATAACACGACAAGTTACAATAGAGCATCACAGTCCCGCCCACAGCCGGTGCCGGAAGTAAAAATTCAATACAATTTCTCCATAGACATTTGGGGTATAAGCCATAAAAACGTAACCATACATGGTAGACTTAAAACCAGCAACGGCTGTACTAAGCGATTGTATATGCTCATATAAACGCCAAAAGTTCATGGGGCACTAACCTTGATTTGAGATAAATGCCTTTTATTCGCGATGTCTTGGATAAGTACTTCATTACCCACAATCCTAAACAATCCCACAATCCCACAGTGATGCATCTGATTGGTGGATGTCGTGTAAACCCCGCGAAGGTCAGAGCGTTGCCATGGAAGCAGGATTCTAACAGTAGAGACCAGAGCCCGTCTACATTCTCTGGTAGAGACTTTAACGGACTGTTTTCTTTAGCGGAAGCCATATAAATAGTTTTTAAATCAATACATTCCTTTTTAAATTAATATTTTGTGTCAAATTATTTATTTATTTGGTAGGTAGCCATGTAATAAGCGGGATAATGTATAGCGAGTTGGTTGTTATAGCGAATACAACTACCTTCAGGCTTCGCTTCGGGCTCATAATCAGCCTTTCGCGAGTTGTATTCGCTATAACAAGCTTTACATTATCCCTTACTTATCGTTCACTTTAGATAGGCTACTGTAGCCTTCATATGGTATGAGTCATATCAAGCATTTTATGATGCCATTTTCAAAACAATATTAAGCCTAGGCATACCTCTTCATGCATTTACTGAACATTTGTGTAATAATTCATGGCAAGTTAATAAACTGAATATGACGGTCCAAGAGCAGACCATGCACCGGTCCAAGCATCAGACCGGTGGCGCTGTGCACTTTCTGGTTTGCTGACCATCACTTTTTAATTTTCACTTGTTGTGGATATTAAGAAAATACATTAAATGTTATTACAATTAAGGATGAACTATAACATCATGAAAATGAGCATGGACCGCAACCTGTCCTGTCAGCAGAGTGTCCTGTGTCATAAAAGGCTTTGAAATAAACACACAAACTAACGTTACACACGGACTGGACACACGTGTGTTGATGACTGAGCTGCACGCCTGCACCATGTTGCTAACGCTATCGTTAACCGCTTTCACACACGCACACAATATATTATTATTTTTATTTACACGATTATTACTGAAATAACTGCTATTAACTACACATTTACTATATAAAATTCACTCAAAAGGCTCTTTCGCGGTTGGCTTCAGTCGACTTCAGTGAGGCGCGGTGGTTTATGGGATGAGTAGTTCCTTCGCTCGGAAATGAAAATATGTACACAGTCTTGTACCTTTGCCTTTTTTTGGATTTTCTCTTCGTTTTTTTACTCGAAATGATATGTTGTATGCTTATGAGTTCAGCCATAGCTGGTTATCCTCAGACATGCTCTAAAACTCTTTAGATACGGATTTTTCCAAAAGTCAATGGGAGAAGTGAATGGGAAATTTACTTCCGGCACCAGAGCTCTCTCGGGCTGTGGGCGGGACTGTGATGCTCTATTCATTTAATTAATAATTCATTCACTTTCAAACGTTCAAATTCTTGAGCTTTTGACATGAGGTCTTCGAGCTTTTATTTTGGCAGAATATCAGCAAAATGCTGTAAACTTTTTGTCCACAAAAACGTTAGAAATTATGCAAATGTGCATGTAAATAAAATTAACTTAGCACACATTGCATTCCTAAATGCGTTGAACACGCGCGTGTAAATTAACTGTCACTCTTCACACACGCAGAGCAACAGACTCTATACTTAAATTAAATTGCAGCCTTTGATTTGATAATTGTGATGTGATAACATATTTCTATTTCAGTTTGATTTTGATTGTGTAGCACCATGTTTATTTTAATGTTACACTGGATTGAATGAATATGTGTTTATGGACTCCGGAAGCCCAGCTGTGGTGAGCAGCAGTGATGAGTGTGTACCTGTACGTCTCTCAGCAGCTGCGGCAGGTGGAACTGCCACTCCTTGCAGAAGTTAGAGAGCTGGAGCAAGAAGCCCACCGTGTGATCGGCCTCATCCAGACACGCCAGAGACTGAACCGTCCTCACCGCATTCAGACACTACAACAACACATGAGAACAACTGAAATCACATCACTCTTATTAATCAACATTCAATGAGCAGTTATGTTGTCACGACAGAATAGGGCAGAAAAAAAATATTTAAATTGTAAAATATTAACACATGGTAGCATTTGTTGTATTTCTATATCATAATTGGTAAGAAAATGAAGGGGGGAAATCTAGACAGGATAATTACTGTCTTACAAATATGAGAATTAGTATTGAGGATGGGAAATAAAAAAATAACATTACATATATAGAGTGATAGAACAATAGATAGAAACTTCAGAACTGATGGATAAAAAAACCAATAAGATGGATAGAATGACGGTAGATAGAAAGATAGATCGAGAAACAGATAAAATGAGAGATTTAAAGAAAGATAGATATACAGATCGATAGAAAGATACAAAGCAATAGATATAGAATAGATAGAAAGAGATATTAAGAAGCATAGACAGAATGGGAGCTAGAACAATATTTATAGAACAATAGATATATAGAATGAGAGATGGATGAAACGACCGACAGACAGACAGATATCTCACACACCTGCAGGATGCGCTCCTGGTGCACGCCCACAAAGTCGAGCGCCTCATTAATGAAGTTGTAACGGAGAGTTTTCAGCAGACTTTCCATCAGAGACAAACTCAATCTGTACACACCTGGCCAGCTGGGGGCGTCCTGAGACTTACGCACAAACGCCTGAGAGAGAGAGAGTGAGAGAGAGAGAGAGAGCAGGGCTTTTATACAACCTCTAACCCTCTTCAGAACAATCAGGTTGAAGTCTTAGTGTAAGTCAGTACCTGAGTGGCTCCATTAGCTGGACCCTCATACACACTGAGGAGAGGAAGACAGATGCTCTGGATCACTCCGGCACCTGCCACTGCTGCCGCCCCCTACAGATCAGGAGGAACATCATCACAAACACTTCAAGCACAAGAGAATCATTTTAGCAAATCAAGTTCCCAGAAGTCCTTTTACAATACATTTTGGGAGTGAAATACACATTTAATTTGTTTATGATCCCAAATTGATGTCACCCATCTCACAGCTATACCCTTACCAAAGTTTCATGTAATAGAATGTAATGAATTAAAATAAGTTTTAGTTTATTTTAATGCTTCATTTGAACCATGTTTTCAGAGCAAGCTTCATCAGCGAGTCAGACATCACTCATTAGTGAAGGGGAGAAGCATCCATCTGTGGTTTGTAAAGCTGCTGAACTGTGTGATGAGTACCTGCGGTGTCCTCGCGAGTGTGAGCAGCAGATGGAGCGCCGCCTCGGTGAAGTAAAGGTTCTGTTTGGAACGCAGGGAGAGTTCCAGAGCGCTCAGAACCGACGGCAGAACCGGCAGCTTCCGGACCACCTGCAGCCACTGCTCCCCATCCTCGTCAGCACGACACAACTCTTTAGAGAGATGAAGAGCTAGCACACACACCTGAGACAGAGAGAGATCCCGGTTATGCTCTGAATCATAGACTGTAAAAAAAAGATGGATGACGCCCCTTCATTCTCTTCCATTGGTGAAAACTGAAGCCATCAAAGTCCTAATATGACGCTGACGTCTTGCACAGATTTGGGACTGCGCAGTAGTGATCAGGGAGTAAAGCCATCAAGGTCCCGCCCTCACTCTCGCAGAAACCGTTAGTATAGTTTACTGTAGAACAACTCATGTCAGTGTGAAATAAACCGTAATGAACATGTAGAAATTAAAGCTGAAGCTCCAATCTCCTCCCGAAAATCACCAAAAAAGTTGGTGCCTAGGTGACTACTTCGTTTAGAGAAGCTGTCAATCACAGCGTCAAATTCCCGTTTTCATAGCATCAAATAACTAACTAAACCAAACTTATAAAAAAAAAAAATTACATTTACATTAGCGTGAAAAAAAATCGACCTAAAATGACAGAAAACATCTTTGGAAAAAATTCATTTGAAGTGTAATTTGATTGTTTAGTTTCCATCGCATTCATTAGACTTAATAGGGAGGCGGGGTTTATGACCTATACTGGGACCAGTCACCGGGGGGCGATCAAGACACTTTGGCTTCACTTTCCCGGACTTATGCGGCACGCTTGCTCTTAATAGAATACCTGCATACGGTGTAGACTAGCATACAGCACAATATATATACTGCCTGTAAAACTGTGAACAGCATACACTATACACTAATCACTTGAGTAGTGTCCTACATTATTGTCACATAATTATACTAAAATGAAATAAAATTAATTAAATATAATTAATTACAATTTTTGTGTTTTAATTCAGCAGGAGGCATTCAGGTATCAAAGTATCTGCCACTGTGTGTTTAATCCTATTTCTTGTCTAAGAAAAATGTTAAAACTGTTGCTGATATCAGGACAAGTGACGTGCATCGAGGGATACAATGCCAATAGCATATTTGTGCACGTTATACATAGAAACACAACACTTAACACACTCACTGAGTCTCGCTGATCTTTCTGGAAATGCGGGCTGTCTGTCTCCATGCTGTCCTCCTGAACGTCACCCCTCTGGATCATGTGACGTGTGCTGTCAATCAACGCCAGGGCTTCGTCCTGAACCATCTCACACATGCACAATAGCAGCTGGGGAAGCTGGGTAATCTCTCCTCCTGCATCAATTATTGTTAAACAATTGTTAACAAAACAAACAATATGCACACGGTTGGTGGCTCTGTTCCAAACCCCAGTGAGCTGCCTACCTAGACTATATTTAGACTTCATTGGTTCAGTGTTATTTTAGCATCATTGAGATACTATTATAGTTTTTATTTATTTTTATGTTTTTTTTTGTTTGTTTCCAAACTTAAAAAATCCAATTACACTTTAAATATTTTTTCCTAAAGATGGTTTGTGTCATTTTAGGTAGTTCTTATCATGATGATGTATGTTCAAGTGATTATTTTTCCAATAAGTTTGGTTTTAGTTACTTATTTGATGCTATAATTGACAGCTGTGATTGCGATTGAATCTGCGGGACTATGGTCAGGACTCTGTCATCGGCAACGATAACGTTTCTGGGATATTTTGTCTTCATTTTTTTCTACAGTGGAAGGAAGTGGAGATGTGTTATCTATCCTTTTTTTTTACTGTCTATGATAATAACCCTGACTTGGTTTTTGGAACAGAGCTTGTTTTTTCCAAACAAACATACAGACTGACCGTTGAGTCCTTGTATATGTAGAGCTAAGATGAGAGCTGACAGGAGTTTGGCTTTGGTCCGGTCCATGAGCTGTTGTTCAGCGTGCAGAACACTCTCCATCATCAGAGACAAGGGCGTCAGTAGAGCTGGAGCAGACACCAACACACTGACAAAAACAACATCATGAGTTATCATGGAAAACAGGACTTTCCTGCCCTTTGAAATAAAAGGGTTTTAAATATTATATAGACATGAAGACACCACAACAATGAGTATATTAACAAAACATACAACTGCACACATTTACACAAGTGCTATTTGAGTATCATTGATATCCTATTATATATTTTTTGTTATTATTTTGTACCTTTTAATTTTACTATATTTTTGTCATTTGTATTAGTAATTGTTCTGTTTTTTTAACGACTATATATAGTTTTATTCATATTTATTTCAGTTTTAAGTTAAGTCAAATAAAAAAAGTTGCTTTGACAACTGCTGAAATAAAAAAAGTTTTTTTTTAAAAATGTTATTTAATTTAAAGTAACAAAAATGTTTTTAATGGATTTTAGTTAACTATGGTAAACCCTGATTTACACGTCAACATCTATTCAGTAACTTGGCAGAAACGCTGCCATTCATTTTAAACGTGAGGCTGTGAGCCAATCATTTACACTACACAAGTCATGAAGAAACACACACACCTTTTCCACTGTTTGAGGAGGATGAGGAGCAGTGTGACCATCATGGATCCCAGACGCAGACAGAACACAGACTGAGACATCAGCAGCTGAAAGAGAGAGATGATCACACTATGCCAGGGGTGACCAATCCTGCTCCTGGAGGGCCACTGGCTCACCTCCAACCCCAATGAAACACCTGAACCAGCCAATCAAGGTCTTACTATGTATACTAGAAACTTCCAGGCAGGTGTGTTGAGGAAAGTTAAAGCTAAAGCAGGAGTTTGGACAACCCTGTACTATGATGATGTACGGGAGTTTGAGGTTTTTGTACTGATGCATTACAAGCATGTATGTTTGTGACATAGCTATACATTTAAAAAAGGTCTTACGTTTTCTTTTAGCAGTAAGGTCAGGACTTAATCTTTAATAATCACAATTGTCTTAATTTAAGAACATTAAAGTCCCTATTTAGATAGCTAGAAGTGGGAGCTTGTATGTATAAGGGAACTTACTGCTGCTTTGGTACCTTCCAAAACGTCCATGAAAAGCTTCTGCCTGAGAGTGTCATCCTTCAGATGCATCACCTCAGACTACAAACACACACACACACACACACACATTGGTTATGATAAACACAGTACCAGCAGTATAACTGCATTCACATTGTGAGGCATGTGAAGTTGAGTGTAGCTGCTCACATGACTGGTGGAGAGTATTAAAAGCGTTCTCCAGGCAGAGATGAGCATCTGAGACTCAGACAGAGAGCGCAGACCCTCCTCTTCACCATCACACGCCACACACACCAGATCACGCACATAGTCTGACCAGAACTCATAGCGGCGCTTACTGCTGAAACTCTCTAGAGCCGCTTTCAGCGATGGATCCAACACGCCACTGAGAGAGACAGACACACAGATGGACAACTGATGTGAAGCATGAAAGTGTGCAACTGTATTGGGGTTTGCAAACAGAAACATGTCCTGTCTAAACACTTGTTTTATTTATTATTTTAAAGCCGCTTTTTGGCTGGCTGTTTTTGAATGAAACTGCAAATTCTGTTTGTACATGCTTGTATATCATACCTGACAACATAGTAGATCTCAAGGGCGATTATCTTCATCACAAAGGCACAAGACTCCAGAACACATGGCTACACAAAAAAATAAACACAAAGAAACAATCAGAAATACTAAACAAAATACTGTAGTTATCAAGAACTCAACTATTCATGAGGACACACCATACCGTTTTCATATAAAACTATTACTACTATCAGCAAACTTGAAAGAAAACTGAGTAATTAGTTACTGTAAGTTAATGTATAACTAACAATAAGCAATTCATTTGTTACCGTATTTTATTCATCTTTGTTATTCATAGTTAATTAGTAAATGTTTTAGAAGTATTTTTATTGTAAGTTCATGTTAACTAATCGTTAACACGTGAAAAAACAGTTTTTACCTCATGAGAACATCCATGAATGTCCTCAGAGTTTGTCAGAATTAGCACAATTCTGGAGTCAAATTTCTTCAAGCTATTACCATTAACTATTTATGCAAACACATACCTCCGTGGTCTCGGATGGGGGAGGCAAGTTTCCAAATAACGGAGTTGTGAGGTTTTCCCAAAATTTTTCTCTGTAAAGATAAATGATAACATGCTTGGTTTAATTCTAAATTTTGACCAACCAAACCAAATGATGCTGGCTATCCTTGACCAATGCAAGTGGACATACATGCTTAAAATTATGTAACTAAATGCTAAAAAACACAAATCAAAATTCATTAAAACGCTAAAAATAAGAAATATATTAAAATAATGTTTCTATTTCTCCCCTCAGTAACTGTTGCTTTTAACCCTCTGGGGACTAAGCCCTTTTTGGTCCGTTTTCTCTATTTTTACATTTGGGCTTATAAACCATATGTAATGGAGATGGAACACCATGTGTTTGGTATCTATGGATTCAGAAGACCCTAAGCTAACATAAGCATGCATGCAATGTGTTTATAAAGGAAGTATGTGTGAAAAATGTACAATAATCGAGAGAATTTCAAAACCGAAAATTAGATTTTTGTCATTTATTACTGAAAATCACACCTCACACAACAATAGTGAACAGTTTTTGAACCAAAAAAATATTTGTCAAACCCTTTGCTTGACAGCCATTTGTAATTGTTCAATCAAATGTGTTAAGAACAATGAAATAAGGAACGTTTTTTACAAACAGTCCCAGGCGTGAAAAAGCGGTCTGCTCAGAACTAAATGAGACCTGCTTGCTCTGAAGAACAGACACACACAACCTGGCAGATTTACTTTCCACTAACTGTTCCAGAGCTTGTTCTGCCGTAAATCTTACTGCTTGCCATCATAACAGTGCTAAAACAATACAAGAATAATGCTATTTAAGTTATTCTGTCTCTCTCTTATATAGATCTCTGTGCGTTCTGTAATACTCCGCTCCGTTCGCTATCTGTCTCATTCTCCGTCCACATGACGCTGTTTGTTTGTACATGTTGAAGGCTACAGAGTCCTCTGATTGGCTAGAATACGTCATGGTAACCTTCCTCTGATTGGGTAAAAAAAAAAATCCTCCCAGCGGCAATTTTTCCATTGGTGGAGTTTGCCTAACAACATCGATTTCATTGGCCTTTTTATGCAGCGGTATTGCGCAACAGCGAAGCGTGTATATAATACAAACGGGATATCACGGTTTTCAGCGGAATCTGAGGAAGACGGCAAAAAAGACCGCACCTCTCTATCATTAATAGTTTTGAAGATAATTGCACATTTGTAAAAGTATGCCATTTTGGGCGGTACCGCCCAATTCGTCTCCAGAGGGTTAATTGAAGAAAATACAGATTTTTTAAACTTGTCAAATCACAAAATCAATAGTGGTTCATTAAATATATCATTACTCCTAGTTTCAAAAAACAAAACAAAACTTTTGAAAACTATATAATTTGTAATAATTATGGAAAATTACTTAAAAATTGAGATGGACAACAAGGTTGCCCAACTGTGTTATGTGTGAGAGACTCACTTGGTCCTGAGCACAGAGAGAGCGCTGTCCCGTCTGTCCTGCCAGAGCGCGTGGAGGAAGGCCAGTGCCGCCCTCTGCAGGAGAGGAGGACACCAGTACTTCCCCTGCTGCTTAGAGTCCAACAACTCCAACACCACCGACAAACAACTCCACGCTCCCAGAGAAAACTCCTACACACAAAACCAGACAGTCACACACTGCTCTGACTCATTCAGCATCTCTCACTAAATCTATGAGTAATTGTATCCCCCATGTGACCTTTGCCCCGTCGATGCCATCTTTGGCCTCCAGGTTGAGGAAGAGCTCAATGAGTCCGGGTTGCGTTTCCACAGCCACGGTGAGGAACTCAAGTATTGTGACTTTAATACGCATGTCTTCAGTTCTGCTCTGCAGTCGGGTCAAAAACGCATCTCTGATGGCAGCGGCGTCACTGCCCAGGCAAGCGTACACAGACATGGGAGCCACCTGTACAACCAAAGCACAAACACATGGTGACTCTATTGTTATTAAATTAAGATCACTATAATACAATTATCATAGCAATTTAATTACTATAAATATGAGATTAACAAACTTATTTCAGTTAGTTGGCAAGGCAACATTTATGAATTGTTTAAATTTTGTAAATTACAATTTTCATTAAAACTACATTATTTAGTCCCTTTATGAAGCTGTTTTCCACATGAGGACCACAATGAGGAGTCAAGAGCATTACCGTGGCAAGTCTCTTCAGCAGCTGTATAGCAAGTCGAGGAAGTGCTGGGTCGTGCTTGTGGTAAATATACTTTGCCAACACCGCGATCAGGTTATTACCATGACCACCTGTAAGAAAAACATAGTTGCATGAAAATCTGGTTTTGGGAACATAGCAATATAGGAAAAAGGTCAAGTATTTATTATTGTGAGCAATCCCTGACAAAGCACTGAAGTGTGTGTGCTAACCGTGATGTGTTAGAGCTTGCTCCAGAGGTGAGGCCGTATCAGACTGCGGTTTGAGTCTGATCACATTGTTGGTGACTGAGAACGCCAACTTCACTGTCTGGATCAGAACTTGACCAGGTCCCTCAGAACCACCACTGCAGACAAGACACAAACTCACTGATTCATGTAAAGAGGATGTAGAGACTGAACCTATATTAAAGGCTCAATCTAGGGATGCACTGAAATTTCGGCTGCTGAAAAATATTGGCTGAAAATGGCATTTTCAGATTTTGACCAAAAAAAAAAAAAGGTTGAAAATATTCCACACCACCCCTCCGTGTTCAGCGATCAGGTTTCACTCTGGCTCAGCATGTTTTGTGACTGAGCGGCTCTGCTACCGAAGATTCACAACTTCGAAGCGTGTTCTGCTCAATGTTTCCGCTACAACCTCTGTGTGTGTGTGTGTGTGTGTGTGTGTGTGTGTGTGTGTGTGTGTGTGTGTGAAAATGACGCTACCCTCTTGTTCACTGATCCTCTCCCTGCTATCTGCTCACATGCTCTGATAATAATAGCTTTGTAGGACTACTTTATTTTGATAATAGGTCAAAAAATAAATCTGTAAAATCTAATTCTGCTGCATAGAACTTAATGAAGATTAATATAGGGCTATTTTCTGTCCAATTGTTTGTTACTTGAAATAAAAGTGTGGTTATTTTATTTTATTGGCCTTTATTTTATTTTATTTTTTGAATTAGATTAAAAGATCAGAATTAAATTAAAATTTAACTAAACAATTAATTTTTAAAAAAAAACATATATATAAAAAACTAATTTAAAATAAGAAAAAAAAAAAAAAAAAAAAAAGTAATTTTTGGTTTCCGACCAAGTGCATCCAGAATTTTGGGTTTCAGCCCCGAATTTTCATTTCGGTCCATCCCTAGCTCTATCAGTGTGTACCTGCTGGGCTGTGCTGCTAGCACCATGTTGATTGTGTCCACTCCCACACCCATGATGTTGACCACCGCCTGTCCCGCCTCTGTGTTGGCCAGACTGTAGATACACAACGACTGCAGACTGGGGGCGCTGCAAAGGTCACACACATGTCAAGCATGTGAGAAAATATAATACCACTGAATGAAATAACTGATGATAACATATCATCTTTATCCTCTTACCTGCCCTCTGACTCCCCCTCCTGACTCAGATTTAGAATAGCATGAACCAGCTCTAAAATCAAACAACCTGAGACAGAGGACAGTGAAGACACAGACCGTAAAGCAAATACCAATACATCTAGAGAAATTGAAGAGCGATTTTTAAAGAAGTTACTCACCGATCGTCTCTCGCACACCATACGTGTTGTAGCGCCATTTATGATAAGTAGGCAGCATTTCCTTCAGAACCAGTAGCACACATGGGATGAGTCCTCTGCTCTGAGTACTGCCCAACTGACCCTGAAAATACACACACATCCCAACTTAACATCCACCACTGAAGTAGAGGTTCAAGATTTGAGGAAAAATATCTTATTGTAATTTTTCTGAAAAATGGTGATTGTGTTTTGAAAATTGAAAAAAATATCCAGGTAAAAAATATTTTTTAATAACCAATATATACCATTTTATGATGATGATTATTATTATTATAAACTAAATAACATGACATTATTTAGTTGGAAAACGCAGGTAGCCCTTAAAGCTTCTTTTGTTAACAAAAGCCGGTTTAGAAGAACAAAATTTGGGAAGATGGTTGGTGCATGTTGAGTTCATAAATGCACATTACATTTTCTGACCCAGACTTAGAGTATGAATAAAGTTGGTGTGATGCAGCATTTACTGTGAATCAAGCCACTCTGAGACACTGATAACACCAGATTATGAGCTGCTTGTGTGTAAATGAACTCAGTGACGCGTGCGTCTACAATACAGACTGTGTGTTGTAGTGATACTTGTTCAGCTGATATTTGGTCATTTTCACATTATTGATAAATGCATTACCTTGACGAGTGTGGTCACCAGTCTTAAAAAGGCAATGGTCACACTGTACTCTCCTCTGGGCTGTTCTATCAACACCAGCAGGTTGCCATAATTACCCGCCTTCATTCCCTCAGCACTGAAACACAAACCCCAAACATGTTATTCTTCAGGTTTCTCTGACTGCAACAAGGGAATATGATGCTGTCCATGTTCATCGGCTCTGCATGTGTCTGTGTATCACCTCATGGTCTGTGCCATGTTAGTCAGAGGAGTGGAGGAGAATGGGAGAAAACCGGTGTGATGCAGACTGGACCAAACCTGTATCAGAAAGAGAGGTTGTTTAGTCTATAGTTAATTACTCTATATAACACTGACTTTGCTTTCATACAATAGTAAACATTTACCTTCCCAGGCTGCCGAGCAGCCAGAGCGATAAGGCAGTTGACGCAAGAAGTGATCACATCTACTGGAGGGTTAATAACAGAGGTCAACCTGTCAGAAAAATCAAATACATCCTGTTATTTTCATTGTTAATGCACTGTTTGGTCTTCATGTTTATGTGTGCATCTCACCTCTGCAGAAGCATGTAGATCCGTGATGTGAGAGGCAGCAGACAGTCAGACACCGTCCAATCAGTGCTGATGATCTTATGAACCAGATCCAAGATAGGCTTTACTCTCTCACAGTGTGCCAGCACATCTATTCACACCAGACAGATGTCGATAGCAGGTGAAAACAGGTCAATAATTTCAACAAAACAACAGTTAAATCAATGTAAGAGTTGAGGGTGTGTACCTGCAGTAGAGACAACATGCAGCAGCATCTCAATCTCACATGTGAAGAGAGTCCATGAGCTGTAGGAATATTCCCATCGCACAAGGACGCCCTGTTCACCCACTGACAGCTGTTTTACTTCACACACCTGTCCGAAACATCCCTGAGGCATCCGCAGGTTGGTCTGCCCTACACCTGAACATAAAGATAATACACAATATGTTTTCATACAAAGATGCAATCAAGTAAAGATAAATCAGAAACAGACAAAATTGTGTATGACTTCCTGTGCTCAGCACTGACCCAGAGGGTAGAGGAGTTTGTGAGTCTGTCTCCTCCACAGAGTGCCATCCTCTCTGGAGATCACGTCGTTGGGCTTGTGCTTATAGGCCTCAGTGTAGAATGACATCTTATCTAAGAAGGTGTACACCTGAGAGACAGACCATGAAACGTCCAAGAAATGTAAAGCATGTACATCTATAAACACACACAAAGTGATGGTAGGGTAGTAATCTTAATTACATAATCAGATTCTAAATATTAAGCAGTTTTTAATTAAAATATATTACATTTAAAAATTCTCAATCAAATTAGTTACTTTTTGTCAGCCTAAAATAGATTGTAAGTTAAAAAAAAATAAAAAAAATAAAAATTAACATCATATTTGCATGTTGATAGTTCTCGGATGTCGGTTAATGATCACATGACATGCACGTAATAAAAGCAAAAATATTTTTGTGTGTTTTTATTTTTAAATGATTTATATTTTTATGATTAATTGTTAGCTTTTCATCATCTCACGATCCCCCTGCAGTTCATTCACAAACCACAGTTTGGGAAACTCTAATTTAATTTTAAATGCACTTCATGTTGTTGATAATGAAGAAAGAAATATACTTTCCTTCTCTTTGTATTTTTATATCACTGTGGTACAAAATTAAAGTGGCCAGATTATATACACATACAAAGATGCATCAGGGAATTTTTACAATTTCTACAAATTATTGGTACCTTCTTAGCTGTAGATTTGTCAGACAGCAGTGCAGTGAGCAGCTGTAGTAAAGGTCCAGTCTTATATGGAAACACACCCACTGCACTGTCCAGAATCACACCCAGACCCATGTTCGGCTTCTGTAGGGCACAACCAGAGGTCAAACTTCGAATCACACAGGCATCTCAGAAAACACACTCTGCGCCCGAAATCGAATACTGTCCGAAAACATAGTATTTGAAAACCAGTAGTCAAAAGGGCGCATTCATTGGACACGTTACTATCCCATGAGTCTACAGGAGAGAATTTATGAATGGCAGTGAAGCCACGGAACTGACGCTGGTAGGTCATGTGACATTAAAAACAAGGCGGATGTAGTACATCTGATTTTCATTCATACTACCATACTATGTATTCATACTATACAAACTTCACTATACAAAAAAAATCACTTTCAACTGGTTTTATTTACGGCATTTGTCTTAACGTGTCAATACACGACTTGTGGACATATGGTTACACGTGGTTTGGCACTGTCTCCATGTAGCAATGTCAAGGCGTCTTACCTAATGGACATTGCAGTTTATTGCTTATTGCAGTTTTTTGTCCACATCTGCAGTCCTCATGCCTCTTTTAATGGTCGTGAAGTAAATTCAAATTCAAATTCAAAAGCAGTAGCTACTCAGACAGTAGGAGATTTTGGACGCACCATCAGTAAAGAAAGAGAATATACAAATAGTGGAGTTGTATTTAATGTGTATCAGCTGTTTTGCTCACCGACTCCCAGAAAAGCTCAGCCAGACTCGGTGCAGCAAGAACTTCACATGCTGCATTGATCAGGTGCTACAGACAGAACAATCATCACAATTAATTAATGAGTCCAAGTTGAATGTATAACTTAATAACTAATACTAGTTAAAACTCTGTAAATGTGTATTTTTGCACCTGTTGGCTGCCGAGTGTGTCTTCTTCAAAAGAGGTGATGACAAAAGACAGGAGACCGTAAATACACATCCGTGCAGTGCTCGCTGTACACTAGAAAGAGAGAGACCATGGGCAGCATGTTTAAGTCAATGTCACCATCTGAGAAAACTTTTTTTTTTTAGCTAAGCAATTTGTTCCCATTACATAAGACAGATAAGAAATTGTGCACTCCAAAAAAGTTGTTGTTCTACAGCTTCCTAGCATTTAAATGTAAATTTATCTAAATTAAAATGGTAAATCAAGCTGAATAACACAAAATCAAGGTATACTGAAACCAAATTTCTTCTTCCTACTCAATAACTATTGCTCTTATTGAAGTTCTTGAAACTTCTGGAAAATAATCAGGGTTAATTTAATCATTATTTAATATCAATACCCCAAGCTTCTGTTAATAAAAGTTTGAAAATGAGCAGTTTTGTCAATTATAACAGAATTACCAGAAATATCTCAGCCTATATGGGGGCTTATGGCAAAGGTTGAGAACCACTGGTCTTATGTTATTCAAGGGTTCCTGTAACAGTGATAGAAAGCTGTCCTTACATTATTTCCAGCATTGCCGAGCGCCTGCAGCGTGTTGGTGAGGTACTGAAAGACTCCGAGCTGCAGCGTAGTGTGTCCTAGACGTCTGATCACAGAGCTGACTTCCTCTGGATGCAGTGTGTGTTGCAGCAGAACCCACGCCAACAGAACCGGACCGTGGTGAGAGATGTCACCAAAAGTCAACAGCATCTGATCCATCTCCTGCACACACACAACAGCCAGTAATCACTATTTTTTAAAGCAAATCTCTAGATTTTAGGTAAAACAATGTTGCGGATTCAATACGATTTGAAAGCTACAATTATCCATTTATAAAAAAAAAAAGGTCTTAATATTCACAATCATTGAAAAGTTTGGGGTCAGTACGATTCTTTAAAGACTTTTATTCAGCAAGGACATTAAATTGATCAAAGAGATATAGTAAAGCCATTATGTTACAAAATATTCCTATTTCAAATAAATGCTGTTCTTTTGAACTTTGCTCATCAAAGAATCCTGAAAAAACACAATGTATCAGTATCCACAAAAATATTAAGCAGCACAACTATTTAAAATGGATAATAATAAGAAATATTTCAGCATATTAGAATGATTTCTGAAGGATCATGTGACACGACTGACTTTTTTTTACTGTATTTTTATTTAAATAAATGCAGCCTTGGTGAGCATAAGAGACTTTTCAAAAGCATTAAAAAAATCTTTAAAAAGAACATGCACCTCAAACTTTTGAACAGTAGTGTACATTCAGTACCATGTTTAATATTGTAAAAACCAACCACAATTAGTTGCTGTATCTGAACTGTCCCTGGTCAGGATTACCTTGCAAACATCCTGTTGGTCATAAAACTGATGCTGTTCGGTTCGGTCCTCCAGAGCACATTTATGCAGGAAGTCGATATCCATCCCCTCCACAAGAATCAAAGAGCTAAAATACCTGTTGGGAGGATGACAGTCAGTATTATGTTATAAAACTCTGTTAGCGAGTGTATGAGAGGAAAAGGAGCAGGTGACTGACCCAATGCGTTCAACCAGCGCATCCATGCTCTTGTCCACAAGGTGTCGATTTGTCTGCCGCAGTCCAAAGCCTTGCTCCTTAAACATCCGTGTGAAGGTGGAAAGGTCATTGGGCGGCATCTCGAAGTATGCATAATACAGGAACAAGATCTCCAGCAACAGGGCCTGCTCCTTTAGACACTGCACAAACCAGCGGGACACCTGCCTCTCCGTCTACACACAGATGAATAGATCCTGAGTCAAAATCTATAGGAGTAATTAATTGTGATGCAGCTCGTAACATAATCAGAGTACCAATCTTCTTCTCACCATCATGTTTCCATGCGTCTCCCATGTTGGAGCTTCTAATTTGGACAGCAACTCAAACTGCTTCCTGTAGTTGGACACCAGATCTTTCTCCAGTTGACTAACACAGTTGGAGTACTCTGCCTAAAGTGAGAAAGAGGAATTAAATTCATCTGGTTTTCTTCTGACTGTCTGATACAACAGCTGATCTCTGCTACTATTATTATTATTTACCCTGTATGGATGTCTCTCATCCTGGAAGTATGTGAGGAGGTGGAGAACGCAGCGCAGGACACACAGTCTCTCTTCATAGTAGTAATCTGCTATCTGTGTAACACAATTACAACATCACATTTCTATATGTGACCCTGGATCACAAAACCAGTCACATGTCGCACGGCTATATTTGTGGCAATAGCCAACAATACATTGTATGGGTCAAAATTATAGATTTTTCTTTTATGCCAAAAATCATTAGGATATTAAGTAAAGATCATGTTCCATGAAGATATTTAGTAAATTTCCTGCCGTAAATATATATAACATTTATTTTTGTGAGTGAATGCAGCACAATCGTGAACATAAATGCACAACTTTAAAGGAGATTTTCTCAATGTTTTGATTTTTTGTTTGCACCCTCAGATTCCAGATTTTCAAATAGTTGTATCTCGGCCAAATATTGTCCTTTCATAACAAACCATACATCAATGGAAAGCTTTAATTCAGCTTTCAGGTGATATATTAATCTCAGTTTCATAAAAATTACCCATGTGACTGGTTTTGTCATCCAGGGTCACATTTGTAGTAATTTTGTAATTTTAAGCATCCATATTTTGTCTCAACAAGTACTCAAATACAAAGTGATTTGACAGACAAAACTGAAAAGACATAAGGAGGTCTAACCTTCAGAAGCAGAGCTTGACTTTGTCTCTCATCTTGCAGCACCGCCTAATGGGAACAAAAGAGGATTAACCATTTATTCAAAAGCTCTCACTATATCAGATGTACATGCGTGTGCCATATGAGGCCGAGCTCACCTTGAGTGTGTTTCGTGTGCCCCTGTAGTCCTCCTGAAGATAACATTGAAGAATCTGCACACTCTGCTGTTCATCCAAACCCTTACATGATAAACACACATTTATCCATTCCTGAAGTCTCAATCCAGACAGATTTACAGTGTCATTATGTATGAATCAAATGCAATGCATTTCAAAACCTAGTAAGACATCATTGGGGTTTCAGACACATAAAAACATGCATATCATAACCCAAAAATATGCATTTTATGTTGTGGCCTAAGAAGGCAGCTCACTAGCATTTAAAACAAAGCCAATGTTCCCAGACACTTACCAGGAGTTTGCTGATCCCGAGTCCAAAGTCTTTGAGAGCTTGTGCTGTGACTTTATCTGCTTTCAGCTTGTCTGCGGCCAACGTGCTGCACATAACATTTTATGACTTACTTTCAAAAGTAAGAGTACAAATTTCATGAGGCATGCTTACATGCACTAATTTTCATCTAAACAAATGATTCCTGAAAGGTCTGTTTATATGAACCCTAAATTTTGCAATCTGATTCACATATTTGTTTACATGTTCATAATATGATTTGTTAAACAAACTTTCAGGGGCACGTTCAGAAACTGAGAGAATAATAAGCAATAATGTCACCAGAGCGACCAAGAGTATAATTGTCATTTTGGTCTTAATGACATATCCAAAATCTTATGTCTAATAATAACACATGTGAGCAAGATATTTTTTATTCTCATTGAGATAAGTTAGATTTAAGAGTATATATGCTTTTTTTCCCCTGTTGATTTGATTATTTCAGGCCTACACCACCCCTTCCAATATGATTGACATTTCATTCAGATTGAGATCAATCATATCAATTTACACAAAGGCTTTACAGTCCAATTGATTACAAACTGATAATTTGATTGTGTCTAAATGTAGCTATGGATACTTTCAATAGGTAGAAACATCAAGTATATATCATCAGATAGTATCCTCCTAGCTGGATGAAGCCAATCTCATCTTTGTTAAGGTTTTTTATTTCTAGGATTGTGTGTTACCTGGATGGTTTATAGAAGGACAGACCCTGCAGAAGTCTCTCCCAGTTACGATTCAATTCAGCTTCGATTTGGCCCTGTCAGATCATACAAATAACAATCACATTTCACAAATGATGGAGACAGGAACTCTATAAAATACAAGTATATCTCGTCAGATCTTCTTAGAATAAAACAGCATTATTAATAGCGTATCCTCACAGAATTCTCTATAATTAACTATCATTGAACATACAAAGTTTTTAAAGAAATATCTGTGTAATTAAATGATAGAACAACATCAGAAATAATTGGTTTGTGTACCAACCGGTTCTCGGAGTGCAGATCTTCCCAGCAAGATAGTCCATAACTCTCGGCTGCTCCTAAATCAATCATGTGCCATTGTTAATAAACTGGATGGAGAACTTATTTTTTTCCGCTTATGCTTTGCAATATGACAGAGATCCAGAACTGATAATGTAACGTTTTACCATTGTGTCATTATGATGTTAATAGGTCCATACAGTATATAAATATATGGGTAGTTCACAAAAAAAATTACATAAAAAAAAAACATTTGTTTAAAATTTAAATAATCATGACAAGTCGTGTAACTTGTCGCACGTTTTTAAGAACTGAACATTTGTTTTATAAGAATTAGAACTTGTCACAAAACTCGAGACAGCTCTTAAAAATCAATGTTAATTTTCCATTTTATCCTATATAAAAAAATATAACGTTATACACACCATATATAAACCTCCTATATGTGTATAGATTAGACTATAATAGATGTATAAGATTGTACACAACATACGCGATGAAACTCATTCATCACTTCAAACTACTGTAGTGTGCTCTAACCGACTCAGTCAAAACAAATGGACAATTTTCACAAATAATCAATATGAATATCTTTATTTTATTTAATGTTTGAGAAGTTCCGGGTTTAATAAAAGCCGTTATAAACTGTCCAAGTTAACATTTGAATTTCAGTAGCGCGGGTCTGCCAGCCAACGCACGCGACCGACTCGTGTTGCCGTTAAATGTCAAATAAACAGCTCGTCGAAGTCCTATTTCCCACGCATATTATGGCTACATACGAGATATAAAATATCGACACATTCTCCATCTACAATTTTCGCTCTAGCTCTTTGAGAACAACACTAGTAAGTTTCTCTTTCTTCCATTTTACCTGACACACATCTCCGAGTCCGCCATCTTCACCCGAATCACGTGACCAACTCTAACGCGCACTCCCCTATCACATGACTTGATTAAATCCTAAAATACATGTATATTCATAAAATACTTATGTAAACATATATTCATTTAAATTAAATATAGTAAAAAATGTTATCTGCTTAAAAAACTTAACTAAGATTTTTTTTGGTTTTGACATTGGTCACATGATTCTTCTGACACCACGTGACCCAGTTTGATGGCCGCTCCCACCGTCATTCAGTGAGCAGCTGATCTTACAAAGCACGAGTCACAGTAAAACATAAGGAATACAATCTTTTGTTCAAGAAGCAAGCGTTCAATCACAGAGAAAGAGGTGAGATGAGGCGTCGTTTTGGTGTATAAGGATGTTTCTGCGTTTATTTACTAAGCAGGGTGATTAATGAACAGCTGGTGTTGCAGTGAATGAGCTGTCATTTCTGCCGTAGAGCCCAACAACACCCTGTCTAACTGTAAATAAACACTGTAAAACCGTATAGAATAACAGCATTGATGTTGTATTAGTATTCGGATTGAATGTTAAGACTGACAATTCCTTCAAATGTGTATAACATATTCAATTGCACAATATGCATGCATTAATAAGCTAATGTTCTGCTGATATATGATTCATGTGCATGTAGTTTATTTTATAAGCACCCAGACAAGATTGCATTGAACAAAGATGTGGTAAAATATATAAGGTCTAATATATTATATTCTTGGTACTTATAAAATACATATTATTTACAGATTTCTATAATTATCTTTTATTACATTATTTTTAATACTGAATACTCATAACACATCTCATTTATATTGTTGTTTTTCATACATTATTTCTCGGTGCTTATAAAACCCTAACGTTTTAAACACTTATATTTTAAATTAAAGTACAGTGAATGATACACTATTATCCATATATTATTAATCACTGTAATGCCAGAGCACCCAGCCATTAAAACCAGATCGTTTTACTATGGCTGACAAAGTGATGCTGTCTTTTCATAATTTACCATGTTTAGAAATAGCTGCTGTTGGACGTTCAACAGTGCTAAAGTTCACAGTGTCTAGAGTTCAAATGCCATTGAGAAATTTGCCACCCTTCTTTAGTTTCGTAATGAGAGAATATAAACTCTCGACAGTACGAATGTGTCTTTAAACGAGTGAGCTTTCCATCCAGCATTTTTGGGCGTCATATGCATGATTGAATATGTCCATTTATATTTTATTTTTTGCACTCTTTCAGACTCTATTTATTGATTTAGGAGTGTGTTTTGTTTTGTATGCAATGAGGGAGTGAAATTTCAGAAATTACAGTATTTAAAAAGTGCTAAATAAAATAGTTTGTTCAGTTCAGTGCTGTTATAATTGTCAAAAACAGAAATAAAACAATAAATAAATATTGTTTCTATATATCGGTTATCGGGCACACAAACATGCAAATAATTGGTATCGGTTATAATAAATCAATATCGGTTGATCTCTATTGTGCCCAAAAAATTAGTCTAGGTAGGTGCCATCACATTGAACATCTCTCATCACATTCAGTAAAATAATTTATTTCATGATTTTTACTTATGATATTGAGTAATGACTTTAGAAGAAATACCATAGTTCAGTGAAAGTATCAGATGTTAATACCATAATACTTTGACATATGGGTAACACTTTACAATAAGGTTCGCTAGTTAACATTAGTTAACTACATTAGTTAACATGAACTAATAATGAATTGCACGTATACAGCATTTATTAATCTTTGTTAATGTTAATTTCAACATTTACTAATACTTTATTAAAATCTTGTGCACATTAGTTAATGCACTGTGAACTAACATTAACAAACAATGAACAGCTGTATTTCTATTAACTAACGTTAACAAAGATGAACAAATACAGTGTAATGTATTGCTCATGGTTAGTTCATGTTAGTTAATAGGCTACATTAACTAATGAACCTTATTGTAAAGTGTTACCGACATATATTATACTAAATGATTACCATATTCCATACTTCAAAATGACTTAAAAAATACTGACATTACTATGATATGTATGTAAAAAATCATGATAGTGCATGTTTAAAAATATATTCATATTAATCGGGTACCATGTCCAAAAAAAAGTACCTTTTTTATTTTGTTTTTTATGTGGAGAGAAATGCTAAAAGTGAGACAAATATTTTATTAAATCTTGTTTATAGTTTATTATGTAGGGTTTTTCTGTGGATAAATGTGCTAAGAGTGAGAGCAAACATTATATTATTAAATAAATAAAAATAAAAAAAGTTCTATGGTTTGTGTCTAATTATATTTTGATGTTTTTGTTTTTTTACCCAGGTCTAATTTGGCGTGTGCAGGAGCCCGAGAAGTGGACGATGTTTGTGTGTGCACCAGGAAGCTTCTGACAGACCACCATATTTAAAGTCCCTCATTCTTGTAAACCTTTGTCACGCGCTCCTCGATCATGGAGATGGATCCAGTGTTGGTTGAATCCGCTGTGGTGTTTGCTATGGTGATCTCCGTTCACATGACCGTGTGGAATCAGCTGTCCTGGTGTTGCATCGCTCTGGCGGTCCAGGCTTTCTATGTTCAGCACAAATGGGATCGCCTGCTTCGGACCGGCGCCGCCGTGTTCCAGTTTCGCCCGTCGGCCAACAGTGGCGTCCTACCGGCCAGCATGGTGATGCCTCTGATGGGTCTCGTTTTGAGGGGACGCTGCGTCATCGTGGGAAACGTTTACATGGAGCGCTTCGCCATGGTCATTACAGTGATAGGCATGATGTTGGCTCTGTTCCTGTCTCTCATCGCGCTGGGAATCACGCGCCCGGTGCCCACAAACACCTGCGTTATAGCCGGCATCGCCAGCAGCGCCATTCTGTACACCGTGAAGCAAACGCTGACAGTGTCCGAGGTGATCGAAGTCTTGGAGGTGTTGCTGATTTTCGTGTACGTGAGCTTGATCCTGTTGTACCTGCTCCCACGCTGCTTCACTCCCGGCGAGGCCCTCCTCATCCTCGGCGGGATTAGTTTCATTATCAACCAGCTCATTAAGCGCTCTCTGGTCTCGTCCGGGAACGCGAACTCCGACCCGCTTCCGTATTTCCTCCCGGTTGCCGTGTTAGGGTTGGTGCTGCTGGGAATCTTCTTCGCGGTGCTCTTCGTATTCATGGAATCGGAAACCTGGTCAGCGTCGCTTTTCTTCCACACCATGACTGTCGTTTTGGGCTTGGGCTTGTTGGTTCCTTGGCTCTCCCTGCTCACGCAGCATCACCCCATCACCTGGCTGATGCAGTTCCTCACCGAGAGCAGCACCCGCCTTTGGCTCATTGGATTCTGGGCTTCACTTTTGCTTCTAGCTATTGCCGTTGTGATGCATCAAAACAGCCATCGCTCGGGCGGCAGCAAGAAGCACCAGGCGTCCACGACCGTGCGGAAGTATTTCCACCTCCTCACCGTGTTAACCTTCGCCCCCGGACTCGCACTAGACCGTCCTCTGCTTCATTTGTCCGCGGTCGCGTGCCTTTCAGCGCTTTTGTTCCTGGAATTCGTCCGTTATTTCCGCATCCGACCTTTCGGGCCTCTGCTGAGATGCCTTCTCACTTTATTCCTGGACGAGAGAGACTCAGGACCGCTCATTCTCACTCACATCTACCTTCTCGTCGGCGTCGCCCTTCCCATCTGGCTCTCACCCGGGACCTGCACCCCTAAAGGAGGCCTCGGGGGCGCCGGCGGCCTGGTGCCCTACGCCGGCGTGCTGGCGGTGGGAGTCGGCGACACCGTGGCGTCCATCTTCGGCAGCTCGGTCGGCGAGATCCGCTGGCCTGGCACTAAGAAGACCTTCGAGGGCACGGCGACCTCGGTGTTCGCTCAGATCATCGCAGTGGTGGTTTTCCTCATCGCCGACAGCAGTATAAACCTGAACGCCAGCTACTCGTGGGTGGTGGGCTCGATCACCATGGTGGCCATGTTGGAGGCGTACACGTCACAGATAGACAACCTGTTGCTTCCTCTGTACCTCTACATCCTTCTGCTGCTATGAGAGCAAACACACTCACATTGTGCCAACGCACAGGATAGTTTTGTCATCATTTACTCGCCCTCGTGTTGTTCCAAACCTGTATGTGTTTCTTTCTTCTTCTGAACACAAAGATACTTGAAGGAATGTTGGTAACCGGACAGTTGTTGGACCCCATTGACTTCCATAGTATTTTTTATTTCCTACTATGGAAGTCAATGGTTCCCGTCAACTAACTAGTTACCGATATTCTTCAAAATATCTACTTTGTGTTCAGAAGAAGAAAGAAACTCATTCAGGTTTGGAACAACACGAGGGTGAGTAAATGGGTGAACTATCCCTTTAACAGCATTTAATGCATATGGTACGCTACAGCCCTAGTATTGTCTGACATGGAATTATTCCAGTTTTGAAAGCAAAAATAAAAGATCATTAGAGTGTTTATGACCCTAGTACAGTGAGAAAAAAACACTGAAATGTGTTCAAGTATAAACCATTACCTATAGCATTATAATAAAACTAAATAGAAAACTTGAAACTAAAACAAAGTGGCACAAAAATAAAATGTGAATTGAAGGTAAAATGTGAATTTTTGTACCACTAGTTGCACCAAATGGAATTGCACTTTTTTATATATCTTCCATTTAAATTTTTCATTTTGTTTTTTTTTTATTAATATTTTATATTTATTTTATAAATATTTTGTTTCAGTCTTAGTTTTGTTATTGTAGTACATGAAGATTTGGCAACTCTCTGACATAAAATATGTTTTTTATACTTTACATTATTTTATTTCAAGTAACAAAACTAGTTAACTATATTAAACATGGTTTGAAAACTAATTTTGGTGCTGCTAGTTGTGCAGAAATAACAGTAATAATTGTGTGTTTTAATTTTTTAAGGTTTACATGCGATAATTTTGTTGTTTTGAAGGTTTCATTTTTGCGTGCTCATGGGAAGCTCTGATGTCTTGAGTCGCTGTTAATATTTCATTCTCTCAAATCCTGCGTGTGCCACTCAAGTATAAATGACAGGGATTGAGTTGCACATTATTAAAGAAAGAAAAGGAAAATGTAACGCCCTTTAACAACGTCTGCACTCGCTGATAAACAACACTGAACGAAGGGCACAATTTCTACATTTTGGTTATTTTATTTTGGTGAATCTCATGAAAACTATATTTTTCTAATTTTTATAAAGCTGCTTTCCAACACAAGCAAATTAAACGCAATTTAATTGAAAATCAAAAAGTAAAAATATATTTAGTATGAAATATGCCTATTTTTAGAACCATATGATCTTCGTGACATTACTTGACAATTACGAACATTAAATTCTCATTAATATTATCTGTTTGTATAATTTTTCTTTAACAAATACTGCCATGTTGTAAACATACAAGACAATTTCAATAATATTTAATAAAATATATAATAAATACTTTTTAGTAATTAGAATTAGTTTTTATTTACATGATGCAGTTGTGGAAATTTACTTATGCCATTATTTTATGTCAAATATATATATATATATAATAGGACTGTCAAATCGATTAATCGTATCTAACACAAAAGCTTGTTTATATAATATATGTTTGTATATACATACATATATATATATATTTACAGTGTATATATATACAGTATATATACACCAACATATGTAAAATATATACAAACACATATATTAACACAAACATTTATATTTGATGCGATTAATCGATTTGACAGTGATAATATATATATACACACACAAATATATACATATTTATATATATATATGGTTCTTAAAATAGGCTTTATTTGATGTGAGCCAAATATAATTTTCTTTGTTTGGATATAGATTTTTTTTTTTTATGTGTGAAATGGCACATTTTTTACTTTTCATCAGATTCACTCGTTTATCAAAATGTAATTTATCCTTTATTACAGAGCATATATGCATCACTTGAGCCATTGAAGAACACCCTTGTTTTTCTATTATTGTATAACCCTGGACGAAAATACTCTAATATTATTTTGATGCTATGAATAGGAAACCTGCCTTTATGTCCAATGCAATACGAAGGACTGGTAGCACAGCTTTATCGCCTTAAAAAGTGTTTTGTATTGTAAATGGTTCAGTGCTATCAGTGGTCGGTCTGCATGTAGGAGGCAGTAGATATTAATATACAGATCACTGTCCTGTAAAAGCATGTATGCGATTCAGCTGTTGTGTCTTTACTCTGATAAAGATTGCATAATTCAAGCATTTTGTAAATTATATATGTTTAAACCTTAATTTATTCATGATATTTGACTGAGGCCTTTTACGTTGTGATTGGCGTTTTGTGTCGAGCGCGTTACGTTGACAGTTGTCATGGGAACTGCGGTTGAAGCATCAGTCACCTGATCAGTTTGCAGTGCATTCTGGGACATTTCAAACGGACACTCGGCATCTGTGGACATTTGCATGACATTCAAGTGTAAACTTGTTTTTAAACTACCTGGAAATTGTAATAAAATGTGTTACTTTATGGTCATACTACTTTTTGACATTGGGAGTTGACAAAGATTGTTATTTTGTACATGATCATTTTAATGGTTTGTGTATATTTACAGAAGAAAATTGTTTGGTTCAATTCATTACTTTGCTTCAAAAGACTGGTTATATATGTTTTACAACAAAAGTGACCCAGCATGAAACAGTAACTTTTTTTAAACTATACTTTTGTTGTTTTAAATCGTTAACATCTTTTTTTTTTAATCACCAATGATGACTATAAATATGATTTTTTTTTCCAGATTTTTCTGTCATGAGAACTGCAGTTTGGACATGTGTTCTTGGGCTGAAAATCCAGATGATTCATGATATGATCAAACATTCATACCTTTTCTATATTGTATTGATTTTGTTGGCTACACAGAAGGAAATAAACTTTATTTCTAATAAAGTTAAATGTTTCTCATTTACTAAAATAACAAAATGTGAATTCAGATCACAAATGATAGACTCTTCGGTTAACAAAAACTAGCCTTTTATTAACACTGTCGTGGCTGTAGGTAAAATATACAGAATGATTCAAAATTATTCATATTTTATGGTAAGAAAGACATTTTTTGGTCCATTTACAAAATATCAGGATTAGTTCACTTTTTTAAAAAAAAATTTTGCTGATAATTTACTCACCCCGATGTCATCCAAGATACCCATGTCTTTCTTTCTTCAGTCAAAAAGAAATTAACATTTTTGAGGAAAACATTCCAGGATTTTTCTACACAGAATGGACTTCAATGGCAGCCATCTATCCCAATGTTCAAAGAAGGTTCACATGTCCGTCTCAATGCAGCTTCAAAGTCTCGACACGATCCCAGTCGAGAAATAAGGGTCTTATCTAGTGAAACGATCAGCCATTTTCTCATTTTTTTTTAACATTTATATACTTTTTAACCACAATTGTTTGTCTTGTACTGGTCTGCGACGCGCCACGCATTACGTCATCACGTTAGAAAGGTCACGGAAAAAAATAATACAAATAAATTAAAACAAACTATTTTGAAGTTGGAGGAGGAAATGAGATGGAGTTTTTCGCTCTTCCTACTTTTTGAACCGGAGTACACAGACAAATAACTTATATAGATAACGTGAACGTGACCTTTCCAACGTGATGACGTAATGTGTCGCAGACCAGCACAAGATGAACATTTGTGGTTAAAAAGTATATACATTTTTTTTTATGGCCAATCGTTTCGCTAGATAAGACTCTTATTTCTCGACTGGGATCGTGTCGAGACTTTGAAGCTGCATTGAGACGGACATTTGAACCTTCTTTGAACATTGGGATAGATGGTTGCCATTGAAGTCCATTCTGTGTAAAAAAAGTTTTCTTCAAAAACCTAAATTTCTTTTCGACTGAAGAAAGAAAGACATGGATATCTTGGATGACATAGGGGTGAGTAAATTATCAGCAAATGTGTATTTTGAAAGTGAACCTTTAAAGGGATATTATTGTTGTTATCCTGTCGTTAAAAAAGCTCCTGATATCGTCATCACGTGTCATCAGGCCTGTAGTGTGTGTTGCTCAGGTGTAGAGGGACGGGAAGGGCAGCTCTTCTGTCGGCTGCAGCCTGAGGGAGAACAACACAAAAGCCCTGAGAACTAGAACTCGCCTCTCTACAGCCTGCGTTACCCAGCATGCACTGCGCTTACCAGTTCTCGGGACTCCAAACGGTGTTTTGAGAGTCCATGATGTGGAAAGTGTAAACGTGGCGTGAGGCGTCAGATGTGTTCGCAGCGCTGCGGTGGACCACTTCCCCGTGAATAAGAACTGCTCCACCTGCGGTACCAAAATATTTTTAATATACTACTTTAAAGGTAGGGTAGGTAAGAATTGTCTAAAGAACTTTTTTTCAAATTGGCTTAAACTGTCTTTATATACCAATACATAATTAAAATGTAAGTACTTTGAAAAAGAGAGTATAAAAATTGAGTGACTATAGTGTATTTAATCTTCAAAAAACACAGCTCATTAATTCCTACCGGGACGAAACAAGTGATTGGCTTGCGCGACTGTCACTCTCCGTCGCCATGACTACCGCCGCTATTACTGGCTCTGCCCACGTGCGCGCAGTCGCGCACCCGTTTTTAGGTGGGAGTGAATGGAATTAATGAGCTGTGTTTATTGAAGATTAAATACACTAGAGTCACTCAGTTTTTTATACTCTCTATTTCAGAGTACTTGCATTTTAATTATGTATTGGTATATAAAGACAGTTTAAACAAATTTAAATAAAAGTTTTTTTAAACAATTCTGACCTACCCTACCTTTAATACACTATTGTTCAAAAAGTTGGATTTTTAATGTAATGCCTCTATTCAGCAGGGACACATTCAATTGATCAGAAGTCACAGTAAAGACATTTATAAGTCGAATTTTCTATTCATCAAAGAGTCCTGAATAAAATGTATCACGGTTTCCACAAAAAATATGAAGCAGCACAACTGTTTTCAACATTGATTATAATCAGAAATGTTTCTTGAGCAGCAAATCATCAAATTAGAATGATTTTTGAAGGATCATGTGACTCTGAAGACTGGAGTAATGATGCTGGAAATTCAGCTTTGATCACAGGAATAAAATACATTATAACATACATTTAAATAGAAAACACTTATTATGTTGACTTGACAAACCAACATACTGAACTTATTGTTGTATTTCTGAGACTAAATGTAAACCGTATCTTCTCCAAGGGCTTTCAAGCAACAACTCGGGTCAGACTAACTGATCCGACTTACGATTTTCATTACACGGACGATCAAAACTACGAAAAGTCCCAAGAAGATTTTTGTAAAATAAGACTTATATAGTTTTTAAGCTATCACTAGCAAAGCTTAATGACTGTCCTAGGACAACATGTTAAAACATGCTAGCAACATGCTAATTCATTCTAACAATGTGTTCAATCATGCTAGCAATGTGCTAAAACATTCTAACAGCATGCTAATTAATGCTAGCAATGTGTTAAAACATGCAAAACATGTTAACATTATTAACATGATTAATAATTAATAGTGGTTAATCATGTTATTAACATGATTAACATTAACATGTTAATCATGCTAGAAACATGCTACCAATGTGTTAAAACATGCTAGCAATGTGCCAATTCAAACTAGCAATGTGTTAAATCATGTCAGCAACATGCTACCAACATGCTAATTTCTAATAGCTTTGTGTTAAATCCATGTTAACATGTTAAATCATGTTAGCAATGTTCAAAAATGTGTTAGCAGCATGTTAAAACATGCTAGCACCATGTTAAAACATTCTTGCAATATGCTAATTAATTAGCGAATAGCAAACGTGCTAAAACATGCTAGCAACGTGTTAAATCATGCAAACAACATGCTAAAACACATGCTAGCAATGTGTTAAAGCATGCTAGTAAAATGCTAATTCATGCTAACAATGTATTTAAATCTGTAACAAGCATGTTAGCAAAATGTAAAACAACGATAGACACATGATAAAACATGCTAGGAAGCATATACAAATTTCAAACTTTCAGACAAGGCTTTGTCAAGTTTGACAAAGTTTTAAAGTGTAAAATTTCACAATATTATTGTTTTTACTGCATTTTTGATCAAATAAAGGAAGCCTTGGTGAGCAGAAGAGACTTATAATGTTTGTTTTTTTAACACAACTCTTGAACAGTAGTGTATATATTGTATATGTTTACTGTATGGTGTTGTAATTTATTTCCAATGGAATTAACAGTTTCAATAACTCACCTTTTTTAACAGGAGTGGGAACGAAGAGATTGTCGTCATAATTCTTCTCTCGGCCAATGAAATCAGTCAGAGGAAACGTGCCTTTAGGTGTCCGCACCATTCGCCTGCTTATCCCATCTTTCACGCACAGGAAACTCATTTTAAATACACACAATCGTGCAAAACAAAGCTTCACTTCAATAGCATGCATGCGCAAATGACATAAAATGCCACGAATCTGCTTAATGCGTTTGAAATTACCACTGTGCGATCCCGGTATGAACCACAGACAGCCGTTCTCGAGCGTAGCGTCTTCCAGAGCGATCCACATGCCAATCACCCTTCCCAGAGGCTGCGTGTAAAGGAAGGTGGCGTCCTGGTGAGGTGTCACTGAAGTCAAGGGTCAGAGGTCAAAAAAGTGTTTTTGTATTGCTTTTTCATTGGTTAAATATGTAGGCGGGTCTTACCTTCTCCACCAATCCCTGGTTGCTGTTGACAGAACAGACACAGAAGAGGCGAATAATGAAAATATTACCCTTACAATGAATGTAAGCATATTTTATAAGCCAGCATATATTAACTCTACCTTAAAGATGTACATACTCTGCAGAATAACTGGATTTATCAAGCCGAGTTTCTTACTCAGGTTCTGCAGATAAGAAGCAAACACACACACACACACACACACACACACACACACACACACACACACACACACACACACACACACACACTATTATGACTGAAGTGTCTGAAAATTGGCATAAGGAAAAGAGTGCAGTATATTTGGCATGATCATGTTTTTTTTTTGGTTAAACAGTTTTATTTATATACTTTTATAGTATTTATTAATACTTTAAAAGAGGTTTTGGGCCCTAAAGTGTCTCATAAATCTTCCAATTAAAACAAATGTGCTTTTATATGAAGACCACAATTTACATTAGTTTATATGGGAGTTTGGTCATTACTTGAACTTTTGGTGAGTGGGTGACTGCTTTAAACAGCGGCTCATAAGCGTGGAGAGCTGTAGGAAGGATAAAACACAAATACATAAATGCCAAATTATTTAATTTCATCGTTTAAATATGAATGTCTTAAATATGGCGTGTCATTTTCTTAAATACCCACCATGTCCGATTTTATTCAAGGAATGTTCTCTTGGCACAATGAACTCTCCTGAAAACACAACAGTTTCATTATGGGATGAATTTTCTGGGAGATTTTATTTACATCTAAGCACAACAAACCTTTATCATCAAACACGCCTTTCTCAAAGAAGAAACGGATCTTGTCTCCACTTGTGATGAAATAGTCTGCATTTCCCTGGACAAACACAAAATATGACTGATTTGACCGCTTCTAAATGTACATGGATTTACATGGGACTTTTTTTTTCCAGCATATGACAGCATTTTTAACTAATACATACAGGCAACTACATTTACCTGCAGTCAGTAGTCTTACCTGCATCTTTACCCAGGAATATTTGGTTGCATGTGGAAAGTAATGCGTAGAAGAACGTTGATAATGACACTACTGTAAATGCGTAATGATGATGAGGCAATGATGATGAGATGACGACGGTGTTTACCTGTGTTTTCAGCTGCTCGTCGTGGTCAGTGGAGAACTGTATCCTGCAGTGTTCAGGGACGTCCATCCGGTCAATAATCTCACTCATCCGTTCCCGTAAAGCATCACATTCCTCTGGGGACAGAAGCCCGTCCAGCACCAGATAGCCCTCATCCTGGTACTACAGAGTGAAAACAGCACAGAAACATTATTCTGTCTACATATCATCACCTTCCTAAAATAATTGCCTAAGTCATTTGAAATATGATATATTATAAACGATATGCAAATTATATATACCCAATTAGGACAAAAACATAATTTGCTCTTCCTGATATTACAAAAAAAGTAGCAAAAAGTTATTTTTTGTACATGTATTATGGTAATGTATTAGTACCATGTAAATACAATGGAATACAAGTACATTCATTTTGTATAATGGTATTATATTTCAAATTACTGTGGTATTACCATTCTTGTACTAGCTAATAACAATTCAAAGTGGACTTAGGGAGCAAATACAGTTGATTTTTCTTCTGTTTTCATTTTTTATTCTTACTTTTAAATGTGTTTAGGTAACGTTATATCTGTCAATGCCAATATGCAGATCCACCAACTTGAAAATGTTGTATTGGGTGGAAATGAATACAGACGACGATTAAAAGAAACAACGTCTCCATCGAGTCCCTTCAAATCTCAGGATGATTTTGAAATCATCTGGACACTAATAAGTGAAACCGTTTAAATATGTTAATTACAAGTATTCACGCAAAATAGAAATCCGTCTCATCGATCTTTACAACTACGACTGTGATTGGTCTATATTTAACAGCAATGAGAAAAGTAACAGATGTCACGTGACACATACGTCTACGCTCAGGGCAATAATAATAAATAAACTGTAACTGTATTAATAATACGCAGCCGTTAACACTGAAAACAACACACTGAGAGTATGTATGTAATGTAAGAGAAAATATGTAAATTAGCACTTAAGGCCCCGCACATTTCGCGCTCCTCTTTCCATAACCCATGAGTCTAACTCATGGACAGTATATAAACGGTCTAACTGCCAGTCCTGTTGTTTATAGCGAATTACGTAACCACCACTTTAATTATTCCACACGTGCTTTCTCTAGATTTTTATTTCTTTTGTGCATTTTTTATTTTTTTTGCACGAATGCACGAGGCGCTGATCTATAAAAACATTTAATATATAAAGATGTCATCTAATAGCTAGAAAAGTCGTAAAAGTGCGTTGATGCAACAAGGACAATAGGAAAACATGTGGCGTATTGTTGTTATAACAATTTAGAGGCAATTTCTTACCTTTTGCACGTCTTGTTGTGTCAAAACATCCATGCTGAAGACTGGGACAGACAGTCTGAGAAGAGGGCAAAAACGGCTGTCTCATGATCCAAATCTCTCTCTCTCTCTCTCTAAGCAATCACGTGGTTGCATCATGTCAAATACGATTAAACTGTAACCATTGTGATGCAATAATTGGATTTTGAACAGTAACTCTTTCACTGCACTGCAAGAAAGTCAAATGTGCATGAATAACTTGAGTTACTGAGGGTTCAAGTGAACCTAAAAGGTAAACATATGCCTCCAAATTCCAGGTAAAGGGTGAACACAGCAGGTCATATTCTGTCCTGTGTGTGGAGGATGGAAATCAATTTGTTTGGCAGATCATTATGTGCACGATTACATGAATTGGACACAGTGTTGAAGAAGACTTCACAAACGAGTCTTTTCTTTATCAAAAGAACCCTTTATCATTTATGTGCATTAGCCAGTTAAATAATTATGTTAACTAGGCCTACTGGTCGTTTTTCTAGGATTCACCCCTGAAGTGAATGATATGACAGATTTAGTTATTTTCAGTGCATTATAAGATATTAATGTATATTATGTATATATTAATGAACTAATACTATGCAAACTGCATTTCTGAAATACATTAACCTACCAGTATTTTCTTTCCACACTAAGGCATTGTTTTCAGCTGGTATTTAAAGGAATAGTAAAAAAAAAAAAAGTAATTTACTTTCACCTAAACGACTTTCTTAATTCTGTGGCTGTATCTGGGAAAATAATTGCAATTACTTAGTAACATACGTGTTTGCCAACCAAATTTCTCACATTTTATAAAAAACTTTAAATATGCATAAACCTAAACAAAAAGCACTAAACATGTTATGTTTTAATTAAAAGCACTTTAAACGTATGTAACTTTTTCTCTGGCAGCTAATGTTGTTAATAATATACATCTTGTTATTGTTGCATTTAATAAATTAATAAATAAAATATAGCTGCAAGCAGCGATTACGGGCCCAAGCCGGTGGCACCGCCACCCCGGTGCCTTTAGTGTAACTAAAGGCACCAGGGTGGCGGTGCCACCGGCTTGGGCCCTCCATCGCTGCTTGCAGCTATATTTATTTATATATATATATATATATATATATATATATATATATATATATATATATATATATATATATATATATATATAAAGCCGCCACCACGTTGCCTTTCGGGTTCCTGTGCACGACGGGCAATAACGTAACCCCGCTTTGACTGTCGAGAGGGCAATATAGCCCTATGTATCACTCGATTTTATTTAACCAAATGTTTTTTTAACAAAATATGTTATTTATCTGATTCATCCAACCCTATACTGCACTCTTTTACTAATACTATATTATATTTCATCGTTTTCATGTCTTGCCCTCAAACATATCTGTTTAATCTGCTTATTTTTAAGTTACACATAATACATTGATTGAAAAAGAAACTCAAACTTTTTGTTTATGGTAATATTATTTGATACAGAAAGAAATAAGTGAGACTGTGGGAGTGAGGGGAGGGTAATGACGGCCAAAGGGAGACAAAGACAGATAACTTTTGAAACTAAAAAAATGACATCCTAACTTTGATAATGTTTAAATATACATAAAAATGCAGCATATCATTAATTGAAATTAGTGTACTTTAAAACACTTGTTTAAAATAAAAAACACATTTATACATAGTATAAAACACTAGATGGCACAATTGTTCATAGTCTTTCTGTTCCCCTCCCCACACACACACAGACACACACACACACACACACACACACACACACACACACACACACACACACACACACACACACACACACACACACACACACACACACACACACACACACACACAGAGAGAATGGCTGGGGGAACTCTGTCAGAGAGAGACAAAACCACATTCAAACCAAAATATCTGACTTCCTGTTGGTCGGAGCTAATGACTGTAAATCAGAAAGTTGTCCGGCTCGATGTGCACAATATACATACCAAGTTTTGTGACTGTAGGTAAAACTAACCCCCCCACTGTTGTCAAAAGTAACACACTTCCTGCTGCCAGTTGGTGGCGCTATAACTTTGACTCACATTAGTTACATCCATGTGATCGCTCTCTTACAACAAACACGCTACTGAAGTTTCATCAAGATCAATTATTGTATGAAGATGTTATAACACATCGTGTTTCTTTTTTCTCGCCATAATTTCGTTTTCTCGCCACAGCCAAACTGTTCGAGATATCAAAAATCCGTCAGCAATTTAGTATCCTCAATGTCTTGACGTCATGCTGACCGAGTTTGGTTGCGATTGGATGAATTTTCTAGAAAGAGTGTTTCAAATTCCAGGGGCATGCATTTTCATACCACCCACAATAGCCGACTTCCTGTTGGACTGGCGTAAAACTTAGAGCACGAAAGTTGTTCGGCCCGATGAGATCTAAATGTGTACCGAGTTTCATATTATTACATGCAAGCGTGTTTGATATACGGACAAGTGTTTGAATCCCATTCCAGGGGGCGCTGTCGAGCCCCCCTGCCACGCCCGGGTACCAGCTTCAGCCCGGCCGCGGGTTCTAACCTGTGTGCAATATTTCAAGAGTTTTCGAGCACGTTAAGGGCCCCAAAAGTGCCCGAGATTTTGCACACAGCAGAGAAAGGGTTAAACTAAACTAGCCCCCCTCCCCACCCCACACAGACAGACACACACACACAGAATAGCAGAGACAGAGAGAGACACAATTCACATTCAAACCACAATATCTGACTTTCTGTTGGTCGGAGCTAATGACTGTAAATTAGAAAGTTGTTCGGCTTGATAATATCAATATACACGCTGAGTTTTGTAACTGTAGGTAAAACTATAACTAAGTTATAACACACTTTATGCATCCTTTTTTAATCATAAATTCGTGTCCTCGCCACGGCCAAACCGTTCGAGATATCAAAAATCCGTCCGCAATTTAGCATCCTCCATGTCTTGACTTCATGCACACCGAGTTTCGTGGTCATCGGATGAATTCTCTGGGAGAAGTGTTTCAAATGCCAGAACATGCGTTTCCATACAGCCCATAATAGCCGACTTCCTGTTGGACTGGCGTAAAACTTAGAGCACGAAAGTTGTTCGGCCCGATGAGATCTACATGTGTACCGAGTTTCATATTATTACATGCAAGCGTGTTTGATATATGGACATGTTTTTGAATCCCATTCCAGGGGGCGCTGCCGAGCCCCCCTGCCACGCCCGGGTCCCAGCTTCAGTCGGGCCCTAATGGCCGCAGGTTCTGACATTTGTGCAAAGTTTCAAGAGTTTTTGAGCACGTTAAGGCCCCCAAAAGTGCCCAAAAGGTAGTAAAATAATAATAATAAAGAAGAAGAATAATAATAATAATAATAAATAATAATCCGAAGGAAAACAATAGGGCCTTCGCCTTTTCAAGGCTTGGGCCCTAATAAAATAAAAATTGGGGGGAGAAAAACAATGGTATGTGGGAAAAGAACGGTCACATTAAAAAAAACATCTTCTCTTACAGGTCACACATTTTTGTAATAACATGAGGGTGAGTAAATGATAAATATGTTTTATTTTTTGAGTAAACGGTCCCTTTAAATCCTTGCATGTTTTGATTTAAAGTGATATTCCCCTCAATTATAAAATGTCTATCCATAATCCATTCACTATACTTTTGATGAAAGTTCATACAGCTCTTTTCCATACAACAACCATTTAAAAGGGATGACAAAAGCAGTGAATACATAAATAACTAAAATTCCAGTAAATACAGTAGGCCTATACAGTAATTACCGTCATTATTCATTAATAATATTTCCATCTAGCACTTTTATTTTTTTTCTGAATAACGACAGTATTTTAGACCGAGGGAAAATTAAGTAGTAGGGTCAAATTTACACATTTATAGAAATAAAGTCGTAATTTTGCATGTGCATTATACCTCTTCACCTGCAGGGGGCGCCAGCCTCACACAGACTGTCAACACACGGTTCTCCTTAATTCGCCCAAATATGAAAATGCTGTCATCATTTACTCACCCTCAAGTTGTTCCAAACCTGTTTGAGTTTCTTTCTTCTGCTGAACACAAAAGAAGATATTTTGAAGAATGTGGATAACCAAACAGTTGATAGACCCAAGTGACTTCCATCGTTTCCCTTTAATTTTTCAGCTCTCTTGTTTTTGTAGAGTCTGCTTGACCACTGAAGATTTGGAGGAAGCGAAAGCTTGTAGAGATGATAACCTAGCAGTTTAGGCAAAATTAACAGAAACACCAGTTTAATCTCAAATCAGATGGAAAAATGTAGACAGCTGTTCATATCCGACGAATACTAAATTCTAGCAGAGGTTTGATCGAGATAGACAGAATGCTTTCCACTTCATGGGGTATCAGTTCTCCATTAACACCACCTTGTCATTGCAAGTTTGTGATGGCTGTGCAATATTGACTTACAGATCGTTCCAGTCAGCATTTGAGGAAGTGTCAAGTGCATACAAACCTAAGAAAGTTCATGTTTTGTTTGAACTGGCTGCCATTTGGACGGTGACTTCACTGACAGAAAGAGAGAGAAGTGGATGAATGGGAGCTTTCATGTGGCGACTTTACTCACCTCTACTACTCACAGAAACAGAGAGCCTGTGTTCAGTGTTTGTGTGTGTGTTGAGAGGTGTGGCATTTAAGAATGTGTGTGTAGGTGTCTGTCTGTGACTGTCGCTCATTCTCAGGGAACAATGCCACGTGTGGCCATGATGACTTCACATGCTAAAAGGATCTTAAAGGAATAATTCACCAAAAATGAAAATGATCCCATAATTATCCCCTCACCCTCAAGCTTTCTTCTTTCAGCCGAACACAATCGTAGTTTTATTAAATAATATCCTGGCTCTTCCCAGCTTTGTAATGGCGCCAGAGTTTTTGAAGCTCCAAAAGCACATTTTGTAAGACAAAATATATCCATATTTAACTTTATTAACTATAATCGCTGGCTTCAAGAAACAGCCGTATGCAAAATAAACTCGCAAATTTGACTTTTTCCTTGCAATTCCTAGTTTAGATGTAAACCAAAGTCCCTAGTCCTTGACATTAAAAGACATGCAAAATATAAGCTCTATAATTGCAGAAAAAGTTTTTTTTTAAATCAGAATTCCGAGATATAAACTCGCGACCAAGAAAAAAAGTCAGAATTGTGAGGTAAAAAGTTACCTTTTTTAATTAATTTTATTCCGCTGGGGAAACAAGCTTGTGCATTCTTTATTTGCAGAGAAAATAAAACCACAATAAAAAAATTCTGATTTGAATGGATGATCATTTTCTGACCACATGATTTAGAAAGCAGTTTCTCTCACCTCACATCAGTGTTTATTAGGTTTACTTTTATCCTATAATTACTTCTAACTCAATATATATATATATATATATATATATATATATATATATATATATATATACACACACAAACATCTATGTTATATGCAATTAATCGATTTGACAGCATAAAAATTATATAATTTCAATTATAATCTGTGATTTATTATAGGACACAATTAAACTATACTAACTAATATTATCTATACAAATTGAATTCAAAATTTTGTGAAATAATGTCGCAGTTTAGGGTTAGAAACTAATAATGTAGGTCTTAGTAAACTATTGTTGTTGTTTTTTGGCAACTGCTTAAAAAGTGACAAATAAAATTGTCAGACACCGACGGCACAATTTCCTGAGAATGACCCGTGTGTGTGTGTGTGTGTGTGTGACTTCAGAAACATGAAAACACATTTGAATGTATATCAGAAATTTTTACTTGGTTTTGTTCAACGCCATACTGTGTACATTAGGCAATCTTCCCAACAAAAAGAAAAGTTCAAATAAAAATCATAAAATAAAATCATATGAACATGTACATATAAAAACAATTCATTAACGCATAGGATTTTTTTGTACTTGCAAACATGTGAACAATTTGCACGAGTCTTTCTGTTCTGTTTCTTTTTGTTCTTTCTCATATATTTTTTTTGTAAAATTATAAAACTTACAAACGTAAAATGTACACTTTTTCTTGGAGATGACCTCCAGCATTCAGCTCAGAGAGTTAAGGCCATGATAGTGTGGGAACGTTGCTACAACAACAGTCATTATGACGTCATCATTCCCTTCGAGTCAACGTGCATCTCACCTGATCCAAACTCGAGTCAGTCCGAGATCGTTTTGTTTGTCATTCGCAGTTTCTATATCTTTGCGTAGTGGAGTGTAAGATTTTAGCAAGACATTTTCAAAGAGTTTGTGGCATCATATTCACCTTTAAAAGTCTTTAAAAGCATATATACAGTTGCAACCCCCATTGCAAATCAGGTTTATTGGCAGAATTTACAGACTTTTAGCTGTGTGCAATCAAACAAAACAATAGTACAACACAACAAATGTGTTCAAGTGGAATGAAAATGCAACTTTGAATAACTTCTGCTATTTCAATTACTTTAGCTTGTTTTGTTCATTGCAAACTGCTGAAAGTCTGTAGATTTTGCCAACAATCCTTTAGCAATTTTTTAATTACAACTGTATGTAGTAGATTTTTGTATATGACCTTTTTGGCATTTATTTCTGTGGGTATTAGCTTGCAGAGGTTTAAAATGTACAATTACATATTTGATAACTCAGCTGGCACATTCATAAACAGTCGACCCTTCCCTGATTGGATGCAGCCGCTAAGTAAATAATGCACAAACCACATATTGCTTGTTACATCTATGCATTCCCATAAAGCCACTGCTTTAACAGGCACTCGCACCCACATGTTCACCATGTCGGTGTTGTTGTCATCTATATGCATGCCCCTCCGTGCCTGTAGGGGGCAGTACAACATGACTTGACCTCGCAAAACGCATGTTTGTGTATGAGTGGATCAGAGTGTGTGTGTTTCTAAGGACAGATGGCACCCTGTCCACAACTTCCCTTCATACGGACGAGAAACGAATGCTTTTCCGCCCAAATAAAATGAATTAAAAATCATTAAAAGAATGAAAGGAAAGCAGAATGACCACATTAAGAGTTTCTTCTCTTTCACCCGTCTCACTCAGGCTTGTTCTTTATCGGCTCTCCACAGCTGCTCCTTGACCTCCGGTGGTAAAGTGTTGAAGAGATCTTCCTCCACGATCAGGCCGGAGCGCTTGAGAAGTCGACATTCGGAGAGCTCCACCGGTAATCCCTCCAGCCGGTTCCCGCGGAGCTCCAGCTGCGTCAGGCCCGTTAACTCTCCGAAACGCGACGGCAACACCGTAAGGCAGTTATTTCCCAGATTCAGCGTCCGCAGCTTCTTACACTGGAACAACTCGGGCGGCAACGTCTCGATCTGAATCGGGGGGGGGGAAAGACACGATTAACACACAATCTCTGCTATGCGATTCTCTTTGATGAGTGTGGAAATAAGCAAATAAGACGTAAACATTTCGGTAACACTTTACAATAAGGTTTCATTTGTTAGTTAAAGCTGCAGTCGGCAAGTCTGGCAGATTCTCGTGCCCCTCCCCCACTATCACGAGCACCCTCCCATCGAGTTCGCGAGTTCGTCCTTTTTCTCTCCGCCATCACGCTTCGTACAATCCAACACACCTGCGAACTTCAGGCGTGTCCATGTGATTATTGTAACGTGCGCGAGGGGGAAGGAGGGGATCTGTGCTGTGTGCACAAACTGTTATTGACAGTCAGATCTCACACAGCCCTGCGCTGATTGGACCAGAAGAACTGGGAGCGGTAGATTTGGAGCTTGGTGGAGGTAGAAACGTGTGTTTTTTCTAAAACCGGCTGATTTATGTTGTTCTGTCGGAGCTTAGTGTCGGTTTTAGTGAATATGATCAAAAAAAATCTTGCCGACTTCAGCTTTAACATGAACAATACTTCTACAAATTTGAATCTTATTTAAACAGATAGTTCACCCTAAAATAAAAATGAAGTCATTATTTACTCACCCTGGTGTTGTTCTAATGCCATATGCCCTTTTTTCTCTTTTGGACCACAAAACGAGAAATAAAATGAAAAATGTCCTGCTCGTGCTTGTCTAGATAATGGCAGTGAATAGCGACCAGCATCAAGCTTTAACAAAAGAATCATAGAACGATCTCATTCGACACGTGTCGTTTATTCCAAGTGTTCTGAGGGTATACGATAGGGTTTGGCAAAAAAAAAAAAAAAAGTGTTTTTTAATGAAAATCCTGGCTTTGGCCGCTGGTCTTCTGTGCACAGCTGTGTGTACGTGTGACTCTGTTAGCGCTGCCGTTCATCCCGACTCGCCCAGAAAAAGCACACAAGTTGTGAGAAATCAAGATTAACAAAAACACAACATGAAATACCCTTCACAAACCTTTCTTCACAGAGTCAGAAGTTTGTCTGAGTTTGTCAGAATGTGAACGGATATATTCACTTCAGAGTAGAAGGTACATGGGATGGATTTCATGTCGCATTTATGTTAATTTCTCATAACTTTTTTTTTTCTTTTCCTCTGGGTGAGTCGGAGTGAATTGTGCCGCTGATAGAGTATCACTAACCAGCAGTCGAGCACAGAAGATCAACGGCCAAGGTCAGGACTTTCTTTAAATAACACATTAAAGGCATACTATGCAGTTTCCGTTTTTGTCAAACAGTGACCCCTAGAGTCACTGTGGAGTACTTTAACGTTATTGTCGTAAATACCACTCTCGTTTTCTTTTCTTTGACTCTTCCGACCGCACTTTCTTCATCAACTCTGCCATGATTCACGTCTCAAATGCGTGCTAGTGTCTTCCATAGAGGCTCCTTCATATGTTGTTGATGTGTGTGACGTCGTGCCGTAAAGCAAGTCGTGATTCTCGTGAGATTTGGCGGGGCGCCACCTCTCAAACTTATGTCCCCCCCTGCTTTGTTATCAGGATGATTCGCCCTATTACGAGTTTGTTTACCATTGAAATGACTTCGAATCTGTTATATTAAGGTACAAATCTTGCATAGTGTGCCTTTAAACTTCAGTTTACACTTCAACCCTCTCATAAACCCCAGAACACTCGTAATATTCGACACGTGTCACATGAGATCCTTCTATGATACTTTTGAGTCTATTCATCTGGACGAGTGCGAGCGATTCTCCTTTCTCCTTTTGAGGTCCAAAAAATAAATAACGGCATAAGAACACCAGTTTGAGTAAACAATGCCTTGATTTTCAGTTTAGGGTGAACTATCCCTTTAATATTAATGTCTACATTTACTAATACAAATTTTAAAATACATTTTCATTAATTAACATTAACAAAGATGAATAAATGTTGTAAAATAAAGATATATATTGCTCACTGTTAGTTCATGTTAGTTAATAAACTAATGTTAACAAATTAAACCTTATTGTAAAGTGTTACCAACACTTTATTGTAAATAATATTTATTAAAATCACAGAAAATATTAGTGTTTTTAAAGAACTTTTTTTTTCTCAATATCAGGTTATTACTACACCCATTACATTTTTCTATTTGCACTGGAAAATATCTTGTTTACCCATTTTTCTTATAAAAATTGCAATTGGGTTTAAAACGTGATTTTAAATAATAAAAAAACAAACAAAAAACAGGTTTGCTGCATTTGAATCGATTAATTGTCAACTGTTATCATTTACACACATTTATTTTATTTATTCCAGCCTTTTCAATAGCTAACAAACCACAAGCCATTTGGTTATTTTTGTCAAAGGACTAAATATGATTTTAGCTATTTTGTGTCTCATTTACCATTCAATCGGTGTTTTGTTCAGTTCATAACGGATACTGTAGTAGGTCACAGTAGGTGATCTGGTGTCTTGGTTAGAGTTCATTTTGCGATAATGACCAGCTGACTGGATTGATACGAGAAACCCAAAACCAGCACAGCTATGCAGGGAATCATTTGTCCAACAAAACAGTCAGTTATCCAGTTAAAGGCTACAATAATTGACCGCAGAATGCCACGACTGACCAATCAGAGTCCAGAATTCCAGAGAGCTGTGTAATATAATCTATCTGTAATAAACAACGTGCCCCATTTAAAGCCACTCGCTCGGCAGGGCGGAGACCCTGAAAACATTATACACAGGAAAACCAATTATCTCCGGAGTAAGCTGCTAATTTTGGCCCCCACACACACACACACACTCACACACTAAAAAAAGCAAACATATGCATCTAGTTATGGTCCACCTTGATTCTCAGAAAATAACACAAATTACACAACTCATTTAGATAATAATGAGCAAATGAAAAAACCGGGAAGTGTGTGTGTAAGTTTGTGTGTGTGTGTTAGTATTATTGAGATACTATTGTAGTTTTAATTAATATTTTGAATTAAATTTTTATATTATCCATTAGGTCATAGACCAAAGTGTCTTGTCTATATAGTTTTTATACATTTTTATTTTATATATTTTAGAAGTACACACACACATATATCCATGTATATATATATACACATATATATATATATATATACATACATACACACACACACACACACACACATACATATATGCAAGCATACATGTGTGTGTGTGTGTGTGTATATATACATTTAGTTATTTTTTAATTATTATTTTTTAGTTATTTTTTTCTATTTAGTTTTTTTATTTTAAGTAACAAGATGTTTTTTTTAGTTTACTATAATAACCCTGGTGTTCACACTCCTTGACAGGAGGTCCCATAAACCTGCTATTTTCAGAAACATGCCACACACACTCTCAAATACGCCCGTTACTAAAAACAACCACAAGTGCACGTCAAACTCAAAACACATGAGAGAGAGAGGCAGGGTTTGTGTTGCTGCATAATAATGTTGCTGGACTTTATGTTTGTACATTCCCTGTTTACCTCCTTTGAATTATCTGACTCGCATCCAAAGAATCCAGATTCAATAAAACAACGGCGCCGTCTAATGGGCGTTTGACGGATAAGTATGCGCAACATGCACTTGGAGGGTGTGGCCTCTCGGATACATTCTCACTGGCACTGCGAGTGGATTCCCGTCATGAAACGCCACCGACACGCTTATTTTATTTTACAAATCTCAAAGATATTTGCTATGATTGCCATCATTTTCATTTAATTAACGTTAACTGGCCTGAAATTACTGTGTTTACTATTGTAATGATTAGTTACCTACAACAGCAACCTAAAGCAATGACTAAACCGCTGTTTTGCTAATGGACAATAAGTCTACGCTGCCTAGGTGACGTCAGCCAGGTGTGAGCAAGTTAGTGACAGATATAAAATAATTTTCTTTAAAAATGACTTGGACTGAGGAATCCTTCACAATAACACGAGGAACATGGACTGAAGTACTATTCAAGTATATTATATCATTTATTCCTGTGATCAAAGCAGAGTTTTCCGCATCATTACTCCAGTCTTCAGTGTCACATGATCCTTCAGAAATTCTAAAATGCTACATATTTTTCCAGGATGCTTTGCTGAAAAGAATAGAATTTAATTGAAATAGAATCTTTTGTAAAACTCTAAATGCCTTTACTGTCACTTTTAATCAGTTTCTTGCATCCTTGCTGAATAAAATTGGTTATCCACCTTGGATATTAGTTATTTTATTAATTAGGTATATTAGTTATTAGGTTATTTCCTGACGAACATACTGCATTTTGAATTATTGGAGGCAATTCCAGTTTCGGGAACTTGAACTTCCACTCAAAAAGACTGAAACGAATAATTTCAAATTATAAGGTTGCACTGTATATAATCCTTATCCGTCAGTTTCCTGTGAAAGAGATACTCCTGTGAGATTATCCTGGTTAAATAAAGGTCAAATAAAAAAGTTTGACTGAATGAGCTCTTAAGTTTCCTTAGCCATCAGAAGAAGAATTGTGACATGCTATATTAAGAATATCTGTAATATATGTTAAGAGCTATTTTCTATGGAAGCTTGTTTCCGCCACAGAACAAAAAATAAAAAAAGGTAATTGCGACTTGATCTCACAATTCTAACTTTCTTCTCTCACATTACTCACATGCGACTTTATATCACGCAATTGGGAGATACAAAGTCAGAATTCCATGATATAAAGTCGCAATTGCACGTTATAAAATCAGAATTGTGAGATATTTTCGCAATTCTGAGGAAAAAAGTATTTTTTTCAGTAGAATTGGACTATAACTCGCAAATGTGAGTTTATATCTCACAATTCTGAGAAAAGATGTCAGAATAGCGAGATATGAACTCGTAATTGCGAGAAAAAAAGTCAGAATTGCGAGATGTAAATCGCAATTGACCCTTCGCAGGGAGCTTGATTGACGGGTGATCTGACCAATCATACTTCGCCATCCGCCATTTTGTCGGACAAAGCAGTCAGGAGAGTTAGTAGATTAACATGGGAGGATTTGACCTTGAAAAGCGGAGTGTACTGACGTCTTTCCGCGGTTAAAACAACATTCCTTCTGATGTTCATTTGATGCTATACATGAACTAGAAGGAAGAGATGATCGGATCACGAGAAGCTTTAACTGATGATCTACAGCGATCTGACCCACACATTAAGGAGCCACAAAACTGTACTTATTGTTTAAATTTCTTTTAAAAAACGACCAAATTTGAAAGGTGAGACTTTGTTTAATACGTTTATTATCAAAAGTAACCGAAAAGTAACCTGGTCTGTGTGTTGTCAGTGTGCTCTCTGCTCCGCGATGTATTTTTCACTGCGTGAGAACATGGTGTGTGTGAGAGCGGCGTAGCTTGTCGGACATAGCGACAGTAACTAAGGGGGGCGAGTCTTTCCGAACGATCAATTGGGAGATATAAAGTCGCAATTGCACGTTATAAAGTAAGAATTGTAAGATATAAACTCGCAGTTCTGAGGAAAAAAAGTTAAGTCTTCTTTCAGTAGAATTGGATTATATCTCACAATTTTAAGAAAAGATTTTAGAATTGCGAGATGTAAACTCGCAATTGTGAGATAAAAAGTCGCAATTATCTTTTAAAGAATGTTATTCTGTGGCGGAAATACTTTTCAGTCGCTCCTTTTTTCCCCTACTGATTATTTTCTTTTCTTTTTTGTATTCCACTGTAACAATATGAAAAAGGACAACATATTGTGTTCTGCTCTCCCGCCTTAATCCAATATATCCCTAGAATGATTCACTGGAATGCACTGAGAATCTTGTTTCTCTCCCCAAATCCTCACGTCTCTTTCCAGGGTTTGTTTTCACATGGATGCTTTAAAATGAATTTGCCTGCCCTTTTCACTTCTTTTTTGACAATTTTGGCCGATACCGATATATTGGCAGATAAATCTAAATCCAAATTTTAATATAATTTTTGAGAGCCTGATCACAAAAACTAAATTCTCACCAAAAGCCATGAAGGAAATAATCCATTATTTATCGTCTTTAATATATCGGACACATTTTCTTATTTGGCTGATAACGATAACATTACAAATGAACATATATCAGCCGATATATCGTGCATCCTAATAAATCGCGATTTTCACTGTTTACTGGAATGTTTCTAAAGCAGGTAAATACAATATTTATGGTCGGTCAAAATGACGGGAATCACTTATATTATCGATAACCAATCAGAAACCAATTAGAAATATTATCACTCAATGTTCCAGGTAATTAACATTTTTGATTAAGGCAACATATGTTACATAATACAAACATATATTACTACCGTGATAATTAACACGTCCTTAATATTGCTGAGGAAATAATCACGCTTTTTGGGGCTATTCATGGTCGGTTGTAGTGACTTGTTAATGCTTTCACACTTAGATAGTGTAGAATAATATCATCACGCAAAAATGTTATTGCGTTCATAGAGCCAATGTTACTGTAAATGTATTTTTTGTATGTATGTGAAAAGCCCTTCTAGGGACTGACAAATTAGCCTTGGCTATAAATGTGGTAGTGTGGTACATGTTTATTGTTCACACGTGTCCCTATTAAATAAAATAAAATAAATAAATAAACCTTTCGCTGATTGTTTACAGTTTAACAGAAGTAACTCCCATATTTTGCGTGACGGGGAGTATGAGAAAGGTGGATACAAGACGGTGTTATCTGAGTTTGAGTCCATGTTTCTCTGCCGTTTTACATATTCAAACTCAGATAACACCATCTGATGAAATCTCTCAGGAACATGAGGTGACATGCACATGCAAGTCTGCACATTTACTCACTCTGTTCGCCGTCACCGCAAAGTACTGCAGGTTCTGTAGGAATCCGATGTCTGGAGGGATGCTGGTCAGGTTGTTGTGGCTGAGGTCCAGGTATCGCAGCTTCCTGCAGAAGAACAGCTGAGCGGGAATCTTCTCGATCTTGTTGCGGTTCAGATAGAGTCGCTCCAGGTTGGTGAGGGTGCCGATCTGGATGGGGATGTAGGCGATTTGGTTGTACCAGAGTTTGAGGCACACCAGTCTGTGGAGATGCTGGAAGCTGATGATCTCCTCGATGGTCTTCAAGTTGTTGTCCTTCAGGTCAATCTCCTACAGACAGAAGTTATGATGTGCACATCAGAGTCAGTGAGCCCAAGGGGAAATTCCTGTGGTAAGCAGCCAAACTTTAGGAAATGTACAACATTTATATAATGTAGCAGGCCATATTATGCATGACCTCTTGATTTTGGTTTTGGGCTCTACTAGAATAAGATTTCATACTTGAATGTTAAAAAAAAAAAACTTATTTTTTCATATTTGTCACTGTTGCAGCTCGTATCTTCCTAGTCTGTCAGTAACGCTCGGTTTAGTTCCTGTCTCTATGAAGCCCCTCCTTCTGAAAAGCACAATGTGCTCTGATTGGTCGGCTGGAGCAGTGTGTTGTGATTGGTCAAGCACTTCGAGCATGTTTGGGAAATGTCCCGCCCGTTACCATAACTACGAGTTTCCACACACTACTAACTCAACCAGGCCCCGCCCATTTATTTTGCATATGCCTTGGGCAGGAATTATTTAAATGAGGAATATTGCGAGTCCATTTGCCATAAAAGAAAAAAAAAGAATTACAGGAATTCTGGATTCTAAACCTCAAAGAAATGCCACAATCAAGAGCTTGAGTCAGAAATGAGGGAGAAACACCCAGAAACTCCTCATATGTGCCGCTCACAGTTACCTTACCATTAATGCTTGTATAACACACATGCGTCTCCTTCCGTTAATAATAATAATGTCTAGTGCGGTGGCTGTGATATATAAACCTACCAACGTCCGTTGCCATGATTTTTTAAATGACTTATCACTAGTAGTTATAATACACTAATATTTTTTTATCGATATTTAGAAAAAAAAAAGAAAAGAAAAAAAAAAGAAAAGAAGAAAAAAAAAAAAAAAATCGCAAACGTTTTGCGCAAATCTGTAATGGGAACGCGGCTACTGACACTGATATAGAGAAGAACTCCCGCTGGAGGAGCTTTGTAATTTTGCAGAGCTTTTCCATGCTCAAACCGCGACATCACACACTAAAGAAAAAGCATAATAGGTCCCCTTTAAGATACTCTGATTTCACTTGCATACATTAGTTCCGTAGTATATAATTATATGCACAGGTTTTGTGAAACTACATGACGGAGGAGTTAGTTTACCTGTAGATTGTGCAGGCTGAATATGGAGTGCGGGATCCTCTCCAGATCACAGCGCACCAGCTCCATCTCCGTCAGGTTCACCATCTTCTTCAGACTGTTCAGAACCATCAGTTTGGTCCCTTCGTTATTGATGGAAAGCTTCTGCAAGTGAACGCCAACGTCTGTCACCACCTGACAGGGGGAAAGACACACTCCAATCATCATTTTGTCATAAATGAAAGTGCAAAATGCAATTCCGTGTTGTTAGATTAAAAACAAAACCAGACCTAAAGAACAGTCTGAGATTTGTTAGAATTTCCCTACTGGTCTTATATCTTCACTTTATATATTAAATTACATATATTTGTTGTTTTTTTACATTTTGTTCAGAATATTTACAAAAAGTACCTACAATAATAGCATAACACAATAGTTGCTAATTGAATATTAGAAAGCATGATCTCTGAAGGAAAGTCAGGAGTGGAACTATGCTATATAGTTTATATATATTAATAATATATAATAATTTTTATAACTATATAAAAACATTTATTATATAAATGATAAAAAAACAACTATTATATAATAATATAATTTTATTAATTTTAATTATAGAATTTTAGCATTTTACTTTAAATATATATATATATATATATAAATATTTAAAGATATATATGAGTATATACACACGCACAATTTATTTTGGATTATACATTATATAAGCAAAATATGATAATTCATCAAAATGTTTTACAAAAAGATTCAATAATTTTTTTTTATAAAATAATTTCTGTATAAACTTCCATACATGCATACATACACACACACACACACACATATATATATATTTTTTTTTATTTTTTTTTTACTATCTAAAATTATATATAATGTGAACTGTAATTAAAATATTTATATAAAAATGTTCTTTTTATTTTTTTTTGGTAAAGATTTTGATTTAAAAAAAGTATATTTTTGTCTTTATAATAATGAACACTGATAAATCATGCACAACAAGTCCAAGAACATGCTCAATTTTAATTTGAATCTTTCATCAGCATGGTATGACCGTCATCAGATACCACACATGCTCTGCTGTGGTTTCTGTCATATGCTTCCACACAGCAAGAACGACATTTATGAATGTGTTCATGAATTTCTGTAATCTACATCATCTCACCTGAGGCAGTTTAGTGAGGTTGCTCTTCAGCCGCAGGACCTTGAGCCTCTTGAGCTCCCGTAGGCCGTCGATGACGATGAATCGGTTGTTATCCGCGCTGAGGTTTCCGGTGAGATGGAGCTCGCTGAGGTTCTTGAGGCTGTAGATCCACAGCGGGATCTCCTTAATGTCTGTGAACTTTATGTGTAGTGATTTGAGGTGCTCGCGGAGGAAGGCCAGAGCGGGAGCCTCGATTTTAGCCGGTGTGTGGTAAAGCCACATCTCCCTCAGGTTACACAGCTGTGCGATAATGGGCGGGATCGTAACGTCAGGGATCAGCTCCAATTTCAGCACCTGGAAGGATGAAAAAGAGAATTAATGCGTTTATACGTTCTCCCATGCCAACATAATATGCAAAGGCAACTTTATATAAACTCTAAACTAAATAAATAAAAGTTGATTAGGCGTCCTAAAAGCTGATTGGCCAATGGTGTACGATTGGGGCGGGACCATCTTTTTTAACCAATAGAATAGAGGACATTATTCCAGAAACCTTATTATTTTAAAAATCAAGTCCCGCCCTACATTTTTTTCTCATTCCAGTTGTAAATTATATGAATCTTATAAAAACAGTTTAGAATATGTTAATTAGCCCAGAGTTATTTTAGTATTTATTTATTTTAGGGCTGTCAAAAGATTAATCGTATCCAAAATAAAAGTTTGTGTTTACATAATATACGTGTGTGTACTGTGTATAATTATTTATATATATAAAAACACACAATCATGTATACATTTAAGAAAAATTGGTTATATTTATATATAAAATATTTATATTTAAAAAAAAGGAATATAATTTAGCACAACTTACCATGTGCTTTTTTTAGTTGGAAAACAGATGCTTGTTATTGAGATGCATCGCCAAAGCCGGTTCGTTCATTATTCAAATAATGCAAGCCGAAAGATATAATTTGAATTTTTGAGTGACAGACAAGTAGAAGGGCACATTGGGGGGCCAATCAGTGTTCAGGAGGCGCCAGTGCCCCCATGGCCCCTCCCCTGTCTACGCAACCGCCTTTCATGACCTGCTAATCAGAGCTTCAACGCCTCTGCTGCTGCTAACGTCTTGAACCGTTGAATATGCAACTGGTCATTTATGTATACACGCATTCATTCAAGCCTGCAAACCAGCTGCGTAGATAGGCTAATAGACTACATAATAACACAATCAGGGTTTTCCTGTGTTGTGATTTTTTCTTTTCTTTTTTTTCCGGCCGATACACAAGTGATATTGCAAGCCAGAAGCAAATCGTATTATGTTTATCTCACGTTCCAAGCTGTAAATATCAGAGGTGGAGATCTTGAGTCACGTGACTGCACACGAATTTAAAGATTTCTAATAAATAAAGAAAATTACTTGATTGTGACTTGTGAACGAATACTCTAACTGTCTCTTATGGATAATTTCTCATAATATCCAGAGATTATGAAGATATTTGATGTTGAGTTTTCTTGCTGTCTGAAACATGCGTTTTTCTTCAAATATCTTGTAGTTTTGCAATGTTGTCGTGTGGCACAATCTGGCTGATTTCTTGAATTTTCTGTCAAGCAAAGTGAACAAAGTGAGTCTCAAATTAAATGTAGTGTGTAGGCCTAATGTATATGTGTTTTCTATCAAGACTTCACAGAAGTTAGTGACAAAACATCATGACATCCAGAAACATTCTCAAATAAAAAAACATGAATATAAATAAAATAAATAACGTAACGTAATAAAACGTAAATAAAATATAAAAAGTACCCTTTTAAAGAAGTAATGTTAGCTAGCTATCTAACAGCAAGTATGGAAATATGATATTATACAATCATATATGCACATTGCTAATTAGCCTTGGCATATTTAGATTTGGTCTATTCATTAATGCAAATTACTGCAACTGCTGCTATGCAAATTTAATAGGATGTGGATACAAGTTATTATTATTGTATTTAATTAATAAAGTTATACTAATAATATATGAATAATATACTTCTGCATTTGTATAAATAGGTAAGGCTGTTCTATTTATTTATTTTTGCCCATGTATAAGGTGAGGATTTGTGTAAAGTTTATATAACCTAATGTTGAGAGTTTTATTATTTTTGCGAGTTGCACTCATATTCACAGATTGGATTATTTAATTTATTACAATTTTTTCACTTCTGAAAAAAGTGAAAAGTTAATACAAATGGAATTAGACTTATTTACAGCAGTGAATAAATGGATGCCATTAAAGCAACACCAAGGAACTCTTCCTCTTCGGTCGCCCTACAGGTTGGAAGCGGAATAGTCCATTACCGCTGTCGAAAATAATTTAGCCTAGAGTCGCACGCACGCTCGCCATTTATCCAGCACTGAATGAACGATGTCCACAGACAAGGAAGAGTATGATGCATGATTTTATGAAAGTATGATGTATTGTGACATCAGAAACGAAGAAAAACAAAGTAATGACTATTGTTACGCTTGTCGTAAAGCAAGTCAAATTTGTCGTTTTCTTATTTCTCATTAGAACTACAGAAACGCGACCCAATCTGGCAAACTTACATAGTGTGAATATAGCAGATAAAGGACCGCAAAGCGGAGGCAGAAGTGCCTTTCACCCTGTTACGACTTGATGAACCACTGAAACGATTTTGGAAACATTATTTTAAGGTAAAAAAAAAAATCTTTCTTAGTGTTGCTTTAAAAGAAAATAAGGTATCACTGTTTATTGCTGATTTTAAAGCTTAAGGCCATTGCACACTGAGTCCGAAATTTTCGTATGCGTTTTTTCGTATTCGTGATTCGGTGGCTCTGAATTGTCAAAGCACCATTCAAAATGCGTGTTACGGATGCGAAAAACGCAGAAAATCGAACCCGTTTCGATTTTTTTTATGACGGACGAAAGTTTCGGAGGCAGTGTGCAAGCGTGATTGACATAACGTGAGGTCGTATTTATTTTTTAACGTGCGAAAATTTCGGAATGCGAATTTTAAATGATTTAGATATCTACAGTTTTACATATAAACATTGGCCTGTATTAATTGTGGCCCCTCTTGTGCCCCCCCCCAGTTGAAAAAATCCTAGATGCAAACCCACACACCTCCAGTTCTACCAGGTCGAACACGGTGTCCGGGATCCCGCTCAGCATGAAGAGGTGCAGCTCTAGTTTCTCCTGCGAGTTCTTGGTTATCCTCTGCCGGAGTTTCTCCAGAGTCCACTCGTTGTTCAGGTTCAGCTGTCGCAGTTTGTTTTCGCTGACCTCCGACAGGAACACGGCGAACCGCTTCGAGTACAGCGGGTCGTACTGGTCGATCATGTGCAGCATGAAGGCGAAGTCGTTCTTCACGTCCGGGATGTCGCTGTACCTGCTCTCCTCGCGGATGGACTCGAAGGAATAACGCTTTAGCGAGCGGCTGATTATCCAGTACAGCGTGTACATGCAGATGAGGCCGTAAACCACCACCAGACTGATGTAGAAACAGGCTAGGATCTTAAACAGTGTGGCCAGAGGATGAGCGCAGTGGTATGTGCGATAACCCGTCAGACGCTCGATGTCCACGGTACAGGTCACGCTGAACGTGATGGAGTGTACGTAGTACATGGTGTAGCAGAAGATAACGATGAACTGGATGACTTTGATGATTACCTGCCGTATGTAAAGGCGGTGAACGATGTCGCCCTCCTCAACGTGGATACGAAACTTCTTCACCTGCAAAAAGAGAAGGATGGGATGATATACTCGGATGATAATTGACCGTTCGCAAAGACACGCCCCCCTTAGTTACTGTCGCTATGTCCGACAAGCTACGCCGCTCTCACACACACCATGTTCTCACGCAGTGAAAAACACATCGCGGAGCAGAGAGGACACTGACAACACACTGACAGACAAGACAGACCAGCTTACTTTTCGGTTACTTTTGATATTAAACATTAAACAAAGTCTCACCTTTCAAATTTGGTCATTTTTTTAAAAGAAATTTAAACAATAAATACAGTTTTGTGGCTCTTTAATGTGTCTGACAGATCGCTGTAGAGCCTCAGTTAAAGCTGCTCGTGAACCGATCATCTCTTCCTTCTAATTCATTTAAAGCATCAAATAAACATGAATGAACATCAGAAGGAATGTTGTTTTAACCACGGAAAGGCGTCAGTACACTCCGCTTCTCAAGTTCAAATCCTCCCATGTAAATCTACTAACTCTCCTGACTGCTTTGTCGGATAAAATGGCGGATGGCGAAGTATGATTGGTCAGATCACCTGTCAATCAAACTCCCTGCGAAGGGTCAATTGGGCTCTGTTCTAAAACCTAGTGAACTAGCATGCGGTCTACTACCTACACAGACAGCTTCATAGAAGGCATTCTAACTCAAATAGATCCACATAAAGGATTTACTAGTTGATGTGACATAAATTTAAAAAAATCCCAGGAAATAATTACTGGGTAAAATATAATAAATATAAATACATATATAATAACATTTATCAGCCTAAGTTTAAATAAGTCTGCTTCCTTTATTAGTATTTAGAGAGCAAGTTTACATTTTGAATATATAATTATAATAGATATTTACTAAATATTTAGCAATATTTTTTAGCATTGGATAAAATAAATATATTCAGCAATAAATGTTTTTAGCATTAGATGAAATAAGTATATTTTATTTATTAGTGTGAAGTATACATGTATAAATTATATATTTATGTGTTATATACATAATTTATTTAATAATATTTAGCAATACATTTTAGAATTGGATGAAAAGTATATTTTGTTTATTAGCATATGAAATAAGTATAATTCATATCATTTAATTGATGCATTTATTTAGTAATGTTTATACTTTTCAGTATAGGGTGAAATAAGTATATTTTATTTATTAGTATAGAAGTAAATATACATTTCTAAATTATAAATATATTTATTAAATACTAATATATAACTATTTTTATTTAATCATATGATCAATACTTTTCAGCACCGGACAAAATAAGTTTTTATTTATTTATTAGTTTACAAAGCAAGTATACATTTTTTAATTACAAATGTATTAAATATTAACTTAATATTTAGCAATACTTTTCATCATTGGATGAAATAAATATATTTTATATATTACTACAGGAAGTAAATATATTTATAAATGATAAATATATTTATTAAATACTAATATATAAATAATAAATAAATAAATAAATAAATACAAATATTTATACATTCATTTGATTTATTTGTATCATAATACGTTAAAAAAACAAATATTTTATTAAATATACATATTAATAAATTATCATTTTTTTAGCATTGGTTGGAAGTATATATTTTTATTATTATTATATGAACAGAGTATATATATCTAAATCATAAATATATTTATATTTAAGAATATTTGTTGTAATGCAATTCTAGGATTGCCCTCTCCACTAATGCTGCCTTCGAATTTGGCTAAAAGAAAGTATTGTGGAGGAATAAAGGAACATCCTTCTCATCTGGAGTGCGCCTATGATGCCTTAAAATGCTACTGACTACAGAGGCAGTCCACTAGGTTTTTGAACACAGCTTTGATAACCAGACATCCCGCTTGTGCCTCGAGACCAGCCCTTCAATAAAGCATACGCACACACCTTCTCAAACAGCGCCTTGGCCTGCTCCCCTTCCTTCTTATCCAAGACCCCCGTCTCCGAACGGTCCACGATGCCCTGCTCGATCCGGGACTTGGTCCTCTGCAGCATCGGGACGCTTGCTTCCACATCCTGGTCACTCACGCTGGAGGCTTTCTTATCCGTGGAGCCGTTCATCTTCCCGGCCGGCTTTGGGTCACTCTCCTCCACCACCGTCTCGGACAGCGCGCGCGTCGTCCACGGCGAGTCGAAGCATTTCAACAGAATGGACACGAAATGTTCCAGCTTCGAACTGGTCCGTGGAAACTTAAACCAAAAGTTGCTACATGCTAGAAAAATCAGGGTGTGCAGCAGCACCAGATACGGGAAGTACTTCGCGAACCAGTGGAGCTTGTTCTCGTAACACACAGCGTCCACATAGTTGTACTGGTGCCGGTCGAGGTCGTACTGGATGCCCTTCGGCTCCGGGTTGAGCGGCAAGCTAACGTTGAGCTGTTCGCAGGACTGGTTGACGACCCATTTGCATGGCAGGCAAATCATCTTGTCCTGCGTGACCTGCAGCGTGCCACCGAACACTGCGATCATCAGCATGACGATGGAGATGTAGTCTGTGAACACGTCCCACCATGGTTTCAGAATTCGATACGCCGGCTGTGTGTCAGCAAAGTACCGCAGCTCAGTGATGGGAATCATGACAGTTTACCTGAGGAAACGAGAGAACCAGAGGGAAAATGGTAGGCAAATAATAATAATAATAATCAAATGCCCGAGTCATTTCTACCTAAAAAAAAAATATATATATACTGTATGTATTTTGAATAAGGTCATATCACTCTCAACCTTTTGTAAAAGGTAATTTCTACAATTAAAAAAAAAACATTTTGTAAAAGGTCATTCCTAAAATAAAATAAAAAAAAACATATTTTTTTCGGCATGCATGTCAATCAATGAGTGCATTCACACCGCGAGCAGGACCAGCGCGTGAGCGTCAAGCAGGAGCGTTGCGTGAGCAGCAGTGAAGCGGGGATTCGGCGCAGAGTCTATTTTTGCTGCGCTGCTCACACTCAATTAAAGTGAAAGCACACTTTTGATGGACAAAATCAATATGATTTCACAGAAAAAGTACCCAAAATGCACAGAATATGCATGTCTAGTGTGTTTTAACAAAAACTGGAGTAGGCCAAGTCAGAAAAGAAAATGAAGACTCAAATATTTATAGAAAATGTACCCATTTAAACTTGTTTTTATTATTCAGTTTGGGTAAAACTATATGGCCATTGATTTCATTAAAAAAAAATATATATAAAAAATATGTGTGTGTGCTGTAAAGTGGCAAGAAAAAAATAAATCTGAATCGGCTAAAATCGGTGCATCTCTAGACTAAAGTTAACTGAAAATACACATCTTTCACTTCACACACACAGTGTTTCACTTTCCGAGCCTGTAATTCATTCTTCTGTCTTTTTCTTCCAGTATCTGTGGGTCAGAGCTCATGTCCTGGATGCAGGAAGTGGCTGAAATGAGTCAGCAAAACATCTTGTGCTGTGCGTGCTTGTGGGAGTACAGTTACACAGGACATAAAAAAAACTTGCACACAAGCACACAAAATCATAGTTGTAGCTAATTTTAGCATTAGTTTCAGGTGCATATGACGCATGCATTTATGCCCAGAGGTTTCTGCATGGGGACTGACACAACATCAGCTCAGAATTAACAACAGCTGCTGTCTGCTATTGTCCAAACAAAAAGTGTCTTTCAAATCACAGGATGAAAAAAATCACCCTGATGATGAAATACTATTTCTGGTGGATGTTTGCATGATCCATTTATGCTTTGAGCGTTCCTGAAAGGTCGTGGGTTTGTTTCCCTGGGAATGTAATACTGTATATGTATGAACTGGTTAAAAAGGACAATGTGAAATTTGAATGCAATGCAAATTGGATAAAAGTATCTGTCAAATACATAAATATAAATTCCTTTTCAAATAATATTGCTTAGTACCCTTAATTCTAAATTGTGTCTATATTATACTGCATTTATTTAATTATAAATACAGTAAAAACAGTAATACTGAAATGTTATTTATTTATTTTCAGCATCATTCTTGTGTCACATGATCCTTCAGAAATCATTCTAATATGCCGATTTTCTGCTCAACAAACATTTCTGATTATTATCAATGTTGAAAACAGACATGCGGTTTCATTTTTTTGTTTGTTTACTGAGATTAATTGTTTCAGGATTCTTTGAATAGAAAGTTCAAAACAACAACATTTATTTGGAACAGAAATCTTTTGTAACATTATAAATGTCTTTTTTTAAGTTTAAGTTCGTTTTCGCCACGGAATAAATCAATTAAAAAGATAATTGCACATTTTTCTCTCACAATTCTGACTTTTTTCCCCCAGGATTTTATAAATCCTTATAAATCCAGATCTCACAATTACGAGTTTTACATTTCAATTCTGGGCGAAAAATTGTGCGTTTTTATCTTACAATTCTGACTTTATAACTTGCAATTGCAAGTTTATATCACGCAATTCTGAGAAAAAAAAATTGTGGTGGAAAAAAGCTTCCATAATTTATTGCATCCTTGCTAAATAAATGCTTTTTTTTTAAATAAAAATCTTAGTGACCCCCAACTTTTGAGCGGTAGTGTATGAACCTAAAAAAAGCATATACCGGTATATATATAATAATGACTACAGTATATAAAAGTAATAAGAGACTTGTAATGTAGCTAAATGTTTACCTGTAAACGGCATGACGCTCCGTGTCTATATTTTGACAACACTAAAGAAATACATAATTTTAGTGCATAAGCATGTGAATTAGGACACAACCACATGACTATATGATTACGAAACCTCCAGATGATTGGAAGCTAAAAAATTTATGATTCACATTAAAGGACGAATGGACAGTTTACTCATAACATACCCCAGAATGCCAAAACACCATATAGTATATGACTCAAGCACTACATTTCATGTTATACGAAAGCCTTGTATGGGTAACAGATCAAACTAAAAAGGGGAGGAGAGAGGAAGAGGAGGGACGGGACGGGAGAAAAAGAAAGCGTTTATTAGCTGGGGGGAAAAGCGAGACAGCGAATAGAGAACAAAAGTGAAGAGATGAACAAAGAAAAAGCGTTTTAATAAGGCATCCAGACAGATAACTGGTAATTTCCCTTCCCAAAATCAATCATTCCAGCATTTAGACGACCACAGACACCAAACCAGCGTCAGTGTGGGCCGTATGCATGCGCACATCAGGAGTCTGGAATCAGTGACTCAGTATAAATTGACAATCTATACTTAGGCTCGGAAAGGCTGGGAATTTTCCGTTTGGCATTCAGGAGCTGGAGTGAAAATGCAGAAAAGGCCCCAGCAATTGTTCACGGAGAGACCTTGTAAAAATTCCACGTTGGGTTGAAACGACTCCAAGTTCCTAGAGCACCTCCGTTTCTAAACATCCTCAATGGGAATATACAACATGGCCAAAGATGAGATTATGTTGCTAATTTAGTTCAAACTGCTCAAAGCCATTTGGCTGCATTTACTGAAACGCAAATATATACCCAATTTTATACAAAACACCCCCTTCTATGCAGGGCCCCTTTCAGGGTTATTATGAGCCAAACTAAAACCTGGTTAGATTTGCATTTCTAGAGCTCGAGAGGTGTGCTATTACTTTACTAAAAGAGCAGGAAACTCTCATAAACTCAAGTCATTTATAGACTAGAATGTCACTATAGGCTTTTGACTTAGGCTTGTAAGAGTTAGGGTTGGGAATCAAAAATACTTCTTGTTATAAAAAATAATTTAAATTCCACTTATGGTTTCCGGTTTCTGGCACAAAAGATAAATGAATTTGTCACTCACGCGCTGTTTTCTGCCGCTCATATAGTGCACGAATAACGACTTGAGTTCTCTGTCGCATCTTCTTGCTCTTGAATAGATAAAAAAATACACACAGAGTTATGTAAAATATCCTCGTAAACACAGTTATGTCTCAAGTGAACGTGAACTGGCGGGAAAGAAAACGTGTGTAACTATTTCGCATTAGTGGATCAGCTCTTAAAGTGACAGTAGTCTAATAAACCTACTGACGTCTGTGTCTTCAATATTAATCAAAGAACAAAAGAAAATCACTCACTGATCTTGACTGAATAGTTTTCTTTTTATAAATAGAATATAGATTAATCCTTATTAAAATTATTCAGTGTTATTTTACATTTGATTTCATTTTCTGAACTTTAGTTGTTCGGTTGTATTTATTTGTGCTATTGCTAATTTGTTCTTATTGTATACTACTGACTATATACTTGTCTTTAACAATGTTTGAAATTTGTATTATTTAGTCTAGTTTAATAAGAGTTTGTTGTTTGTCAGATTTTTGTTCATGTTGTTCAGCAGCAACAGAATCATGTTTGACTGAAATCAAAACTGGGATTCGATAAGAATCACTAAAATTAAAACGATACCCATTGAGTGTTATTTGAGTATTATTTATATACGATTAGTATTAATATTTTGAATTGGTTTTTATTTTTATATGAAGTTTTTATTTTTGTTTTTGTTCAAGATTAGCAGCCTAATTTTGATACATGCGTTTGGCATTTACATATAAATACTAGGCTATTTATATATTAATTTGCCATTTATAAAACATACATACATAGCCTATAGGATACAACATACAGGAACCTGCTGGAAACCAGTTTCACCCCGTCAGGCCAGTTTAAAAACCAGTCAGGCCCGTTTAAATTGTACCTAAATTGTTACTTTTAACCTTTCCTGTATAATAAATGAAATATACATAATATATATGTTTAGCTCCATTTATTTTATTTCAGTTCTAGTTTCAGTCATATTAATTCTTGTCTAACTTGTCAAGGCAACATTCATTTAAGTTTTTCAGTGAACAAAAACTGTTTTAGCAGTTTTACTCTTAATTAACAATGACAGCATTGTAAGCACCCACCCTAGCATTATGCTACAATCGTGCTAAAACTAAAAACCCTACAGCAATTCCTTCTTGGCAACTACTCACATCACCCTATTTACATTAACATCCTTATCTCCCAAACACACACTGACTGAATATTCACACACAGAGATAAAAACACATACTTACACTCTACAACCAACCATTCACACGCATTCACACGCATTCACACCACAGTTGCTTGTTACAGTCCTGTAGAAAAAGACGGACACACTAAAAAATATGCACTGAAGAAGAATATAACACTTGTAGGACAAAATCCTTCATTTGCAGAAATAAATCACATAAAAGACAATAACTTAGAGGAATAAATAATTCACCCAAAATGACAATTCTGTCCATATTACCGACTCAAATGACCCTGTTATTATCTTTATTCCCAGTCTTCTGTCCTGAATAATGAAAGTTACAGCTTACTGGGGTTGTCAAGCTCATAAAATGGCAGAAGTGTAAAAGTAGACTATATTTATTTTGTGCACTATATTTAAGAATTTTTCTAATGTAATTTGCTGCTAGTTTTCCCATCCATCAGTTATACGAGTTCAACACAACACAATTCAAATTAGTAAATAATGAGGGAATTACATTTTTGGGTGAAATATTACTTTGAAAAACAAAATGCACAAGCACAACTAAATATGTGTCTATTGGGTCTCAGCTGAAAGTCTATTAACAATTAACAAACACAAACCTTTGTACACACACACACACACACACACATACATACACAACCTCTTTCTTCTTAACAAACTTGATTAAACTTCAAGTATTTCAAAAGCGTCTTTTAAACAGACAATTTCCTCATATCCTTCAGAAAGTAGACAGAAGATGCCGTGTATGTGTGTGTGTGTGTGTGTGTGTGTGTTTCTTTCCTTTAGGAGAGATTGGAGACGTGTTGTTTTAACACAAGGCCAAGTGAGTGTGTTTATCTCCGTCCGGCTCACAGTCTAGACCAGCACTACTAGTCCATGACCATGAAACAATAATCTTTGACAATGCCATGCAAGTGTGTACACACACACACACACTCCCCATTTATCGTGTGCTTGCTTGAGATAAAAGCCTCTTTCTTTGAAAGTAATTACACGCGACATTTTCCTCAGCCTTCTGGCATCCACACTAAACACCCCATTCCTCATCATAGTAATGAGGCTGATACTTCATCATACAGCAAAAACACCTCAATTCTTTCCCTCATAACGTAAATAAACGTTATACTTTCACAAAGTTAGCAGTATTGACTTCTCTCATAACCTCTAGTAAGCAATGTCATCTCGCTGAAAAGCCCAACAGCAGCAGGAAAGCTGGAACAAGCTACTAAGAGCGAAACTGTATTCTCTGTGTTTGTTCCTTCTTCTCTGAATCTGAACATTATGTCATAATAACAGACCGTTAGATTAATGTGCACTACAGTCTGTGCTCTCCCGAGTTGCTACGATAAATACAGGACGAGATATGGTTGATACAATATGATATGAACCTTCATTGTGAGTCATCTAGATCAGAATATGACAGATTGTCTTCTAGTGGAACTGCAAAAAACACTTTCTAATGGAAAATCTTAATCACTTTATGTGACTCTGGATCACAAAACCAGTCACATGACGCACGGGTATATCTGTGGCAATAGCCAACAATACATTATATGGGTCAAAATTATAGATTTTTCTTTTATGCCAAAAATCATGAGGATATTAAGTAAAGATCATGTTCCATGAAGATATTTTGTACATTTCCTACCGTAAATATATAAAACATGTATTTTGTGAGTGAATGCGGCACAATCGTGAACATAATTGCACAACTTTAAAGGAGATTTTCTCAATGTTTCGATTTGTTTGCACCTCAGATTCCAGATTTTCAGATCTCGGCCAAATATTGTCCTATTCTAACAAACCATACATCAGTGGAAAGCTTATTTATTCAGCTTTCAGATGATGTACATATCAATTTTTGAGTTACACATTACCCATAAGTTTTGTGGTAAGGGTCACATGTAAAAGAACTGTTTATTGTTCAACAACAAAATGTTTGCCTCTTTGAAAATCAAACATGGGGATGAAAAACAAGGTTTGTATCTGCTTGTATTGCTAAATGCTAAACATTTTATAATTACCTTGACAAAGAAGTTCAAAAGACTACCTGATCAGTTTTTAAGTTGGCTCAACTGGAGCGAATTAGTTGATTTAACTTAAAAAGTTGAGTGTTATTTTTTCAAGTTTGTCTCTATTACTTTTTTTAGTTGCTGGTTAGATTTTTTTTAGTTGATGCACCACCAATAATCGCATTTGGAAATTAGAAATAGGTTTGTTTGCTTTCTCCCAATGTTGGTTTGCTGTGTCCAATTTGCATATTTCTATTCTCACATTAATGGATGTGAAGAAAAAAACGCACAGCACATTATAGACCATCAATACTCAGAGCTCTCTACAACTATTCTGATGCTTTCATATTATTGACATCATATTATTGACAATACCTCATGACTGTCTCTGACCTGTCCTGCTTTAACTTATTTGTGTCATGTGAAGGCCAAGTATGGATATGGTAAACCCTCTGCATTTAACCCATCCAAGTTACTTAGTAGTAGTAGGGCTGCGCAATATATCGAATTTATCGAAATATCGCAACGCAACAGCTTGCAATAAATGGGGTCATGAACAAAAGACAAAGTTTTTTTTTAGCTTTAATAAGTATCAGGATATATTTAATTCATACAGTGAAAACTAAGCAATGTTTTTTTTATATATTTTATAATTCAGTATCTTTTATTAAATAAACCTAATGTAGGATAACCTGAAGCCCTGAGGTTTACACTGATGTTAAAATAACACTTGTTATGCTACAGTAAAACACTGATGTTCACTTTCAGAAGTTATAAGGATGTTTTCTTGTCAAAAAGAATGTGAAACATGTAGGTTATATAATTTTAAATATATTTTAATGATAATTTAAGTTTATTTTACACACTTTATCGTATCGCATATTGAATATCGCATTATTTAAGGAGTTATCGCATATCGCATTTTTCTTCAATATCGCACAGCCCTACTTAGTAGTGCACACACATTAGGAGTAGTGCGAAGTGAACACACACATTTTGCTGAGACATCCGGGGAGCGAATTGGTGTTAGGTGACTTTCTCAAGGGCACCTCAGTCGATTCCTGCCGGTATTGAAAATCGAACCCGCAAAACCTTCGGGTTACCAGTCGGACTCTCTAACCATAAGGCCTCGGCTGCCCCTTATTACATGCTTTCAAAGCCTGTGAGTGAACACGTGAAAAACTCTTCTTCCGCACAACATTATGTCCTGAGTCCCGTGAAATCCAGGTGCGTCTCGCAAACACACACACACACATACACACACATACACAAAGGGTCTGTTGTTTAACTCACTCGGTTTAGTTTCCCCAAGGGCATACTGTCCCCATCTGCTGCTAACGGCTGGTATTAAAGAAGGACATCACCCAAACACACACCAGACTAGTGCATCATCTCCATAACCATCACCACACTCTGTCCTGTCAACAGAAGAGCTGGACAACACACTGACACACAGGGAGAAATGAGGTTTTAACGTGTCATGTTGAAATCCTACGGCTTCACTTAATGATACAGAAATAAATGCTTGCTATTTCTCGCCACTAATTCAAACTACCATGCCGGAAAGACTAATGACAGAGTTTTATTTTAACCACTCAAAGCAATTAAACGTGCACTTTGGTATAAAACCACACTTTCAGCGATGGAAAGTGAAATAAAAAGCTTGAACGTGGCAATTACCACATAACAATTTGGACTGATCTCTTAGTTTGTAAAAACAAAACGAATGCATTTACAATAATGGACGTCTATGGGCAAAAGGCATTACAGAGCCAGTGAGAACTCAGGAACCGATTCATCTAGTTTGCCAATTAATCATTTAGAGTGGTTTTTGAGAGCTGGAAGAAACCAATTCACCGAAAAGATCAGAATCAAAAGAGTGATTTTTAGAAGAACCATGTCTATTTGTCCCACAAACATGCCAAAGAAGAGCAAGGGCAGATTTGAAGATTTTCAGTGAGCAATTACCTAAATTATGGTCTGTTCGGTTCCTTACAAAGTTAGTTTGCCGTGTTTTTAGTTCTAATATTTCATCCGACAGCCAGTCTAAGTGTTTGACGGACGTGACGACGTGTGTGAGAAGTAAACTATGTTTGAGTTTTTGGCTAATTGTCATTATCAAACGTGCTGGAAAACATTCAAAATGTTTTATTATACTTATTTTACAGAATTACGTTTATTTTGTGGCTTAAATATATTACATGTTACTCAGAAACACATGTTTGTTGACATGTTTGGCTTCTCAAAAATATTACAATTCAGCTGTTGCAAAATTTCAAAAATCAATTTAATTTATTTTTTCTTAGGAAAGGTTTTGAAGCACAAAGTTGTTTTTAATGTCTCTTATAACAAAAATCTTATTTAAACCCATGAAAATGCAGATCATGTTTTGAAAACATACATTTATGTTTTTTATATTTTTTTTATATTTGTTATAATTTTAAATTAAATTGTGTGTGTATATATATTATATATATAAAAACATATTTTATTAATATAAAATTGATATAGCCAGTCACTGAGACCTCGAGAACAGGATCAATCTGATTTGTGAATTAATAATTTTAAGGACTGGAATACACAAATTAAGCGTCAAACGAACAAATCAGACATCCGTTTGTATTTGTGCATTCATTCTGTTGTTCGGATGCATTCGACTCTTTCACAGATGCTAGGAAAGGGCATTTGGTGAGTTTATGTGGTCACAGGTCTTGTGTGTGTGTGGCGGTGTGTGTGTGTTGTCCCACAGACATGCATGCTTTGGGTTTTACACCCCTCACGGCAGTCAATTACGGGTGTGTCCCGCTCACATTCGGCCGGCTCCAGCTAACAAAGACATCTTCACACACGTTGAGGAAAAACATCAGGCCTGCACTTGTTCAAAACACACACATCTCTCGCCTCAGAATTTAACCGTCATCCATGTTATTAGGGCAAAATAAACTAAATATAATGAATGCAAATGATGTGAAACTAGTCCATGATACATCTGTGCTGTTTTCTGAAGTGATACGGCAGCTTTGTGTGAAGAACAGACCCTCTGTTGCACAACGGCGGTACACCTATCTGAGGTTTAAACCTGTGGCCAACAGGTTACTAGCCTACATTTTTAACCACTAACCCACAACACACCCAGCAAGGAGTGTCCCAAACTCATTCTACTACTACAGTAAGTGGAGAAAAACACTTGTATTTTTATCTCTAGCCCTAATTGGCCTGAGTGGCTGTATAATCAATAGGCTGTAATCTAAAGGCAGGGTTTTCTCCAATCTGCTATATGGCACGGACCCCAAACATGATCATTATATATACATGTGTGTGTGTGTGTGTGTAAAGATCCAATTTATACTGTGAAAATACATGTACTTTTATTTTGAAAACATTTAGTTTCTGTTACATTACATTATTTTTACATATTTATACTCACTGTGGTACTGTTCTGTTTTAATAAGTAATTTAATTATTTATTTAGTATTATTTATATATTTTAAAATATATATTTATTTATTTATTTAGTTTAATCTTTTATATATATATATATATATATATATATATAAGCCCTATTTATTTATTTTACACTCTCTGAACTTTTTGCATGGACTCCCATGAAGACCCCAGTTTGAAAACCCCTAGTTTAGGGGGCCATATACAATTACATGAGATGTTATATTAATAAGATCAGATCCAGATACAAGCACAGCAAACACGCACTGACTGGAGAGTGAAAAACCACAAGCACAGAAACACAATAATTCAATAATTTATAGACTAACTCAAGACGCACAAAGTTAAGCGCGCACACAGTCCTTGGCCTGCAGTTTAATGGTTTTCCGTGGGTGGAAAATTAAAGCTTGTCTTGTTGGTCTCCTAAAAGCCTTTTGTGTTGTCGAACACACCCTACACACACACTCAACCCCCTGAGAAACACACACACACATCCGGCGCAACTCACCGGCCTCGTTACTGAGTGGATCTCTGGCTCCTGTGGCGCATAACTGATACATGTCTTTCCTCCGGTCCACGATCCACAGCGGCAGCCTCACACACTCCGCAGCCCGAGGAAAGAGTTGAGGAACGCGGCTAAGCCACGCCCAGGAATACGCGTCAGCCGGACCTCCCGGGATGAGTCTCATTCGAATCCTACTACAGCGAAGGCTCGGCTCATGAATATTAATTACGTAACTTTACGTTTAACCTCTAGGCCAATCCTGATTGGCTGAGAGAAACACCGCGGGCCTAGACTGACTGTGGATTGACGAATCAATTCAATTTAACAGAGCTTAATTTGCATGGCAATAGGGTACAGAGCAAACCGAGCCAAAAGCGCTGCAAAGTTGATAAATTAGATAGTATTATTTCAAAATGTCTGATTCATGAATTCTGATTACGATTGCCATTGTGAAAATGCATATTTTTATACCATCTTATTTAAAATATATATAATATATATTATTTATAGCATGTATTATTTATATAATAATTATTGATATATATATATTTTGCTAACCTATGATATTTAGCCTACTTTTGTGAGTTTTATATAATTTTATATATAATATAACAATATATATTTGTATATATCTTATTTATAACAAATATATATCTTATTTATTTTATTTGTAGTATTTATTATTTATATACTATTTATTATTTATATAATAATTTTATATCTTAGATATTTTTGCTAACCTATGATATTTACTTTAGTGAGTTTTATATCATTTTTATAAATATTACAAAAATACAAATTTCATATATATAGCCTATTATTTACAACAATATATATTTTATTATTATTATTTACTTTATTCATGGTATTTATTATTTATATAATAATTATTGATGTGTCTACCTGTGATATTTACTTTAAGTGAGTTTTATATCATTTTATATATAGCCTAATATAAAAAAATACATATTTTCTATATCTTATATAGAAGATATAGAGCTAAAACATCTTTATACATATATAGTATGTATTATATAAAATCTATATAGTTAAATATAATCTTATATGATTCTTAGAACTGTTTTTCTGATCTTTCCAATTTTAAGGTATTGTTGTTAACCTGATATATTTCCTTTACATAGTACATTCCTTTACATATTTCCTTTACATGAGAGAATGATTTCATGTTGTTTAAAATGTATGGTAATATAAATTTACTTCAAATATAATTTGAAGTAAAGATAGCTACTGTTTAAAATGTATTTTGACTGTTTTTAAATATATTTTCCCTTCTTTATTAATTTTTTTAAAGACCTTTTCCAACATTAAAGGTGTTGTATGGAGTTTTTAGCGGCATCTAGCGGTGATGTTTCAGATTGCAACCAATACGTTTACAAGCGAGTGCTCGTGCGCGTGCTTTCTTTTGTTTGTTATCATTATGTGGAGTTTGTGTTGGAGTCTGTGTTGTGCTAGTCGTTTCCTAGTATTAGCAGACTCCATGTCATAAAGTTGCAGTGTCGTCACTGTTGAGTGCAAAGTCAGTAGACGAGGCGAGAGGCGAGACGCTCGGGAGCGCGCATGCATGGATTTCGCGGCAAATCCGACCCGGAGCATCACATAGAAATAGGAATACTTGCTTTCAGAGGTAATAGCAAAACCCGACAAGTGGATCATTTTATTGTGAGATTACAACCCCTTCACACACAGCTAATAAAAAATGGATTCATTTTAGTAGAAAAACTCCATACAGCACCTTTAAATAACATAAATAAGTAACTCGGGTATGAAAACTGTGATCATGCATATTTAATTACGTTACGTGACGGAAACAAAAAAAGAACGTGACGTCAACACGAGTCGATTAATATTCATGAGCCAGATCTTCGCCGTAGTAGGATTTGTACTGCGGCGCGTTGACTAGGGCTGCGCTGATACCGCACACGCGGGCGTGACTTTGACGCAGGGTGGAGCGGACGGTGCAGACTATCCTTGTGAGATGAAGGTCGTCGTTTGTCCGTTAACTGTAACCGAAGAAACTGTCGCAAGACACAGACGCGCGGGGAAGGCAAGAGAAGCCACAACTGGTGAATAACGGAAATACGACGTTCCCATGACAACATGAAGTTCTCCTCATCAAAGGCAAAATGGAAGCAGATGTTACGACATTTACCCGCGGAATGTGTACCACTGTTTACCAGTAGGATGAATCAAATAGGTAATAAAATGCTAATAACATGAAAATCAGAATTACATTGGTATATTCACCTAAAATATGTTTGTACAAGATTATTTCAAGACCATTTCACCATCGTCACATCAGATTTATTTTCAGCAGCAGGACTATAACAAACTTGACTTTAAAGACTCCTCATGATGTGAGCAGGCTATCAGTTATTGAAACACACTTTCACCACTGTGAGCAAAGTTTGGCATATTTAAGCTTCTCCCAATGTATCTTTCATCTCAAACTGATGTAATCCACAAGTATTTTTATTGCAATCTTTTGAACAATAAACATACAATGGCTATAACATATCAATTAGATCAAATCGAATATTATGATAAATATAATTAAGATAAGAAACGAGAAAGCAGTAGTAAATTCATATGTCTATAAGTATAAATAAAAATATTTAAAATATATATTTATAGAAGGCTTTAAAATCATTTACAGTTTTTTTTGCTTCGTTATTTCTTGTTTCTTTTAATGTATACAAGCAGTAACCTATTTTAAAATAAGTAAAATTAGATTTTTTTTTTCTCCCAATTTACATTTGTGGATAGAGTCAATTCACAATATACCAAATTTTGAAGTCACCAGTATTATCATAAAAATAATTGTAATTAAGTCTTAGTATAGGCTATTTTTAACACACACAAACATATTGCTGATAAAGTGTCTGGAGATTATAAAGGTCTCTTTCAAATTGACAACTTCTCCAAAATCCAATGGCTAAAGGAACAGTGGAAATTTGGCAAATTGTTCTGAGATAATTATTTTTTACATGTTCTGCCTTTTGAATATAGGCTACCTTTCAGTTAATCTATATAGGTTTGGCTTTTCATTAATATTATTTCCTAGCAATTTCATAAGTTCTGAGGGAATGACATTGATTACCATCATATAGGCTACTCCTTGACAGATATATAACATTAAAAATTCCGAATAAGTAAGTAAATGACCCTTACTATTCGATGCAATCCACATGTCACTGGTAAATAAACATGATGGGCGGGGCTTCGTTTAGACGTTGCGTCTCTGTCGTCATCGGCAAGCGACGAGTGAACTCGGTTTGAGCAGATATGACATTTCGGCGTCATTAGAGATATCGCCTGTGTTTAAGAAGAACAGATAGTCTGGTAACGTTTCGATAATGAGCTCTCGACTATTTTTCTTTTTATTCAGACCGAGAATACCCAGATCACGTGGTGCGGGAAGTCTGTCGCTGCCCAAAACACACTGTCCTGCTAGAGGCAAATATGAGGAGGCACAGAAAGGAGCCCCAAACACCTCCTTACACTTCACCAACTCTTTACTGGGGTCACAGAATGGAGGCAGATTGAGTTCCTGCAGGAGCTTCACAACCTCGGAGTGCAGGACTGAAGCCATTGGACAAGTGCAGTCAACGCATTATCAACTGGTGTACACCTGCAAAGTACGATCATATACTTGTACATGTGTGTGACTCTTCAGCTGGGGAGCTTTTGACTCGCCTAATTATGTAATATTGCTCAAGCTCAGTCATGTATTTTTCTGTTTTGTCTCTTTAGGTGTGCTCCACTCGCTCCACGAAGAAAATATCCAAGATAGCCTATCACAAGGGCGTCGTCATAGTAACGTGTCCTGGATGCAACAACCATCACGTCATCGCTGATAATCTGAACTGGTTCTCTGACCTGGAGGGGAAAAGGTGTGTGTGTGTGTTTGTTCATGTGCATGGACGATTCATCCGTGTGATTGATCCGCGCAAAAATGTTAACAACTGAAATAAAGAAAATAGGGCTGTGCAAGACAAAGCTGTAACGTTACTTGACTGTGTTCTTTAAAGCAGGGCTTTATACACGAGACTAATATACACGTTTTAGTTGTTTTAACTGAACGCAACTTGCACGGATAGATCTTACAATATGTCAGTGCCATTGTTTTGTCTCAAGATGCACACCAGTACTGTTGTATTTTTTAAGGCATGTTTATAAAAGTTAATTAAATGTCCTAATTGAACTATGGTCTAATCTTAATATTAGCCCTGTCTGTAAAACCAGGCCTTGATGCCACTAACTTTTTTATATTGAAGAAAAATGCGATAACTCCTTAAATAATGCGATATTCGATATGCGGTACGATAATGCTTAAAGTGTGTAAAATAAACTTAAATTATCTTTCAAATATATTTAAAATGATATAATGTACATGTTTCACATTCTTTTTATGACAAGAAAGTGAACATCAGTGTTTTACTGTAGCGTAAGAAGTGTTATTTTAACATCAGTGTAAACCACAGGGTTTCAGGTTATCCTACATTAGGTTTATTTAATAAAAGATACTGAATCATAAAATATAAAAATAAAACATTGCTTAGTTTTCACTGTATGAATTAAATATATCCTGATACTTATTAAAGCTAAGAAAATTTTTGTCTTTTGTTCATGACCCCATTTATTGCAAGCTGTTGCGATATGCATATTGCGATATATACATTTGCGATATTTCGATAAATTCGATATATTGTGCAGCCCTACCCTTAAATATGAGGATCCACCCTACAAAATAAAAAGCAGCAATATATTTTCATGTATAAACAGGGTCCCCGCGGATCCTTAAAAAGTATTAAAAAGTCTTAAATTCGATATTTAAAATTTAAGGCCTTAAAAAGTCTTAAAATCTTATTTTTACTTATGAAAAGTCTTATTTTTACCTATGAAAGGTCTTAAATTTTAGATGACACTTTGACGACGTATCTAAATGCTTTCCAAATAAAAAACTATCTAATTAGCGTACGTATTATTTTTAATATTCTATCTTTGTGGATTTGCTTGTTCACGTGACAATTCGCGTCATTTACGGCAGCGTATAGCCTGCGTCTGTCTCCTGCGCGCGAGAGAGGAGAGGATAAGAGAACGAGTAAATGTCAGTTCAATAGTAAGTTCATTCTTTGTGCTTAGGATTGTCTATGAACTATGATGATATTGTAATCATTGTTTTAATAACGTTACGTACGAGGCACCGCGAGTTCGAGCTGACATCGCGTTTGTCTCTCATGCTTTCTTTCACTGCGTGATGTGTCAGTGCAGTTATAGGTATGTCCCCAAATGAGTTTTTGTCTTATTATATTTATATCATATTATGTTGTTATATTAGAATATCACATGAGCAAGAGTGCCGTTTTCCTGTGCACAATTGCAAATGTGCTATTTATTTTATACAACAGTTAAATTAACATTGTGTGTTACTTTTTATATTGTCAATATTGTTTGTTTCCCCCTTTATTTCGCCGACGAGAATTTTATAATGAAACTGTAGTCCAACAGACAGCGATTCTTTTTTGAAAAAAGTGAAATCCGCGTTTTGAACGAATCATTTGATTCATGAATGAATCGGCCGTTTGAACAAATCGGTTGAATAAAACTCCAACAACTCGCTTATTAAGACAGTGACTTACTGCCACCTACTGGCGGGTTTAGTTTCATATTTAAAGTACCCTTTAATTAAAATGTTAAAATTATAAATAATTTCATATTTAAATATTGAATAGCTTTATTTATGCAATTGCAAATTAAGTGTAAATATAGTAATGCCAGTTCGGATGCCGCTTCTGTGTCACCTCTGCACTGTGAGGATGATTTTTTATTTAATTATTTAATTTGACAGTGGTACTGTGTTATTCTAATAGAATTTAATTTTAATGTTAGAATTTGTCATAAAAGGTGATGCATACCTCTAAATACGTTAAGAAATAATTTCCATATTTAGGTGAAAATGCCCCTGGAAATCAATTTAAGATGGCAAATATTGCCCCTTAATAAAAAAAATTATTTCAGTCACTACTGTAAACTGACCACTGCATAGATGGAATATGTTAAATATGAATATCTTTGTGAGTCTGCTGTCAACAACAAACCTAATGGTACCAGTACAAAATCAGTAAAATATCATCTAATTATTATCAACAAAACTTTGAAAATATCAAGATATGTTTTTGTTAATATTGCAAACCCCTAATGTACGGTATTAATTTTGATTTCTTCAGGTCTTAAAAAGGTCTTAAAAAGCCTTAAATTTGACTTTAAAAAATGTGCAGATACCCTGATAAAGACCCAGTTTATGCTGTGAAAAATGTACAATGATTTTCTATTGAATGTTGTTTTTTCTATTCACTATAGTACTGTGACTCTACTGCTAGATTTATTTAACACTGTTTTATTTAACATTTTACACAGTTTTTCTCTCAACTTTCCCCCTGCTCTAAAGCATTATGCCAAAAACTTGATTGTGAAGTTAAACGTTGCATGTTCTGTATTTGCCATAGGAACATCGAGGAGATCCTGGCTGCCAAAGGAGAATCAGTCCGAAGAGTTCAAGGGAACGAGGCCCTGGAAATTGTTGCAGAGGAAACAATAAAGGAGTCGTCAAGAAATAATCCAGATGAACAGAAACCACCACATCTGCGCGATGGGTCGGACAAAACATGATTGACATTTATATTGACTGTCGAAAACTACCAGTTCAGGTCTAGCGGTTACCAAGAGCTGTTCATTGTATCATATCGTCGTTATATTCTTCTTATTAAAGCACTGAAAAGCAATCATCTCATCACTCTGGAGTTATTTTGTAAGTGTTCGGCTCCACCTTGTGGTCACTGCAATACTTACACTGCAACATCCTTTGATATCTTCAAATGACCAGCACTATATCAGCGACTTTTGACTGGCAGACATGAATACGGCTGAAGCAACACTGGTTTTGCAAGGCTTTTGTTGTTTCGTTTATTTTGCAACAAAAAACAACAGTTACAAACAAAACTAAGGGTTGAACAATACAGGGATAGACATGATACAGCACTTTAGTTCTTTCAAATAAACAATATACAATTGCATTAATTATTCTTGAACTGACCAAAGTGTGTAAAGGGAGACGGTTACATTGAAAACATACATTTTAACATTACATTTTGATTTTAAATACACTATTGTTTTATATGGAGTTGTTCTATAGTCTACTATATTTAATGCAATTACATCAGAAGTGACTGTAATTAAATTACAGGGAAATTAAGAGTAATCCCTTACGTTACCTTTTCAATGGAAAAGTAATTAAATGACAGAAATTAGATTACTAAGTAATTCATTTTTACACCCAACACTGATTATAAGTATTACATCATTGAAGAGACTTTCTTAAAGAGATCGTTCACCCAAAAATGAAAATTTGTCATCATCACCCTCATGTTTTTCCAAACCTGCATGAGTTTTTCTTCTGCTGAACACAAAAGAAGATATTTTAAAGAATGTTGTTAAGCAGACAGTGGACTGTACAATGATTTTTGTCATTTAACCAAAATGATCCCATTAATCATTTTTAATTTTTAATTTTAATTTTTTTTTATTTTAATTTTGTCCCATTAACGTCCCTGCTATTTTTTTTATTTTCCAACTATGAAAGTCAATGGGGTCCATCAACTGTTTGGTTACATTCTTTTAAAATATCTTCTTTTGTGTTCAGCAGAAGAAACTCATACAGGTTTGGAACAACATGAGGGTGAGTAAATTAAATGATGACATAATTGTAATTTTTTGGGTGATCCCTTTCAAATTAAAATATATATATATTCTGTGAAAATGTACATTTAGTTAATGTACTAAAATTCTGCAAGGAATAGTAATAAAACAATTATAAAATGAATATAGAGTATTTTCAAAGAGTCCCCATAAACAAATTTCTAGCTAATACATCAGAAGAACTTGTTTTAACACAATTTGCAATTAGGGATTACTTTGTTTACAAGTTTTGTGGAGTTTGCGCGCGCACCATGACGCAGCAACGTCCAGAAACGAACCCATGTAAACAGAAAGAGGCGCTAGAACGGCATTCAACAGTGGAGCAGGGATGCGACAATGGTCGGGGCTTATCGGTCTGCTCTTATTGGTCAGGATAAAATAAGTGTTCTACTTTTAATTCGGTGCAGTCTTTCACTTCATCATCTATTAAAATGTCTCAATACCTTTACAGAATAAAGTAGATTTTTGTCCAGACTGCGCACAAGCGGTGCATAGGTAGAGTGGTCACATGACACCTGTTACTTTTCTCAGCGCTGGACTAGAACGGACCAATCACAGTTGTTTGCGCTGACTAAACAAGGCTGTTTTAAACAACATTATTACATAGACTAATGGTGCCGTTTCCACTTTTATGTCAGGAATCAATCTCAGGCATTCACAAGATGATACTTTCTAAACTCCAAAAGTCTCCAGTAAGACAAAAAACATCATGATATTTGAATGAATCTCAATGCGGACATGTCTTTCTGAGGCGCTGAGCGCCTCGTGGTGGAAGAGAAATGTCATGTTCACTTTGACAGTTAGCTAACCAGTACAGTAATATTGGAGTACTTTAATCGGCCGTTGCTGAGAGTGAAACCAGGCGGTAATTGACCACACACCCCCCGGGCAGCCTCCAGCTGATGACCGATCATATCCAGAACGGTTTACTTGAAGGTTTTCTTACTGTACTAGCATGAATCCAGCCGGACTGTTGTGTGAAAGCGAGCGGCCGCGTCACCGTCCTTTCCTGATCGGCGTGAGCGGAGGAACAGCCAGTGGAAAGGTACGAGACACTGCATGCATGATGGAAACTGATGCATACTGGCTTTGGCGTTTTAATGCATGCAAACCTATAACTTACATGTTGTCCCTTAGGTTAGTCACAGTCAACAGTGCTTTAAATATACATTTATTGCATTTAGGTGGAATGCATGCAATTTAAACCATAATATATAAAATGCACAAGAAAACAGGATGCATCAAGTAATTATAGGCAATTAAATGTCATTTTTGCAAACAAATAAACTAAAGCAATGACAAAAGGCCCTTATCTTAAAATCTGGTGTCTTGTGCCTGTAATGATATTCAGGCTGATGCAATTACAAATGGGCAATAGACTGTCAGTCCAGGTCATTTAACTGCTGTTTTTCTCTTGCTAGTCCACGGTGTGTGCCAAAATCATGGAGCTTTTGGGTCAGAACAAGGTGGATCACCACCACAGGAAGGTCACTATCGTCAGTCAGGACAGTTTCTACCGGATTCTCACTCCAGAACAGAAGGCCAAAGCTTTGAAAGGCCAGTACAACTTTGACCATCCAGGTAAACAAGGATAAGACATAATTCAGCCATGAATGAAAATGCTGTTGTCATTTACTCACCCTCATGTTGTTTGATATTGTCCTTTTATGTCCATTTTTTTATGTCCATTGATTTTTGTAAAAAGGTCAGCAAAACAAGGTTGGAGCGACATGTGGGTCGGTTTTCAATGCACTGTGATGTTCTCTCTCTCTCTCTCTCTCTCTCTCTCTCTCTCTCTCTCTCAGAGGCATTTGATACGGAGTTCATGTGTCAGACGCTGAAGGATATAGTAGAAGGGAAGGTGGTGGAGGTTCCAACATATGATTTTGTCACCCATTCCAGGCAATAACACACACACACACACACGTTGTGTTTTCATGTTTGATGGGGACTCTCCATAGACGTAATGGTTTTTATACTGTACAAACTCATACTTTCTCCCCTTACACTATCCCTACCCCTAAACCTTCCCTATCACACAAATTATTATAATTTTTTTAAACATCACTTCGTCTGATTTTCTCATAGGGACCAAAATGTCTCCACAAGGACAAGGATTTAACATATTGGCATCTTTGTGAGGACATTTTGTCCCCTTAAAGGGGTCATGACATGTTTTTATTTATTTTATTATTATATTCCCTTAGGTGCAATTATAGTATTACTATAGTTTTTTTTACAAAAAACTTTTCAAATGTAGTGATTTATTACCTTGTCCCACCCTGTTTCTCATCCTCTGATTCAAACAGTCTGTGTTGGGGGTGTTTCCCCTTTAAGAGTTCAGTGTTAACGCCCACTGTTATGATTGGCTAACGTCAGTGCCTATGCATCAATTATTAACGCCCCCAGCCAGAACATTTGCGGATTCAGCGTATTTAAAAAGTAGTTTAAAGTTTTAAATACATTACTTACAGTTTGCGTCGTCGTTGTTGAGCCCAGAATAGTCGGCACGGACTTATCTTTGAGCAACAGTTTTCTGGCAAAGGCAGCATCATTTTGGGATTTGTTCTCAAAACAGTCATCCTTCAAATGTATAGAACAAACGCTTAAACTAACACTGCCGTGACTGGGACGTCCGCAAAGAATTAAGTGCATCCATTTTTCCCTGACGACTGGATCTTTCGCAGCGTATTCAAAGATGTTGTTTGTCCACAGCCAGGAACAGCACATCTGCGTGGCATCGTAATGTTACTGTACACAGACCCACACGCTGTCCGTCGACTGAACACTTGTGAGGCGCGCGGCGCGACAATGATACGAAATGATTCTTACCATGGATCCAGAACGAGCTTTATTTAGAGCTTGATTAAATAAATGATTCGTTTATAATGGGGAGGACGTCTTAAGCTATGAAACTTGCAGGACGTTTTAATGACACAAAGACCTCTTATATACCAAAAGATCAAGGCAAATTTGGTTTCTCATGTCATGACCCCTTATTTAAATATATGTTTAATGTTGGGTTTACCAGGCCACACACACACACACTTTTTACTCATAATGACACGTCGTCAACCAATGACACACATGCTGAGACAGTCTCTCTCTTCATGTGTACATGATAGTGTGTGATTGTCTGATAACGGAGTATTTAATGACTGTGTGTAGGCTGCCAGAGAAGATATGTGTGTATCCCGCTGACGTGGTGCTGTTCGAGGGGATTCTGGTGTTTTACACACAGGAAGTCAGAGACATGTTCCACATGAAACTGTTTGTGGACACGGACTCAGATGTACGCCTGTCTCGCAGAGGTACAAACATTGTAAAATTACAGCATTGATATCACTGAGTTCAGGCTTGGCTATTTCCAGTTTTGTTTTTATTTCAGAGACACATTTCAAAGTTGTATTTTACAGTTTTGTTCTTATTATAGTTCAGAAATAGTGCACTTCCAAGAGTTAAAAAATAAACTCTAAAATAAGATCTTAGACATCTTAGTTCCTCTATTAAGTTTTGTTCATTTTAAAGTCAATTTTTTTATTTATTATGTACACTGTTCAGAAATGTGGGGTTTGTTAAGATTTTTTTAATGTTGTTGTTTTTTTGCTTACCAAGGCTGCATTTTTTTGAACAAAATAAATTCAGTAATATTGTGAAATATTGTAAACTGTTTTCTAAGTGAATATATATTAAACTAATTTATTCCTGTGATCAAAGCTGAGTTTTCAGCATCATTACTCCAGTCTTCAGTGTCACATGATCCTTCAGAAATCATTCTAATATGATGATTTGTGCTCAAGAAACATTTCTGATTATTATCAATGTTGAAAACCGTTGTGCTACTTATGCGTTACATATTTTTGTAGAAACCGTAATGTATTTTTGAAAGTTCAAAAGAACGTTATTTGACCTTTAAACAGCATTGAAGTAGAAATATTTTGTAGAGTTACTTTTGAATCAATTTATTTGTGTCCTTACAGTTTAGTTTAATAATAAATAAATAAATCTCACTGACCAAAAACTTTTAAATGATAGTCCATATTTGTTTTATATACTTTATTTATTTAGTCTCTGTGTTACACGTTACATGTAGTTTCTATAGTAATAACTATAAATTATGCATAATTACATGCAACTAACCCTAACCTTATAGTAAGTACATGTAGTTAATTAATATTACTCAGTACTTACTTGTATATTTACACTGTAACAAGGCCATCGTAAAATAAAGTGTAACCTAAATATGAAATATTCGAATAATAAGCATAGATGTATGTTGCCTGTTATAACACTGTATGTATAATATTGTGTGTTTAGTTCTGCGTGACATGAAAAGAGGTCGAGATCTGGAACAAATTCTCTCACAGTACACAACGTTTGTTAAACCAGCCTTTGAAGAGTTCTGCCTTCCGGTGAGAACGAACACACACACACACACACACACTAAAGCTGAAATAACATTTGATAGTTATTTAAAGCATTCATGACATCTGAAACCTCTCTCCAACCCAGACCAAGAAATATGCAGATGTCATAATACCTCGTGGAGTTGATAACATGGGTAAATATGAGCCATAATATTCCTGCCTATATGAAACTAATCCTTGCTTATTTTCAAACCTGTTGCTTCTCTTTTGTCTTTTAAATCTTCAGTGGCGATAAACCTGATTGTTCAGCATATCCAGGACATCCTAAACGGTGACATCTGCAAATGGCAGAGGGGTTCGGTCAATGGACACGCCCATGGGCGGAGTCTAAAGAGGGGCGTGGCCGAACACAGTGAGATATCTAGCGGAGGCGGGAGTCTTCCAGTAAAACGCCCCCTACTGGAGCCCAGCACACGACCACACTAACACACAAACGGTCAGAAAACCTGAAGCCTTGAGTTTTCTGCATGCTTCCAACACACGATCTCGGGCTGCGTTCCAGTCCACTTTTAGACACGCACTCACAAACTTCCCTAAGCACTTCCCCTCGGGGGAATCCCTGCCGCCATTTTGAAGTGCGTTCCACTTCGTGAAGTTTATATGGACAGACCCTCGTTCCCTCGATTTTGACCGAGTCTACTTCATATGTACACTTCAGGCAGCTCCATATACCACAATGCAACACCAAAGATCTCGTCTAATCACCACCACCACAAACAACTCTGATATATTAATTATATATTTGTTTTATTTAAAACAACCCAAACACACCTATATACATTTGGATGCTGCATTAAACAAATTCTTAAAGGGATACTCCACCGTTTTTTCATATTAAACTATGTTATTCCCTTAACTAAGAAGAGTTGATACATACCTCTCTCGCACTTAATCGCTCTGGTGCGCGGTGACACTTTGATAGCACTTAGCTTAGCCCAGTTCAGTCATTAGGGACCAAACAGATGAAGTTAAAGCAACCAAACACCTCCACTTTTTCCCTATTTAAATACAGTTACACGACCAAGTATGGTAACACAAAATAAAACATGGCGCTTTTCTAAGAGGGTTAAAAAGGACAAATATAATGTATGGCGGAATAGCATTTTTGGGAGTACTTTGACTCTTTTACTTCGAAAAAGTAGGGCTGTCAAAAGATTAATCGTGATTAATCACATCCAAAATAAAAGTTTGTGTTTACATAATATATATGTGTGTACTGTGTATAATTATTTAGATATATAAAAAAATTATGTAAACACAAACTTTTATTTTGGATGCGATTAATCACAATTAATTTTTTGATAGCCCTAGTAAAAAGTCACGCCTTAAAAATCCTCTCCCCCTCTTAGAAAAGCGGCACGTTTTATTTTGTGTCACCATACTTGGTCGTGTAACTACTCGTGTAACTGTATTTAAATAGGGAAAACGTGGAGGTGTTTGGTCGCTTCTAACTTCATCTCTGTTTGGTCCCTAATGAATGAACTGGGCTAAGCTAAGTGCTATCAAAGTGTCGGCGCGCGCCAGAGCGATTAAGCGCACGCACTGAGACGAGAGAGGTATGTATCAACTCGTCTTAGTTAAGGGAATAACATAGTTTAATATGAAAAAACGGTGGAGTATCCCTTTAAAGGGAAAACAAATAAATCAACTCCATAGCGGATTCTAAGTGATCAAGGGCTTAGGACTTTCCAGTTTCCGCCAGTAGTGGCACTCGTGCAACGTAAGCAATGACGCACATCCGAGTGAACGAGACGCAGGGAAGTTAGCGAGTGTAGGGCATGTTAGGACAATTTTGGACTGGAACGCAGCCTCTGTCAGGTTTAAGAATGCCTTCTGCTGCTTATCTGAGTCACCTGACCCTCAGCGTGACCTTTGACCTGAAAGAGGAACTGTTCTGTATATGTAAACGAGTTAATGTTCTACATTATCCGTCATAATTTACATACTAATCACAGTAATCTGTCCTGAAACGACACATGTGATGATCAGTACCTGTAGCAGGGTAAACACACCGGTACATCAGCAAAAACTGATGTTTTCACTGCCTGAGTCGTCTCGCTGGGATGTCATTTCACTATAAAACATGAGATTTTCAGTCACACTCACACCTGCAGAATAGAAAAGTCAACTCGTTTCATTACTATTATCAAGGCATTTTAAACAGTTTCGGTGTTTGATATTCTTGTCTTATCTAGATCATAAACTCCTGTTTGGTCAGGATAAGACAAAATGGATGAAGTAAAATACTTCTGAAAATACTAGTGAATTATAGTGATTGTTTAGTATTTAAAATATTAATTTCACTATGTCTCTTTATTTTGAATGTGTAATTTATGTTACTCGGTCTGAAATTGGTTCCGAAATGTGAATATTTAAAAATAGTTTTGCAGTTCTTGTACAAACCTTTTTTTTTTTTAAGTATTAAAGAGAACATGCTTGTGACTTCACGTCTCATTATTTGTACATTTCATTTTGTCTGATAAAAGAATTAAGAAATAATGACAAAAAAAAAAAAAATCACTTTTTCTTGTTTATTTGTATAGCGCTTAAAAAAAAAAAAAAAAAAATATGAAAAGCGCTATACAAATGAAGGATATACCATGGTACTGAATTGGTTGTAATGTTCATTTACATGCAAGATATTTCAAGAAGGAATTACCACGGTAATGACGTGATACTTACAGAATGATTACCATATTCGTTGACCATAATTACTTCAAGAAACACTAGCATTTAAAAGTTTGGGGTCAGTAAGATTCTTATACAAATATTTGAAAGAAGTCTCTTCTGCTCACCAACGCTGCATTTATTTGATTAAATACTGTAATATTTTAATATTTTTTTAAATTAGCATATAAGCTGAATTTTCAGCATCATTACTCGAGTCTACTGAGTCACATGATCCTTCAGAAATCATTCTTTAATATTATACATGTCTTTACTGTCCCTTTTGAACAATTTAATGCATATTTGCTGAATAACAGTATTAATTAAAAATGTTTAAATCTTACTGACCCCTTCTGAACAGTGAATATCACGATATAACCATTAAACATGGGAATGGTGTGGCACTTTTTGTAGTTATAAACACGTGCTAAATGTAGTGTTGTAAAAATACAAACAGAATACAAAGAGAGCAGTTTTATTGGTGGTTGAATATACAGGATGTTAAAGGTGTAACAGGAAAAAAAATTCCCAGGAGTCAGTAAACGTCAACATCTCAAGACGCCACACAATACACACTGAAGAAAGCCTTTTTAGCTTCCTTTCTCCCGTAAGTGAATAACAACGTTCAGTAAAAAAAACACATGCGCGCGCACACACACACACACACACACACTCACGCTTGCGCACTCACACACTCTCTGATGCCCAGAGATCACAGCATATTCAGTCCTTGCGTTTTTTGCCTCATAAATGTTAGTTATTTTAGTGCACGACTCATTTGGTTTGAAAATATATTTCCTCGTAACTGCCCTCTACATGATAGGAGATTATACATCACAACTGTACATGTACATTTATACAGAACATAATATAATACACATCCCAAAAGAATCAAAATCATCCACATGCACGGCGTCAAACTGAGCCCCGCCCCTTTCTGTGACATCACAGTCTGCAAATGTTCGGGTCACTCTTTGACAATAATCAAAAATGATAAATTAACTTTGAAAAAAGCACAAAAAAAGCCTTTATCGGGGACCATTAGGGTAGTTTTTTTACATTTTGACACTATTTTCATGAATATCAAGCCTTTTCCCATAAGCCTCATTCATGAAGCATGAGCAGAACAAATGTTTTTTTTGTTCTGATGTGTTTATAAAACATTTAGTATGTATTGAACTGAATGCAACGACTTATGTAATGAATAAACTTGCATAAACTTCTGAAAAAATTGCATAAAAGGCTTTACGAACAACTTGCATTTTTTAAACTTGTTCTGCTCGTGTTTGATGAATGCGACCTATTTTTCCCTTTAAAATTAAATTACCATAAATTCAGTACAAATACTACCATTTTGTTTGTACCTTATAAATGCACTTTACATTGATTTATTTTTGGCATTTCGCAGTGTGCAAGCTATTGAAAATTGGTAAGAGGAAGAAATGCACATGAAAATAAACTTGTCGTGAAAATAATGTCAATGCAAATTGTACATATAAAAAGTTGTTTTGTTTTAAGGAGAAAGCGCACACGTTCTCGTGGGATTCGATGGGCGTTGCGACGGGGTAAACAGTTATAATAAACTTGCACATGGTCACACACAAAACAAAATAGCAAGATGACGTGAAAAATGAGTCCAAACGTCCATTTTCTAATTATTATATTCCACTTAGACATTACTCGCCGTGTCCGTCAAAACATTAGTTTGAACAGATCAGTGAATATTCCTTATATACGGTTATAAGATTGCACACGTCTGCCCGTTTCCCAATCACATGGTCTGAGCGGTGGACTGGGCGAATCATCAGGTGACTGACCTTTGGAAGGCCAAACGTTACGTCCGAATAGGACAAACAAACATGAACTCACTCCATCAGGCACAGAGTGTATTAATATCAAATGAACCAAGCCCTCTTAGAGTGTGTCTTTCTGTACACCCACACATAAACATAAAAAAGTTGCTTTATATCACAGCGTTCGGGTCCTCTCGAGCGTGCGTATCTGTATATTTGTATATCGATACTGAATTAGGATTCCCCTCGTGAGTTTTTAAGTCAGGGAAAATACTGCCAATGTGTATCGGTGCAAATTGGAGCTTGCGTGTCTCGGTTCGGCCCAGCGGGTTCCCAAGGCTCTGCAGGAGGTTCAGGTCTCACTGTGTATATCGTCTCTGAGGCTCTAGGTCTTCTCCTCTCGCTCTGTCCTGCGCCGCGAGATGTTTCGTGGTTTGATCTTGAGCGAGAGTTCCCATAACGCCTCCTCCGCCAGGTGATCGCTGAAGTCGTTGAAGAACGAGACGATGTCTTCGTTTCGTTTCAGTTCGTAGTGCCTACAAAGACAATCGAGATAAAAATTAATAATTTAACTCATCAGTTACTGGTGGTGAAATCGGCTACTGAGATATGAAATGAATACTACAATAATATAGCATTAATATAAACCTTCTAAACATTTTTATAAATTAAAAACACTTTTTATGTCCTAATTTACATCCTAATTTTGTTAAGTTATATCATAATTATGACTGTCATAATTGTTTTTTGTCATAATGACATAATTATGAGATACTTTTTATGTCAAAATTATGTTTTTTGTCATAATTTTGACTTTGCCACATGTCGTCAGTTGTTTTTTGGTCAATTTCAACTTTTATCTCAATGACTAAGTATCTTATAATTTCAACTTTTTATATCATAATTATGACTGCCAATTTTTATGTCATAATCATGACTGTCATAATTGTTTTATAATCTTTAATATCATAATGACAGTTAAAGTCAAATGATGATAAAAAAAACTTATGCGAGTCAAAATTATGAGATACCTCTCATGCTTTTTTTTTTGTTGTTGTTGTAATTTCAACTGCCAATTATGACTGTCAATTTCAGCTTATCTCAATGACTTAGTATCTTATCACTTATCAAATAAATACAAAAGATGATGTTTTGAAAAATGTTGGGAACCAGACAGTTGATGGAAACCCATTGACTTCTATTGTATTTTCTTCCTCCTATGGAAGTCAATGTGGTCCATCAACTGTCTGGTTCCCAACATTTTTCAAAATATCATCTTTTAAGGTGTCAAAAGTATTCACATTCATTACTCAGGTAGAAGTATAGATAGGAGGGTTTAAAAAGACTTCTGTCAAAGTTGAAGTATTTTGCTCAAGTAAAAGTACTGGTTTCAAAACTACTGTAAAAGCCGGCTATTCGGCCCAACTTCCGGTTTCTCGAACAGCCGGTGAAGGACGAGCGTGTTCAAGTCTTTCCAGCGTTTTAAAGGAATTTTGGTTAAATAAGACACATGTTCTCATATGCAATTATCTCGTTTTAATCTGACTCCATGAATTAAAAAAGGTTCAATGTGTAATAAGGTTATGTTTACACTTAAATAGTTACAACATGGATGTAATGAGAATTTAAACCATTTGTACCCAGCATAAATGTAAAATGTTACCTGAGAGAGAGAAATAGAAAGAGAGAGAGAGATAGAGAGAAAGAGAGAGAGAGACTCTCTCAACACCAGCCCAGCATCCAGAGCAAAGAGACAGAAGAACATTTGCAGTCCTGTTTTGTCATTTCTCCCTCGACCATGTCACTAGCACCCAGATGTGAGACATTCAAACCGACCAATCAGACCATCGCAATTTCCCCCATTGTCCAAAAGCTTTGGCCTACAGGCCCACATCAGTCTTAGCACTGCTGTGCTGGAAATGTCTGAGAGAAAAGCAAGTGTCTTTGTTGGTTGGAAATAATCTTGGATTATTTTCAACCTTACACTACTTAAAGTATAAAAGTAAAATTAATGTAAAGAAAAAAATGGCATTAAGGACAAAAGCTTAGGCCGTGTTATTATAGTAGCGACCCTAACGCTGGCTTTGTCCTTGCTGGAGTGTGACGTGACTCGTGTCATGTGTCATCACCAATAGGGTGTCGGAATGGTATGTTTATACTTCTCATCCAACCACAATCAAATTCACTCTATCCGGATGGCGCGATTAAACATTTTTTTTTTTGAACGATAACAAGCCGGAATGAAAACAAACCATAATGAATTAGGAGTAACGAGGAATGTAAGGAGTAAAAGGAGCGTGAAAATGTAAGGAGTAGAACTAAAAAGTCGACTGAAAAATAATGACTCCAGTAAAGTATAGATACCCAAAATTTCTTCTTAAGTAAGGTAAAAAAGTAACTTGACACCTTTGGTTCAGAAGAAGAAACTCATGCAGGTTTGGGACAAATTGAGGGTGAGGTAATTATGACAGAATTTTCATTTTTGGCACAAATGGGCTTCCATAAAAATGTCTCATTGCTTTATTGTAAGTGTGTTATTATGAAGTGTAGGCCAGACTGGACTGTAATCAGACGTCAGCGCTTTACTCACACTTGCTGGAAGCGTCTCATGCTGTCCAGAATGTTGAACTGCTGCCAGCGCTTGGAGAAATTCACTTTACCCTCAATAAAATCCGGGTTTCCGAGGTGAACAAACGTCAGGTCCTGTAGGATCAAACCCCTGTCAGGGAACAAAAAAACATTATTAGCAAAACTACTACATTACATACTACACAACTACTACACCCAGATTAATAGAGTTTTGCATATTTTTGCATTCAAATATTACTTTGTTTTTTATTTGCTTGGAATATAATTTTAGTTTTAGCGATGAAATTACCTAATAATAATATTTTTTTGTTGAATTCAGCAGATGCATAGAAAATTGTTAACTACAAACCAAAATATTTGGTAATTAAAATCAAGCTTCAAGAATAAATATTAAATAGAAAACATATACTTGAACAAACAAAAAACAGAAATGTTCCCTCAGAAACTAACAGAAATAAATAGGTTGAAATAAAATGAACTGAATAACAAATTAACTGAAATTAAAAATAGATGAAAGCTAAATAAGAAATATGAAAACTAATAAAATGACAAAAGCACAAAACAAAAGTACTAAATTAAATTAAATACTGAAAATATAAGAATAAAAGCCAATTCAACATGTTAATTAATACACTCTATAATAATAGTGTATATAAAAATATTTTTTTTTTTACTATGCAGGTCAAAATTTAATGTCATGAACCTCATAACCTGCTTTTCTAACTCTCAAAAAATGCTGTGATAAGCGTTCTTGAGGCTGAGAGGGAAGACTTTAATGAGCATCAAATTATTCATTTGCTTTATTCCATTCCAGTTCATTTTCTAACTATAGTTTTGTTTCACACACACACTCACAGGTAGGGAATACATGGAGGCTCCACTTCGGCTAGAGCTGCTCTGTACGCTCGGAAAGATGACGAACTGTCAATCAAAGTGCAGTACTCCTCCAAGCCCTGGGAAAACACAGGGAAAGGGAGACAAATAAGATCATCTGCTTTTATTGAATGATTTTCTTCAGTTATGCTAACTTTAGCAGTGAGGAGGACGTGTAGACTTTAATCAGTTTGTGTGACTGACCTCAGACGTCTGTTTCTGCCATTCCAGGCGTCTGATTGGTGCAGAGTCCAGCGCCGAGAGAATCGCCAAATAAGAGTTGAAGTTATTCAGTTTCCGCAAGTGCTACGGACCAGATGAAAACATTAAATCACAGTAGAGGAAGTGTTCATGTATGTGCGTGTTACTCTAGTCAACTGTGGTTTACCTTCATGATTTTGATGAATTTGAGCAGCAGTTTCTCTCTGTCCTGAGCTTTCTCCTGCTGGATGATTATAGAGCGCACCCTAGTGGACAGGAGGAATCACACAAATACTGAGTGAGTATGGGGAATATGTAGGGCATGAGGGTGTAGTATACAGGGTTATAGTGTGCAGGCAGTCAACCATAGCCAGATTTAAGGCGATCTTCATACATGCAAAGCTAATTCAGGCTAGATACAGGAAAACTAGCATCTCAACAACATGTCGAATTTACATCCACAGTTTTTGCATTACATTTAAACCATCGTTTTTTTCTCAGAAGTGCTCCTTGGATAAGCCTGGGAACTGTTACACAACTTTCCTTGTTGGTAAATTGTGTGTAAACCCAGCCATTTAGAGTCCAGAATGCTGTTTTGGGAAATTATTCAGAATCCCCCCCCCAAAAAATTATATTTTATTGTTTTAAATTCCGTTTACTGTTCAAATTAAAATGAGGAAGTAATAGTGTGCAGAGTAGACTTCATATTTTATAAATAAATTAGAGATAAATAGAAATATATAAATTACAAAAACACAAAAAATAACTAAAACCTTTTTTTTTTTAAATAAAAGCATATTCAAAATACTGATTAATACTATAATAGTATATCAATAATATTTTTTTCTACAAAAAAATCTATTTACTGTTAAAATTAAAACATGGAAGTAAAAGTGATTAGACTAAATTAGAGATAAAGAGAAATAATAAAATTGACAAAAGCACAATACAAATGACTAAAACTAAAATAAAAACTGAAAATAAGAAAATAAAAGCTTATTCCAAATACTAAAATAGTATATAAAGGATTTTTTTAAATTCAGTTTACTGTTAGAATTAAAACATGGAAGTAAAAGTGTGCAGACTTCATATTTGATAAATAAATTATAGATAAATAGAAATATAAAAAAATAATAAAAATGACAAAAGCACAAAAAAAAGCAAAAAACAAACAAAAAAAAGCTTACAAAATTCGGTTTACTGTTAAAATTAAAACAATGAAGTAAAAAGTGTGTAGACCTTATATTTAGTCTTTTGTGCTTTAGTTTTCACAAACAGTAGTAGAGATTATGATTTGATTAATTGTTCAGCCCTTGATTTATTTATCCAAAATGTCCCAAATCTGTGACATTCCACGTAATACTGTAAATTTCATTTTTAAGACTGGATTCTACAATCCTGCCATTATGATTTGACCATGGCAGAAATCACAGCGCCCTTGATGCACATATAGGGAACATGTGTCACACTGGGGGTGTAGTGGGTATCAGTAAATATGTACCAGTAGCTCATGTTGTTAAAGTGCTCTGTAAACTGGGTCAGATTTGGACTTTTCTCTTCGTTCTGTTCCTTTGCCCAAAGCAGCACCTCAGGAATCTGGACACAGAGATGACAACAGGTTATTGTGCATCACTTTTTACATTTCATTATCACATAAAAAAAGAAAACAGTCTGTGTTTGTCACCTCGATCTTGTAGAAAAGTTCTGCGTCCAGCAACGTCAGCTGATCGGCGATCTCATGACTGCGGAAATCATGCAGCGTGCCGGGCCTTCGGAGAAAGAGCCGATTAAGCACGAAACAAACATGCAAAGACGAGAACACACCCGATGACCCCTGACCTTTACCTGGCAGAGACGCCCCGCGCGGCGAGAGGCTTGAGCGTGTGCACGTGCCGCAGGAGCCGCTTCTGTTCCACTTTATCCAGGATGTTCTTTCGCAGGACCCTCGCCAGACTCAGCTCCCCGTTGCAGACCAGCCGAAACACCAGATCCATCAACTGCCGCAGGATGTCCTCGGTCAACTCCACCAGACTGACACGCAGATCACATGATGGAGAGAACAGCCAGTCACACGCTCAATACCAATCAAACGTTTGGGGTCAGCAATTAACACCTTTATTCAGCATGGACAGTCAAATAAATACCGTTCTTTTGAACTTTCTATTCATGGTTTCCACAAATATTCCATTTTCAACATTGATAATAATAGTAAATGTTTCTTGAGCACAAATCATCATATCAGAATGATTTCTGAAGGATCATGTGACACTGAAGACTGGAGTAATGATGCTGAAAATTCAGCTTTTGCTCACAGGAATAAATTACATTTTACTATATATTCATGTAGAAAACAGTTATTTTAAATTGTAATAATGATTCATAATATTACAATTTTTACTGTATCTTTGATCAAATAAATGCAGCCTTGATGAGCAGAAGATTATATTTAATTATAAATATATTAAATAAGTGTATTCGCCAATTAGCTATTCAATTAAAAAAAGCCTTATCAATATTATTTCGCTGCAAACTAAAGACACAAGAAGAAACATATGGGAACATTACTGAGTAATGTCTCAATTAATTAATCCATTAATCATTTGATCAAGATTGAAATTGAGTGGTGATCGTGCATAATGTACCTTTACATCTTAGACTTGCTCCTTTAAGTTATTTTAAACGAAACTTGAAATTACATTTGCTAGAATTAGTCGGTTTGTAGTCGTTTGGTTCAGTCGGTTACTTGGCAAGAAGGTTTGTTGGTCATTGTTTTGTCTGAAAGCACATTTTATTGATGTCATTTTATTGTGTGACTGTACAGCACATCGGTCAAAATTACGTTGTTTTAATTGTGCGCTATAAATAAAATAAATGAAACGAATAAACCGTTCCTTGAATAAATGTAAGAAACATTTCTCATTATCATCAACGCTAAGGCCCCGCTTACACGTACATGGTTATTTTGAAAAACGGAGACATTTCCCTTCGTTTGTGCACTTCGTTTACACGCAAACGGAGAATTCGCCTCTGAAAACGTTTCTTTCTAAAATCTCTGGCCAGAGTGGAGATTTTGGGAAACTTTGTTTGCACGTTTGCATGTAAACTGAGAAAAACTGAGTTTTAGGCAGCCGACGTTACAGTATGAGACTATTTTCGGGAGTCTGATTGGCTAACGTGGGCTTGAGCTTCTCGTTTGCAGAATAAAAGTTTTTGTTTACATCATATATGTGTGTGTACTGTGTAAAATAATTATGTATTTAAAAACACACACATGCATGTATATATTTAAAAAATATTTACATGTTTATATACATTTTTATATTTAAATATAATTTATATTATATATAATTATAAATACTTAATATATAAATAGATTTTTTTCTTAAAATTATACATGCGATGCATGTTTGTGTATTTATATATACATAATTATTATACACAGTACACACACATATATGATGTAAACAAAAACTTTTATTTATATGATCCTTCAGAAATCATTCTAATATGATGATTTGATGCTCAAGAAACATCATTATCAATGTTGAAAACAGTAACTCACAGTTTCCATAAAAATATTAAGCAAGCAGCAATAATTTCAACATTGATAATTGTTGCGATTAATCGTTATGCAGCCCTAAAACGAACACGTTTCTGAAAACTGACAGGTGTGCACGATGTTATTTTTGAAAACGGAGAGGCGTGAAATGTCTGTTTATGAAAAAAGCCGTCCACGTGTAAACTAAAACCTAAAAACAGTTTTGCTGCTTCGATTCTGAAAGTCCCCAACTGTGTTTGTGGCAGATATAATACTGCTTTGACCAAAAAAAAAAGGTATAATAAATTTAAAAACATATATTCCTCTTAAATAGCTTCAACATAGTTATCAACCTTTTGTGAGTAGTCTGTTGTGTAGCTTGATCCATGTGTAAAACAATGCATTTACTCACCAGAGTTCATCCACGACTCTCACCAGCACGAAGAACGTGTTTTTACTGACACGCTTCTTGAAGGTGTCCGGACTGTGACAGAAGCGTGTGTATGTGCAGCGGAGTTAAGAAACACACACACACACATATATGCAGACTGCCTGCTCTGCTGCTAACAGATCATGCGATTGAAAGGATATCTGTGGTGAAGTTTTTTAATGAGGTCTTCGGGTGTTATGAAGGTTCTGTAGGTGGTGAGAAAAGCCTCACAGTACAACACCAGATCTACAACAAGCAGAGGAATATAGTTCAAATACACTCACGATATACACACACAGATACTGTAGGAATCTAACACACATGCTAAATGCAAACTATAACAGATAACATCACATATACACACACACACACACACGCATAATACTGAACAATCTTCATATGGAGACGATTGTGATTACCTTTGCGGTCGGTTTCTGTAGCGTGAACTAACAGAATATCACCAGAACCGGCTCTCACATCAGGACCATCATCATTCTGTCAGAGAGAGAGAGAGTTATTACTGCAGCTCACTGAAGTCCAGCTCAGCTCGTGGCACTGCACCAGCTGACGGTGTGTGTGTGTGTGTGTGTGTGTGTGTGTGTGTGTTTTAGACCACTACAGAATTACTCTCCAAACACTAGAGGCAATACACTCCAGTTCCGACCTTGTCAAAAACACAAATACATGCATGCTAAAGATTTCCAGCTAGTTTAATGTCTTGATTCCTCTTTCTTCACCTATTATGAAACATATTTTTACTTAAAACAATATTTTATGTCTATATATTCACATATTTTTGAGAAGCACGATCACAGCGGTTCATTCAGATCTGTGTTCTGATCCAGAGACAGCATGTATGAAACTGCTTCAGTATTTTCAACCACACAGTCTCATTATTTCTGTGTTATAATAATTCAGATGATCACTGAATTGGATAAAAAGGTTTATAGTTCAGATATGAACACTGATGTCTACAGTAGCGATCAAAATGTAGTAAATGCCCTTTTTAAAGTAACTCGACACTTCAAATAACGATTGTATCAATGACAATGGCGATAAGTGACTGTTAAAATTATTCAATCAAACACAGATTTGTTCAAAAACGCTGATTTATCCAGTAATGAAGCAAGTGAAGTCTTTGAGTGATTCACTGAATCATTCATTCAAACCTTTTTTTATATGATTTTATGATCAAATTAATGTTAATATTAAATACACTGTAGCAATTGACATTTTGTCAGAACCTCTTGTAAATTACATGCTATTTTGTTTATTTGTTAATTCACAATCCTGTATTTTAAACAACAACAAAAAATGCGATTCTCAATTTATCCAGAATTGTGCAGCAATAGTTTGTAAATTATGTTTATCTGATTTTCTAGTTACATACCATTTGTACTTCTACAGTTTTATTATCTGTTAAGTAACTACTAATTTAATGCCAAACTATTTTTCAGAGTTCCCAGCCTTTTTACATTCATTTCCATGACTTATCACTCGCTAATGGATGAGGAGTTTTGACATTTTAAAGACATTCCCCCCATTTCTACCCGACAAAATGGTTTATAACTTGGAATAGTAGAGAAAAAAAATCTTTAAAGAACTTCTATGACTTTATTATTATTAATTTTGACCCAGGAGCAGGGTTATTATTGTTAACTAAAACCATAAATAAGTTACATTACTTGAAATAAAATAAATATTAACAGAATTATATATAATTTCAATTTTTTAAGGCAAATCAAATGAACTAAAACAAAACTTAAACTTAAAAACTTAAACGTAATAAAAACTATATAGACAAAAAAAGAATTATACATAAAAATGAGAAAATTAAAGAAAGAAAAATAAATGCACAAATGCAAATGCAAATGCAAAAGTAAATGCAATCAATCAATCAATCAATCAATCAATCAATCAATCAATCAATCAATCAATCAATCAATCAACCAATCAATCAATCCTAATATTTCCAGGTTTTCATTGCTCCTGGCTTTAGTTTTAAGATGTTTAATAAAGGTTTTGTACAGCTCATGAACGCTTTATGAAACTCTATGAAAGAGCATTATTATTACCTCTGCTTTGAGCGTGATGCGGTCCATAATGTCATTATGATCAATGAGGGATAATTCATCAACATCATCTATCTGACCATGACTGGGTTCTTTCGGCCTGTGAGCGAGAAAAAACATTACACAAATATCTACACATCTCACAACACACAAGCACACACACACTTGATTTCATACCTGTCCTTAGACAATGCTTCCTTGCTATTGGACGTGGGTATGTGAGGGGTGTGGTCCTGAAGCCCATCGTCACATGAAGAGGTGTCCTGAAGAATTAAACAATATAATTACACTCCAAACACACACACACACACCTTAACACAATGACACACATGGGCACTTACAGTGCGGTGTGTGTTGTCTCCGTTAGCCTGTGTGGACGAGTACAGGTTCACATACTCTCCCTCGCCACCTTCATCAACACTTTCACTCTACAGCAAAAACAACAGGGACAAACGTCACAACTGGGACCGGCAGGCGAAGAAGATTCACCTTCATACACACATCGTTTAAGCTCCTCATGGTTTGTCTGACGACACACAGTAAAGATATCCCCCCATTTCTACCCGACGAAATAGTTTATAACTTGGAATAGCAAAAAAAAATGTTTTTTTTATTTAAAAACTAAATACCACTAAATGCACAAAATAAATAAACAAGTTTATATTTCCTAAGGAAATTAGATTTTCCATGCAAAAGTGCTGCCACTACACTAAGGATGGTTGCTTATGATATTCTGGTCTCTGGATACGACTCAGGACCAGGATTATTATTATTATTATTAACTTATTTAAATTTTTTATTTTAAATTGTACCCGTTTAGATGAGACTGCTTTTTACTAAAAACTGTAAGGGGCCCTAAAAACACACAAACTTTTGAAAACGGGGTTCAAAGTGAAAGTTTTTTATTATAAAACAATACCGTTCCTGTCTCAGTGTAAACTACAAAAACACGGATTTGTGAAAACGGTGACATCATGCGCATGAGTATTATGTGTTCAGAGAGCCGAAGTCCCGCCCCTTCCGGTGGACCGGCAGCATCGGACCTTATTTCAGGAAAATATTGTATGGTAGTCAATGGCGAGAGAAAACAAATATTTTGATCTCGTCTGAACTGTGCCCTGAATTACACATATTATGTTTGTCAATTTAAAAGATACATTTTAAAGTCAAGAAAGTCGCAGTTTGATGTAAAACTGTTGAGGTATAAGACTGTGAAAATACGTAATTACAAAGACTACAAACCCAAAAGGTGCACGTGACCTTTTCTCTCAATGAATGAAGCTAACTTTACTGAAGCTAACTTTACTGAAGCTAACTTTACTGAAGCTAACTTTACTGAAGCTAACTTTACTGAAGCTAACTTTACTGAAGATAACTTTACTGAAGCTAACTCTACTGAAGATAACTTTACTGAAGCTAACTTTACTGAAGCTAACTCTACTGAAGCTAACTTTACTGAAGCTAACTCTACTGAAGCTAACTTTACTGAAGCTAACTTTACTGAAGATAACTTTACTGAAGCTAACTTTACTGAAGATAGCTTTACTGAAGAGAACTTTACTGAAGATAACTTTACTGAAGATAACTTTACTGAAGCTAACTTTACTGAAGCTAACTTTACTGAAGAGAACTTTACTGAAGCTAACTTTACTGAAGCTAACTTTACTGAAGCTAACTTTACTGAAGCTAACTTTACTGAAGCTAACTTTACTGAAGCTAACTTTACTGAAGATAACTCTACTGAAGCTAACTCTACTGAAGCTAACTCTACTGAAGCTAACTTTACTGAAGCTAACTTTACAGAAGCTAACTTTACTGAAGATAACTTTACTGAAGATAACTCTACTGAAGCTAACTCTACTGAAGCTAACTTTACTGAAGCTAACTTTACAGAAGCTAACTTTACTGAAGCTAACTTTACTGAAGCTAACTTTACTGAAGCTAACTTTACTGAAGCTAACTTTACTGAAGCTAACTTTACTGAAGATAACTTTACTGAAGATAACTCTACTGAAGCTAACTCTACTGAAGCTAACTTTACTGAAGCTAACTTTACAGAAGCTAACTTTACTGAAGCTAACTTTACTGAAGAGAACTTTACTGAAGCTAACTTTACTGAAGCTAACTTTACTGAAGCTAACTTTACTGAAGCTAACTTTACTGAAGCTAACTTTACTGAAGCTAACTTTACTGAAGAGAACTTTACTGAAGATAACTCTACTGAAGCTAACTTTACTGAAGCTAACTTTACTGAAGCTAACTTTACAGAAGCTAACTTTACTGAAGATAACTTTACTGAAGATAACTTTACTGAAGCTAACTTTACTGAAGTTAACTTTACTGAAGCTAACTTTACTGAAGCTAACTTTACAGAAGCTAACTTTACTGAAGATAACTTTACTGAAGATAACTTTACTGAAGCTAACTTTACTGAAGCTAACTTTACTGAAGCTAACTTTACAGAAGCTAACTTTACTGAAGATAACTTTACTGAAGATAACTTTACTGAAGATAACTCTACTGAAGCTAACTTTACTGAAGCTAACTTTACTGAAGATAACTTTACTGAAGCTAACTCTACTGAAGCTAACTTTACTGAAGCTAACGTCTGTCATGTTTTCTATAGTCTTACGTTATAATCGTAACGTTACGCCGTAATGCCGGAGTGTGTTGTACCAGACTGCACACACACGAGCAACGGTGACGTATAGTGCGAGACGAGAGATGTAGTTCATCGAGCGATTTTCACATAAAACTAAACGTTACTCTTCTGTTTTATGACAAACTGCGACTTTCTTGACTTTCATAATTATCTTTTAAATTGACAAACATCATATGTGTAATTCAGGGCACAGTTCGGACGGAATAAAAAGATAAGTTGTCTCTCGCCATTGACTACCATACATATTTGATCCGAAATAAGGTCCCATGAGCCGGAAGCGGAGGGGCGGGACTTAGGCTCTCTATCGGCGAGTAGTGTTTCTTTAAAAAGTGACATCGCTACTACTGGCCTGGCATGAATAATACAGCGTTTCTGTAATTTTCACGGATCCGTGTGACACCACTGTCGTCGTGTAAACGTTCCCTAAAACTAAATGTATACAAAAAGGCATTTAGCCATTTACATTACTTGAAATAAAATAAACATACAGCTGAAAAAAAAACTTATTTCATCGCAGTTAGTGGCAAAGGCAATATTTCTCTAAGTACTAAATTAACTAAGACTTCCAGAACCCTAAAGGGACATGGTAATGGAAAAAATATGAGAATGGAGGGAAAAAACATTCGCAAAACACAAACACAAGTTTTCTCAGGGGAACGCAAAACTTTTGCACAAGAACCCAAGAGCATTGAAATATCATTTTTCCTCCCATCTCATAATTTTTCCATCATCATGTCCCGTAAGTTTAGGGGCTCTGGAAAAAAACTGAAACTATATAGATATAGTTTTTATTAATGTATTCAAAACTAGCAAAAAATTAAGAAAAACAACAACACAATGACTAACATAAAATGAAAACAGAAAAATAGAATCTAATCCAAAATATTAACAGAAACTATAATAGTATATTAATATCAAAATAACACTGCCCAGGACCCCATTTTATTTTCCCACATGTGAAAATTGTCCAATCTGTTTCAAAACGCAATAGCACACCTATCTTTTTCACTCAGAAAACTTGACAGAATTTAAAATTTTTACAGAAAACAGAAAACTTGAGTGAAAGTTTAAGACTATAAGACACAGAAATTTCATTTAGAATATGTTCACCACTAGATGGCATCGATGCACACACATTTACAATATTTTAATGTAACATTCTTGCATAATGCTTTTTTTTGGTTATTTTTTACAACAACAAAAAAAACACTCACAAGGAAGTGCATATAATGACTAAGATAAAGTATAATTTTTCATGTGTGTTTATAAAATATCTATGCTTTTCAGACAAACCTGCACCTCCTTTTAGGGACGTCTTAAGTGGAAGAAATAGTGGACACACTTTACATAAAGCCTTCATGTATTACGCATTGTAAATGTATTCATAATGTATGTTATAATGCATTATATCTTTTTATAAATAATCGCAACCCAAGTTAAAATGCACAATATATATTCATAGATTATTTGTTAAATCTGAAATTGGTAATGTGTTTTGAAGAATGTAACTTTATAAAGCCGTAACAATGAATAGATAAGTATCAGAACGGTGGTTATAATTATTCACAAGATCATACAATGTATTGTAAGGTGCATAACAAGACATTATTAATGGCTTTTATATTATACATAAAGGCTTTACGTAAAGCGTTACCAAAATAGTTAATAAATAACGGTTTTATTTTTAGTTAGAAATGCAAAGACATGGTTATTAAGGACTAAGTTAAGTTATTATAATTTGCTTTATTTTAAAACAATAAAAGCCCATATTCCGATAATTACTGAAATGAGTGTGTGTGTGTGCTCTTGAGTAAGTGTGTGCGTGTGTTCTTGAGTGTGTGTGTGTGTTCTTGAGTGTGTGTGTGTGTGTGTGTGTGTTCTTGAGTGTGTGTGTGTGTGTTCTTGAGTGTGTGTTCTTGAGTGTGTGTGTGTGTGTGTGTTCTTGAGTGTGTGTGTGTGTGTTCTTGAGTGTGTGTTCTTGAGTGTGTGTGTGTGTGTGTTCTTGAGTGTGTGTGTGTTCTTGAGTGTGTGTGTTCTTGAGTGTGTGTGTGTGTGTGTGTGTGCTCTTGAGTAAGTGTGTGTTCTTGAGTAAGTGTGTGTGTGTGTGTGTGTGTGTCTGGTGTGTTTACCGCGGAGGTAAGAAGCGAGTCAGAAAGAGAAGACTCAGAAGGAAGACAGACGGCCAGAGAGACCAGAGAGCTGGTCAAGGACCCGTTAGAGACACCACCTCCATCTAGAGCTCTGCCGGCATTGGTCAAGCCAACCGGGTCAGAACTCAGCGACTGGTGGAAACAGAAGAAAACAGAAGAAATGGGAGAGGAAAGATGGAATCAGAGGAAGTATTTGGAATAAATCTGAAAAGAAGGGAAAAGACAGGAGAACGGAGATGGAAATGTGTTCTGTTCTGTGTAAAATAGCAGGACAGCGAGTTTCTAAATTAGTAACCACCCACTAAAGAGAGAACAAACTCTATCAGACAACACAACACAACACAACGCTGGACAAGTCAAATCCTGGCGGGACTTCCGGATGTTGCTTAGAGGGATTAAAACACCTGCAGGGACTCGCCTGGAACACCAGCAACAACATTCCAATTCATCCCATCACACACACACACACACACACACACAGCTCAACAAACATGGTCCAACATGTTTCCCGGAGAGATCGGGAAGAGCTTCCCCCATTCTACTCCATCTGTGACATTCTGGAATGTAAGCATTCCACGGAGACTCAGAGGAGGGAGTGAGGAAAAGAGATAGAGAGAGGGGGGGGGGGGGATACATATGGAGCCTCACACACACACACACACACACACACACACACACACACTTTACTGAACGAAATGGTTCAGTCTTTCCTTAGGCACACACTCACACACATAAACATCATATTGCTTCTTCTCTGACCTCTAAGGTCAGGGGTCAAGAGCACAGAACATTCCACAACAATTCCCAGATTCCGTTACCATGACAAACTAGTTAAAAAGACTCATCACTAGGGAGAAACACTCCAAATAACAGCTTGCTCAGTAACAACTAGTGTAGTATTTACTAACATTTTGAGTTAGCTTTTATTTTTATATTTTCAGTTTCCATTTTAATTTTCAGTTTTAGTTATTTTGTGCTTATGTCAAATTAGATTTTTTTTGTTCAATAATTTTAATTATCTTAAATTTATATTTATTTCAGATTCAGTAACTTTAGTACTTTAACTTCAACTTATATATTTATAATTTATTCATTTATTTTAGCTTTTTCGATAAAAAAATTACTTTTAATAGTTTTAGTAAACAACAATAACACTAGCAATAACAGACTCTTTCAGCACTTTTATATAAACACACACACACACACACACACACACACTTTCAGTAAGGACAGAAAAATTTGATGCTAGAAACATGTCATGTATGGTCGTATATAATTTTTTTTCTTTGAATGGTACTATCAACAGTAGAATCTGAAATTGTAGACAAAATATCGCAACTCTTCATAAGCTATCGTGAGATACATGAATCTTAGACGCATTGCTGAAAATATCTGATAAAATCAATGACAATTGATTTTAAAAAAAATGACATTCTAAATGTCAAGACTAATAAAAAACTTCTAGAGATAAAATTAAAATATATTAAATAATTCACTTTTTTTGTGTACAAAACATGGGCCAAATTTATGCCAATCAAAACTGACTACACGAGCCACTTTTGATGCAATGAGCAAAAGTAAATTTAAAGTGTCTAATAATAAAGCACTAGAAGGTATTCGTGAAATCCAATGCAACTGGAGGCCAGAGATATTCAGTGAAATAATGTACCCGTGATCTTAGTTTTAATGCTACATGAAGATTAAACAGCATTTTGATAAGCCATGGATTTAAACCATAAACCCAGATAATCAGATAAATTAAGATTAGATAAGATTTTAGACTTAAACTTTAATTCAGCTTTGCTTCTGGTTCCAAAAGTCACCAAATAAAACCCAAAAGGGCAAAGTGGACGCGCAAACTCCATAAATAATCTTTAAGTCACATCTGAACAGCGGTTTAATAACCACCCCAGGGAGACATGTTAAAAATGATGACAAAACCATATGAAGAGCACATGTGTGCCGAAACCACACACACAATGACCAGAACACACTGGATACAGACGTACAAAGAGTATAATAGGCTTCATTCATGAAACGTGTTGTATTCTGTGTATATATTAATTAATTTTATTATTAAATACTAGCCCTGAAATACTTAACACACTTCTTCTTAAAATTTTGAAACAGAGAAAAAAAAGTCCTTTTCACTCCACTCCTAAACTGCTCACTCACCACAGGTGTGGTCAAAGAGGCGTGGCCACTGAGGAAGGAGTTAGACACTGATAGGCTGAGACCAAGAGCAGGCTCCGCCTCCTCCAGAAGCCCAGCAGGAGGAGGGAGAATTGAAAAAGAGGAAGAGGAGGATGAAGAAGGACAGGTATAGGAGGCCTAGAGCACAAGACAGAAACATTGAACGGGAAGAAGAGAGACAGAGGAAAGAAAAGAAGAAATAATCAGGTTAAAAAGAAAGAAAAGCAAAGAGAGTTATATTAACTCAGCTGGAAAAAAAGTAGAAGCTGGTATAAAGGCAACATGTGTTTGTGTGTGTATATACAGTAAGTATATATATATAACATAACAGTTTTAATAAATAATCTAAATTTAACCTAATAAGTAAAAGTATTGTATTTACTTGGAACGTGATACCCAACAGTATGCAGATAAAAGACCATAGTAAATAAAACCTTGATTTTCCCTGGAACAAATATATGAACTATACAAGCTCATAGCTATTGGTAAAGAATTATTTTATTCATAGTTATTATAGGCTTAAATGAAAATATTCTGACAGTGAGACTTACTTGGTAACCACAGGTAAAACCATGCATGGCTACTCGCTACCACTGTCAAATGATATTATGAATCTATACGTTAGATAATAAAAACGCCTAAACGCAGGTTAAATCTTTACACAAATCTCCACGAACAAACTGCCATAATTTCATAACAAAAATTAATTACCGTATATTCCCCTACCTACCTAATAAATCTAATGCGATGTAAATGACTATAACATAGTATTTAATATAAAAATGCACTTTTCTGCCCAAACCATGGTAAACACAGTGTTACTACAGTACATTTGGGGATTTAAAAGTATTTTAACTCCGTTCATGGCACAATGTTTCTCCCGTTTCCCTCATCAGTCTTGTTGGGAATGTTGAGGCCGTTTTATCCATTTTAAACTGGTTTAATCATCGAGTGATTTGTGGTTTGTACCAGAGGTGTGCTGTAAAATTATAATGTTTCTCACTGGATGTCGCAGCGCTGTTTAAAGGTGAACCATGCAGGTTTTTTACCTTAACTGAACAGCTTCGGAGTCATTGGAATGGTTATCTTACTTTTTTCGGGTTGAATGGTGGTCGTCTCGCACCCCCGTCGCCTGTGAGTGGGAAAAACACCCTTGCAACTTTGGGCCGCCGGCCGCAGCGTCAGGAAGTATCGCATGATGTTAGATCTCGCGATGTAAGGAATTGCTTTACAGCAAAAAAAAAATCTGCATTATTGCGCTCCCTCACGCTGTTCGAACCCGGATGAAGGAGACGTTGTAAAGAATCTCCCGTCTGCTTTGATGTCGTTGATCTACTAGCCTCTGGTATCTGAGAGTCGCCAACGAGTTTTTCGACAGTGTTGTCAAATATGTATTCCGAAGCTGTAGGGGGCGCTCTATAGAGAAACCTGCGAGCAAAAAGCGAGAATACAGCGAAGAAATTCCCGAAACTGCATAGCCCTGCTTTAAAGGGGTCATGACATGAGAAACCAAATTTGCCTTGATCTTTTGGTATATAAGAGGTCTTTGTGTCATTAAAACGTCCTGCAAGTTTCATAGCTTAAGACGTCCTCCCCATTATAAACGAATCATTTATTTAATCAAGCTCTAAATACAGCTCGTTCTGGATCCATGGTAAGAAGTGACGTCACGGTACCAGCGTTTGCATATGACCGCCTCCAGCACAAGACAACTACGCTTTAAGCGCAAGACAACTACGCTCATTTCGTATCGTTGTTGCCCAGCGCGCCGAGCGCCTCACAAGTGTTCAGTCGACGGACAGCGAGTGGGTCTGTGTACAGTAACATTACGATGCCGCAGATGTGCTGTTCCTGGCTGTGGACAAACAACATCTTTGAATACGCTGCGAAAGATCCAGTCGTCAGGGAAAAATGGATGCACTTTATTTTTTGCGGACGTCTCAGTCACGGCAGTGTTAGTTTAAGCGTTTGTTCTATACATTTGAAGGATGACTGTTTTGAGAACAAATCCCAAAATGATGCTGGCTTTGCCAGAAAACTGTTGCTCAAAGATAAGTCCGTGCCGACTATTCTGGGCTCAACAACGACGACGCAAACTGTAAGTAATGTATTTAAAACTTTAAACTACTTTTAAATACGCTGAATCCGCAAATGTTCTGGCTGGGGCGTTAATAATTGATGCATAGGCACTGACGTTAGCCAATCATAACAGTGGGCGTTAACACTGAACTCTTAAAGGGGAAACACCCCCAAAACAGACTGTTTGAATCAGAGGATGAGAAACAGGGTGGGAAAAGGTCATAAATCACTACATTTTAAAAGTTTTTTGTAAAAAAAACTATAGTAATACGAGCCGCCAATTGAATAGCCCTGCATTAGAGTATTAGTAGACTGTCTGCTTAAAATCTGATAGCATTTTATTCTGATGCTCCCCAACAGACATTCTCCTGACTAGAAGTAACTTTAAAGTACGTCAACGTATTCTACTAACCCGAACCTAACTGCTAATACTCTAATGAGAGTTAGTCGACATGTAGTTGGAAAGTTATTATGTCTAAAGTGGAGCATTGAAATAAAGTGGGAGAAATTCCCCACAGCCTGAGAGTTCCGGTTTGGTAAAGCATCTAATCTAATCTCTTTTTACAAAAAACAAAAAAAAACATAGTTAATCCGTGTTTTCCACTTGACTTTACAGTGACCCTGGTGTGTCCACCAGACCAGGCCTAATCTAAAGAGCCTCAGTTTGACCTCTCACCTCTCAGAGCTTAACCTTTGACCCGCTCCATGCCCGATGCCCTCTCTGATAACATGCCCTGGATGAAACTCACCAGTTGTCTCTGTTTGGGTGGCAGTGCCGGCGGTGGGACGGGTTCATGCACAGAGTCTGAGCTGCTGTAGGAGTCGTTGAAGCCGTAGACCTCCTGGAAGCGCTTGTTCCTCCGCTGCTCGTAAATACTCTCGTTCTGAGGCGTCTGATAGAAGACGGACGGCTGCGGCTCCGAATAATCCTCCACAAACTGCATGTACTGCAGAACTACAGAGAAAAACACATTGTTAAACATACAAAAAAAAGAGGCATTTGCTTGGTTTTAAATTCTGTAAAAACAGTGTACACTACCGGTCAAAAGTTTTAAGAATTAATTCATAATTTAAACAAGTATTTATTTAATCTTAAATACAGTAAAAACAGAAGTATTGTAAAATATTGTTACGGTTTACTAGTTTAATATTAAAACGTAATTTATTTCTGTGATGCAAAGCTGGATTTTCAGCATCATTACTCGTTTGCAGAATAAAAGTTTTTGTTTACATCATATATGTGTGTGTACTGTGTAAAATAATTATGTATTTATAAATACACACATGCATGTATATATTTAAAAAATATTTACATGTTTATATACATTTTTATATTTAAATATAATTTATATTATATATAATTATAAATACTTTATAAATAGATTTTTTCTTAAAATTTATACATGCATGTTTGTATATTTATATATACATAATTATTATACACAGTACATACATATATATGATGTAAACAAAAACTTTTATTCTGCAAACGATTAATTGCGATTAATCGTTATGCATCCCTAAATCGCATCCAAAATAATAGTTTGTGTTTACATAATACATGTGTGTGTATTGTGTATTATTTTGTATATATAAATACACACACATGCATGTATATATTTGAGAAATATTTGCATTTATATACTGCATATATATTTTTATATGATTTATATTATATATAAATAGAACTATTTTATATATAAATAAGACATTTTTCTTAAATATATACATGCTTGTGTGTGTATTTATACATACAAAATAATTATACACAATACACACACATATATTATGTAAACACAAACTTTTATTTTGGATGCGATTGTCACATGATCCTTCAGAAATCATTCTAATATGATGATTTGATGCTCGAGAAACATTTCTGATCATTATCAATATTGAAAACAGAACCTCGCAGTTTCCATAAAAATATTAAGCAAGCAGCAATAATTTCAACATTGATAATAATAAGAAGAATTTTTGATAAACAAGCACCAACGATAATAACAACTGAGGACCAAATCAGAATATTATGATTTCTGAAGGGTCATGTGACGATCTGGCAGCGCATAAAAATCCTAATTCATTTTCAAAATATAATATCTAATGTATTTCTTTCGGAGTAAAATAAAACCCAGGCGTGTTCCTGGATGATATTTCTTCCGACTGTGAATTTATCACTTTGCGCAGCTTCTTCTCTTACTCTGTTTGCCCTTCTTCTCTGGTAGCGGCGGCGGGCTGTCGGCGTCTGTATACTGTGAGAGATCGTCTCCGCCGTTGACCTGAGGAAGGGGTGACGCTGGCGTGACCAGCGGGAACGGTGGCGTGGGCTGCTCCTCTTCTGATAGGTTATCGTAGTGCGATGGGAGGCGCTCGTAAAGAGGGTACGCTGATAAGATGGGCGCGGACCGTCGCTTCTTCTGGGGGAGGGCGGGTGGACGCACTCTATTGGTCTGTCCAGGTGTGAGGGGCGGAGTCCAGTACTCCAGGGAAGCCTGATTGGTGACGGGAGCACTGAAACGCGGGTGGGTGGGCGGGGCCTGGGCGGGGCTTAATGACTGAGACTCCCCGTGGCATTCTGGGAGAGGGCTCAGACTGCTGCCAGTGCCGGTGGGAAACGGTAGCGGGTCGGAGACGGACAGATCCTGATGCAGGAAGTCGTAATCAGGATCGTATCCCTCTATAGAAAGAAAGCAGAGGATCAAATCAAGGTAAGCTTACAAAAACCTTCAACTTTTACTCAAACATTCAGAATAGTTCATCTTTACAATTCGGATTCACAATTATACACAGAAAAATAACAAAGCAATGATGCAAATTTTTTAAAACAATAGTGCCATTATTGATTCACTTCAGTTCAATAACTGCGTAAAGTTAATCAATTATGAAATTAGATTCATCAATTAGGCAATAGTGACATTATTCAGCTATAGTCAGTTCATTGTTGATTTAAAAACAAAATTAAATTGCAAAATTTTTCAATTATAAACACAAATTCGATTCATCTATAAAGCATCTCTACAGAAGACAACTCAATTCAGTTCAAGTTTTAGTCACATCTGATAGTGTCAAATCGATGATATTACTGAACATTTAATGTCTTTTAAACCCCAAGTAAGCAAGCCAAAGGTGACCGTGGCAAGGAACCCAAATTCCATCAGGTGACCGAACGCAAACAGTGTGATGGTGTGTGTATACCTAGTGTTTCACAGCTAGTGTTGCGAGAGCACTGCCCGCTGTCTCGCTCCAGTGACGAGAGCTGCTCGTCGGACTTGCTGAGCTTTCCTATACTGTTACAGGGAGAGAGACGAGGAGAATCCCCACCGTACGACTGGCTCCCGCCGGAGAAACGCCTCTGGAGGAGATCCACATCAAACTCCTGCTGCTGTAACCACACAACACATCATCACCATCATCACCATCATCACACGGATGTTGTGCAGGAATCCTTTGGACTTTAAGCACATGCAAATCCATTATATGAGTTCTTTATGATGAAGTTTAAAGCTCTCTTGAAGTGGGTTTTTTTTTCAGTTAAGTCTGCTTTATTGGCATGACAAAAAAAAAAAAAAAAAATTACATTTGTATTTCTAAAGCAGCACAAATAAGGCAAAATAACTTCAGGGCTAATGGTAAAATACAATTAAATGAATAAATAAAAATAAGATAATGAAATTAAAATGAATTAAAACAATTAAAATGAATTAAATGGTTTTATTTAAAAAATTTGTTACAAAAAAAAATTATTTGAATAATTCTTGTTAATTAATGGTGTTATAGGTAATAAAATATTTCGTGAATTATTTTAATATTTTTTTTATATATATATATATATTAGTGCTGTCAAATCGATTAATTGCATCTAACATAAAAGTTTGTGTGTGTGTGCGCGAGTGCGTGTGAGAGAGAGTGAGTGTGTGTGTGTATGTAACAAACTTTTATGCTAGATGCGATTAATCGATTTGACAGCACTAATATTTCTAAATAGTTCTAGTTATTATTTGAATTTTAATAATTTTAGTACTTCAGCTTAAACCTATTTCATTTTCATTTTCATCGTTTTAATTGATAAAATAATTATATTTTGGCTTTATTTCAATTAACAAAAATGCTTTCAATAGTTTCAGTTAAAAATAAAAATACTGATTCAAACACCATTCAATATTACATACTTCACTTTTAAGTTAAGAAATCAAAATGAAGGTTGTTGTTACAAAAGGTCAAAGTTCAAAGGGCCGTGATCAGGAGCCGTACCTGTCTCAGAGCTCCAGGAGGCAGGTTGAGACCACATGATCCTCGACTCATCGGCGCTACCACGGCAACACGCGTGGGGGAGGAGGCCGACTGTCGCTTCTTGGGAGGCAGAGCGGGCGGGCTATGGGCACAATATGCATAAATATGCAAATGAGTTCACAAGTATGAAACAAACAATGTAACAAGGTCAAAAGAAACGAGCACAGACAGTCTACACACAGTTATAGCGAGGGTCTAGCCAGGAATTTAATTGTACACACTCACACATAACACACACATAAAAGTAGCACAGCAGTGGAATGTGTGGGCGGTGAGTTCGGATCTTGGGTTTCCCTGACGATTCTTCACTTCAATGAAGCTCTACCGGGTAACCATGGAAACATTAGAATAAACTAATCATAGAACACCCAGCGGGAAGGATTAGAGCGGGATGCATCTCTAGGCAAAAATCCTGAAGGAATGTGCACAGGATTCCATTTGGAATTTTTTATTAACATTTGGAACTATTTCATAAGATCCAAAAGGATGAAATTCGAATATTCAAAGAATCAAATCAGATCCTACAGGATTTTAGGAACACTTTCATCTTACTGAACATTTATCGGGTTTTATTTTATCTGAAAGATCCTGAAAATTCCCTTTTGATGCACTACAGAAATATTCTATTGAGAATTATGATATTCCTACTCAGAAATTGCTAGTAAATCAAACTAATGACAGAGACGTGGCTAGTAACACATAAGTGTGAACGTTATATTCCAATAATCTTGGTTTTCTTTACAACTTCAAAATTATCCCCATTTGGATCCTTTAAGATTACTGGCAAATGATTTTAGAAATTACAAATTCACATTCTTTTAGGATTTATAGACTATGCCGCATTGGTCAGCCATGCAATCAGGCTTTCCTCTGATTGGTCGCCACTAGTGATGGGTCGTTCGCGAATGAGCCGGATCTAAGAGCCGGCTCTTTTAGGTGAACGACGGGAGCTGGCTCGCAGATCTGAAGAGCCGACTCTATTTAAAAATATATAGCCTATAGAAATTAAATCATTATGTAATAAAGAAATAATGAATTATTTTAATTTTATTTAAAATAATTGACTAATTCAAAGAAACACAACAAAATAATTAGGCTATCGGCCTAAAGGCGCACACACATTCGTTTCGACTGTCTGATCAGCCTCACACTCTGTTCCTGTCAATCAAACACCCGATGTCAACCAATTATACTGCATGAGGGAGGGCCGAGCACGCACGCACACACACACACACACTAGATGCGAATAAACCGCTGATCGGGCGGATGGCGTGACAAAAAATAATATTTTAATTCAATTTGGGCGGGTGGCAGTTAAACCAATCAAATGAAAAAAGTTTGCCACTAAGCAAACTTGCAAGCTATGAGCCAAGCTGTCAGGAGGAGGCCTAAACGTCTCGTAGATGAGAAAGTCTCGTATTATTTTGTTTCGATATTAGTTATATTTTAAAACAACCAGTCATATAGCCTAGCCTACCACTTGTGGAACATTTAAAAGAGAGGCAGATTATGGATATGACTCAGAAATGACATCGGGCAATGGCAGCGCAAGATGTTCAGAAGAACGTAAGAGCTAACTTCTACAAGCTCAAAAACATCCACATAAAAAAAGAAGGTAACGTTAGGCCTAGGCCTAAGAAAAATTGTCGGAAAACTTTGCACATTAATTAGATGTGCAAGGCAAGCAGGCAATTTTTCGGGTTGTTATGGACAATAAAAAATGTGAATATTCACGTTGCACTGTTGTGCGGTGGACTTTCAGGGAGTTAAAACGTTTATTTTTTAAAGAGCCGTTTGTGAGTCAAAAGAGCCGGCTCATTTCAGTGAGCTGAGTCAAATGAGCCGGCTCACGAAAAAGAGCCAGATTGCCCATCACTAGTCGCCACTCTGCTACGTGCAATCCAATTGGACGCACAATGCCACACAACCACATGCAGGTAAGGGCAACCGTCCAATCAGAGAGGCCGAGGGGTGTAACTGTGTGATGTCAAAATGCACACAGGAGTACACCATTGGCTAACGTACGTTTCCATCGCCGTGGCCCTCCGCTGCCCGGCAACAGGATCGGAGCACAACTGCATCCTGTTCCTGTCCCGTGACAACCAATCGATCACAGAGTACAGAGGAAGAAGATGAACAAACATTTCCAGAAAACAAATGGATGAAAATCAGAAAATGCAGAAAGACAAAGATGGTGTGTGATTGAAGGACACAAAGATGATGGAGAGAGAAACAGACAGTGATTGAAATGCTAAACAAACAAAGAGACATTAATTAGAGCAGATGCCAGGTTTAATTCAGGCTGAGAGGGACGGGAGTACAGTTCCTTCAATATCGTGAGCTGTGGGTTTAACAATGGCTACTGTGATGCAAAATCTAGAGCTCAGGGTGACTGATGGCCGATATCACGCCGTTTTATATTTTAATAGAGATATACTGACAAACGCTTGGAAATTTGTACAGGTATTTAGAGTTTTCCACTTAATCACGTATTTAATATTGGGTTTTCCACGAAAATATGAGCACAAAAACATTTACACTGAGAAAGAGCCTAGAACAAAACATATATTGCCAATTAAATGGGTTAAATTATTTATTATAAAGGTGGTTTATAAAAAACTGATCGAGTTGTTTCTAAAAGCAGAAAAAAACCTAAATAAAAAATAGCTATGCATATGGATTATCAGACATTACAATCCAGACTCAATGATGCAACATGAAATGTACTTTAAATATTAACATTAAATGAACATTTATTTACATTATGTTAACTGAAATGACATAAAAATAACTTGAAATTTTGGTTTTCATAAAATGCCTAAAAATCAGCCCATTTATTAGTACATAATTTATGGATAATTAGCATTTACACACATTTCCATTGCAAAACTGAGTTAGAATTAAATGTGACCTTAAGAAGTTTGATATTTTGAATGAACAACAGCTTGTTTTCATTGATGTTAAATTAAGTATGCTATGTACTCTGACTAAAATCTATAGCTAACATGATCTCACACACACACACACACACACACACACACACACACACACACACACACACACACCTTATCATCAGACAGCAAAAACAACTCGCAACCATCTGTAATTCCCCTTCACAGAAAGTGTGTATGATCCAGTTACTACTTGCATGTCTCTAATTACAGACAAAAAGTAAATGCTTCGGAAGCCAAACGCCTTCGAGAGATGATGCCATCACATGAATGTGTATGTGTGTGTATCGGATGTGTTTTCATTCAAATATATTTAGATGCATACTTGTGGAAGAAAGAAGAATTAAAAATGAACATGACGTAAATTACCATCACTAAATATACTGCAAATTATTCTGTTCACTACTCACTGCACGCCAATATACTCCCCGAGTACACACTACAGCGCACATCTAAAGTATACTCGAGGTTCGCCTCATCAATGCATCCTACACACTACACACAAGCGTATTTACCTCAATCTGTCGGCTGTAAAGGAAACAGTGAGGTATCAAATGATTTGAGACAGAACTGAAATGAAGGTCTGAGTTTGGAATGGCACACTAGCCTAGCCTAGCCTATTTGATAACAGTTTTCAGTTTGTATTCAGTGAATGTATGGAGTACTTTGATGACCAACTGCATTTAGCAGAAAGCAATCCAACAAAGACTAAAGCTTTTGATTTCAAGTGTGAAAAATGAACCCAGAACCATATCTTTTTAATATGTCTTTTAAAAATATGTTTTGAGAATCTATCAGTTTCTTTTTTTTAGTTTTCTGAAACCACAAACAACAATTTCAGATCACGCTGTCATACCTGTGCTCCGCCAGTTTGAGTCCTGGTAGAGGAGGTTTGGGCGGAGCCTCTTCCTCTGACATGTCAGTCAAGCTGTCAGTGGGCGTGACAATGGGCGTGGTCTTACTCAGGATCGCCTTCTCGCGTTCAGTTAGAGGATTTTCACACACGCTGAGAAAGAGAGAGAGAAACATCGTTAAACAATCTCTATGCAAATATGATAAATCCACATGGGCTTTTGTGAGTGTACCTCTCCGCTTTGGTCACAGGAGGCGCTGGTTTATTGGGGGACGTCGGGGACGGTTGTTCATGTTTCTCTATTGTGAGTTTCACCAGCTCCTGTTACAAACGCACACACTCCAGTTATAAATATGCCAGTGTTGTTGTTTTAACCTTGTCACAAACACACATCTCATCCCCTCACCTTCACACCATCCAGCACGCCTTTGATCACCGTGGTGACGTTTGCCACGGTGTCCTTGTCGTCGAGGTCGATGCCCTCCAGCATCACCTGGTCGGACCAACGAATGAGTTTCGCCAAACTCTGATAGACGCGGCTATGACAGGAGGACATTGCCGAGCTGCGGAGAGAGGGAGAGAGAGAGAGAGAGAGAGAGAGAGAGAGAGAGAGAGAGAGAGAGAGAGAGAGAGAGAGAGAGAGAGAGAGAGAGAGAGAGAGAGAGAGAGAGAGAGAGAGAGAGAGAGAGAGAGAGAGAGAGAGAGAGAGAGAGAGAGAGAGAGAGAGAGAGAGAGAGAGGCTGCATGTAAAATCCATTCATATACCACTCTATTTAATATTGTACTTTAAGATATCTTAAAGGGGTGGTTGATTATGATTTCACTTTTCTAACTTTAGTTCGTGTGTAATGTTGCTGTTTGATCATAAACAACATCTGCAAAGTTACAAAGCTCAAAGTTAAAAGTAAAGGGAGATATTTGCTTTTACAGAAATGGCTACAACAAATGACACAACATTCTTCCCGGGTTAGTGACATCACCAACCCTAAAATTTACATAAACCCCGCCCCCGGGAATGCGATTTATAGATTATCATGACTAATATGCTAATCATTGACTAGAAGATAACTACACTTAAGCTACCTAAATTCATTAAACTAACCATTCAGAAATGTCCTGTTGCGTCTACATGTTGTCACTTCTTCTTGAGTCTCTCCATCATTGTCTGACTCAGTTTTGAACATAAAAGGCTAAAAGTTTTTGAAATTTCCAGTGCATGTGTGTGTGAGGTAAAAGGACACGAGCTCTTGAAGCTCCGCCCCCTGTGCCGGGAGCAGCAGCTCATTTGCATTTAAAGGGACAGACAAAAAATTTGCGTTTTTGCTCACCCTCAAAAAGTGACAATTTTAACATGCTATATAAAATATCTGTGGAGTATTTTGAGCTAAAACTTCACACACACACTCTGGGGCATCAGAGACTTATTTTACATCTTGTGAAAAGGGCATTATACCAGCCCTTTAAAGATTACCATGGTACATGTTGAAAAACCATAGTTGTGCTGGTCTTCTCACCTGTGCTGTATCCGAGCCTCTACCTGCATGAGAGGCAATATGGCCTCCAGAACTTTACTAGCTGAACCAGGAAGCATCTGGAGAACTTTTGTATCGACGCTCATCTTGTCCACAATCGTCTTGAAGTAACGCAGAGCGCTCACCACCTCCTTCTCCTGTTCCTCCAATCGACTCACCTTCTGTAAAAAGTCATTAATATTATTTACAGAGGATGGAAAGTTGATATTTGCGATAATAAAGCAGCAATAGAGTCACAGTAGAGTTGAGATAGAGCAGCAGTAGAGTTATTCTGCAGCTAAAAAGATGTGGAGATAATCTTTACAGAGATAGAGCTGCAGTAGAGCTACTGTAAAACGTATAGCAATTATAGAGTTGATGTTCACTGACAGACGCACTTGAGTTGCTGTAGAGATATGAGGGTCTAAAAATGTTTACTGCGGTAGAGCAGCAGTAGATTTACTGTAGAATTGAGAGTACATTAATTAGGATGTCAAGTCGATGTTTGCAGTGATATAGTGGCAACAGTTACAGTAGAGTTGAGATTCCTCCCGGGTTAGTGACATCACCAACCCTAAAGTTTACATAAACCCCAACCCCGGGAACGCGAATTATAGATTATCAAGACAGAATATGCTAATCAATGACTAGAAGATAGTTAACTCCACATCAGCAACATAAATTCAACAACTAACCATTCAGAAATGTCCTGTTGCTTCTACATGTTGTCACTTCTTCTCGAGTCTCTCCATCTTTGTCTGACTCCGGTTTGAACATAAAAGGCTAAACGTTTTTGACATTTTCAGTGCATGTGTGTGTGAGGTAAAAGGACACAAGCTGTTGAAGCTCCGCCCCCTGTGCCTGGAGCAGCAGCTCATTTGCATTTAAAGGGACAGACACAAAAACGGTGCGTTTTTGCTGACCCTCAAAAAGTGACAATTTTAACATGCTATATAAAAATATCTGTGGAGTATTTTGAGCTAAAACTTCACACACACACTCTGGGGACATCAGAGACTTATTTTACATCTTGTGAAAAGGGCATTATACCTCCCCTTTAAAGCATAGAGTTAATGTTCACTGACAGCAGCACTAGAGATGCTGTAGAGTTAAGAGGGTATACCGTTAATGTGCACTGATGTACAAGGTTAGCAGAGTTATTGTAGAGATATGAGGGTGGAAAGTGAATGTTTACTGCGGTAGAGAAGCAGATTTACTGCAGAATTGAAAGTAGAGAGTTATTGTTCACTGATGTAGAGCGACCGTAGAGTTGCTGTAAAGTTGAGAGGGTTGAGTTTGGAGTAACTGTAGAGGTAAGAGGGTGGAAAGGTGATGTTTACTGTGGAAGAGCAGCAGTAGAGTAACTGTAGAGTTAGTGGAAAGTTAACACTGACTACTGTAGAGTTATGGTAGAGTAACTGTAGATCTCAAAAGGAGAGAGTAGAGTTGCTTTACCTTGTTGACGGGTTTCTCGGGAGTCTTCACCGCAGGCTCTGGCTGGAGTTGTTTGCTTTTCTTAGATGGAGTTCTTTTAATCTTCGGGGAATGAAATTTCATCAATTTCATCGTGAAAGAGGAGAGGTGAGACTTCTGGGATTCTGGAAAACAACAAAACACAGAAGGATAAATTCACAAGACAAGTACATATCAAAAGATTTAATCAAAAAAATTTAAATTAAAAATCTGCCACAGACCAAAAAACCCCTAGGTGATTTAGGAAATTCATTCAGGCTTCATCTTTGACGAACACACAGCACTGTTTCGGTTATCAGAGAGATGACAGATACATTTAGAGAGACGATCTGTCACTGGAAAAGGAGGGTGGGATACTTACAACCAGCAATCAATGCAAGATCAGAGTCGTTTTATATAATAAGCAATATTAAACTATACAAATAAACACATAGCCTACAAGCCTCACTGGCGATAAACATCACCAAACAAATGTGCTCCCACAGGCAATTACATAAACTAGAAACCCCGTCTGTGGGGGTTTATCATAATTGGAATTTTATGGGCTGTAATTACAGAGAAAGGGAGAGACACTATACACACACACACACACACCACACACACACCTTAATTTATCATCCTGTTCAGAGTCATATGTTAAATAATGCTCTCACATGCACAATTAGACAGAATCTAAACTGCACAGCTCATTCAGAAATCATTGTGATTGTGACATCACAACAACAAGGTCATTTACATAAATCTGCCCACATTTATTTACACAACTATTACTCCGTATTTAAGAACATCGGCCCTCTCCACTACGGAAAGGTTACACAATCATAATAGAGTTCGTTTCTCAGAAATCTTAAAGGTAAAGCAGCAAAACAGCCAGTTTAAAGATTTAAAGTGTGTAAATTCAGCATGACTAGCATTACCAGACAAAACGGAGGAGTCAGACAGGGTGGAATATAATATGGTCACGAAAAAAACTATGATGACTGTATTTGGTGCAAGAAACCTCATCTCAATAATTTTGTTGTTGTTTTAGCTTATTTTAATGCTTGTTTTGTTTTGAATCATCTAAAAGGCCCCCGTGGAAGTTTGTTGTCCTCCTGTTTGAGAACCGCTGCTCTAAGCCCATCACACACACAACGCTGATCCCAGAAAATTGCCATAAAATTGCAGTGCCTTCCGTGTGAACGCAAACACGTCCCGGGATTGATCCCAGGATGGGGACCTAGTAACATTGCTGGGATCAGAGTCCCAGAATAATCTCTGTGTGAACAAAAGGCAGGACCGATGCCGTAAGGGGTGTGTTGTAGTGATGACGCTGAAGCTGAGATCATTCACCAGCTTAGTTGAACGGTACGCGATGCACTAGTTTATGATCGAATCAAAAAAGAAAAAAAGGTACGAGCATGGTTTCTCGAGAGCAATCGCAGATTATAAGCAACCTTAAAGGAACACGCTGACTTTTTGGTACTTTTGCTCATTCACCGTATCCCCCAGAGTTAGATAAGTCCATACATACCCTTCTCATCTCCGTGCGTGCCGTAACTCTGTCTGACGCTCCCACCGCTAGCCTAGCTTAGCACAAAGACTGGAGGTAAATGGCTCCAGCTAGCATACTGTTCCCAATAAGTGAAAAAATAACGCCAACATTTTCCTATTTACATGTTGTGGTTTGTAAAGTCACAGCGTGTACAAATAACAAGGCCACATGAGACACAGCCATCTTCTAACCGTATACATACTGGGGACTATATTCTCAGAAGGTGAAGCACTGCTACTTCTGCGGAGGGATTTGCTCACAGCGCCTGAGAAGCCCTGCGGTGAGGAGACGAGAGTTCGCTCAGTGTTGCGCTAATCACTCCGCAGAAGTAGCAGTGCTTCGCCTTCTGAGAATATAGTTCCCAGTATGTATACGGTTAGAAGATGTGTTTCATGTGACCTTGTTATTTGAACACGCTGTGACTATACAAACCACAACATGTAAATAGGAAAATTATGGCGTTATTTGGTCACTTATTGGGAGCAGTATGCTAGCTGGAGCCGTTTACCTACAGTCTTTGTGCTAAGCTAGGCTAGCGGTGGGTGCGTCAGACAGAGTTACGGCACGCACGGAGATGAGAAGAGTATGTATGGACTTATCTAACTCTGGGGGTATGGTGAATAAGCTAAAGTCCCAAAAAGTCGGCGTGTTCCTTTAAGTTAACATCAACATCCTGATGTCACATATCTTTAAGGTGTGTGTGTGTGTGAATGCATGCATAGATTTCAGAAAATCACTGGAAGTGTGAATTAAACTAAAATCAAACGATTATCAGTGTGTTTTCCAGAATCTCTGTGTGAAAGGGGCTCTAGTGTGTGTTTAAGAAGCGTGTACTTAGTTGGGACAGCCTGTAATCATACACACTCTCTCCAAACACATGGATGCACAGTTGACCTCTGACCCCTCATTAGAAAAAAAAAACACTTTTTGGGTTACAAAAATGCAGGAAACTACATGTCATGTTTGTGTGTTTTGGTGTGAATGTTGACAGCCATTGTTGCAGAAAGGGTCTCTGCCTTTTCCGTTCAGAGTGTGCTCAGAACAATGCCTTCTGGGTAAACCGGAAAAGTTGTATTGTAACTAACATGGGTGGAGCCATTATGCTCTAATACACACACATACAACACTTAATTAACCTCTCACACACGCATGCATGGTGGGCGTATTAAGGCCTGTAGGCTGAAAAGAACAGCAGTGGAGCGTGGGTAATGTAGTGCTTTAAATGTAACCACCACTAAAATCCATACTACAGATCCATATCACACACCAGCACTCACCAATCAATGTCTACAATACAATACTGAGTGTGTAAGTGGCTGCATCATGCAAAGTGAATGTAGATTTGACTCAAGAAACCTAGCATTGTGCAAATGGGAGTGGAAAGTTCTGCGCGTGATCTACTGACGAACACAGACACACCCGGATCATTTCCATAATGACCAACGCAATCTACCAAGAGAAGCACAAATAATGCTAAACAAATCATTTGGGGGCGGTAAATAATGGCGCAAATACCACAAACCTTAGTAAATCACCTAGCATGATTAATTTAACCCTCGGGTCATTTTTTAAAACATTTACTGTTCATAGGAGTGGTCCAAGACCTTGGGACTTTTGTAGCACTTAAACCACAAATACACACACACACACACACACACACACACACACACACACACACACACACAATTCAAGGAGTGAATGTGGTTATGTGGTTGAAATTACAAAAAGTAACATATTTCCCTCACGGGTCAATTTGACCCCCTTAGAAATTAATGTAATGCGAGGAATGCTTCAGTACACAGAAAAAACTAAAAATGTTCTAAATTAAAACAAAACTGCTATTGGTAAAACTTTACCAAAATATTATTTTACAAGTCTACACGTGTATCTGAATGCATACTGAAGTAACTGACTTTAGGACCCAGCGGCACAACTCATGTTATATATATATATATATTATATGATATAATATCTCAATGTGAGATATTTTGAGCTGATTTGAGCTGGTCATTGCATGTATTGAACATTGCATGAGTTATTTAGAATTTCAGTTGAAAGAATGTGCTTAAATTATATTATTTATTGGAAAAAAAAATCTAGAAATTTAAAGGTACATAAAATAAAAAATTATATTAAAAAATAAATCTCCAAAAATATTTGCATTAAAAAATATTTAAAAAATGAAACAATAAGCTTTCTGGAAAAAAATATATATAATTAAAGGGACACTAAGTATCTTTTTAGGTATTTTATTATCTAAAATCAATATTTTTATTCATAAATATGTCCTCAATGGTGTACAAATACCTCGGCCAATTATCTGACTTATCCTTATAAATGAAGAATTTATTATCTTTATATACATGGGACGGGTAGGTCCACGGAGGCTTCCATGTAGTTCCGCCATATTGCAAAACTATAATAGCAGAGAGGGACAAAAAGTACTAAGCCAACGCGTTTCCACAACACGTTTTCGTTCAGAGCCAGCCGAAACCAGCAGAAACGCAGGTGCAGAGCAGTGAGAGGTGCTTCAAACTGCACCGGCCAGTTTAAAAGTCTGGATTACATTGTTATTATGGACCATACATATGCCAAGCCACAGGAGAAGAAAACATCGTCGTCAAAAATAGAACGTAAAATGCGTGGGATTTCCCCCTTTCTGGTCAATGTATCATAATTGGTCCGGTGGGGATAAATTTATCCTCCCCTCAAAGTGATCATACTACATAGTGGCGAGACGGATGACAAAACTTATCACGGATCCGTGGTTTGATTAAAGTCAATTTTATTTTAAAATGATTACTCACTCACTCTTGAGCGTCTGGCGCGAGTGATTTCAATGTAAAGACGCGTTTATGCGCGTCTAGAGGTCCTGCGGCGCTGTGTTTAGCACGGCGCGGTAGACACGAGCCTCATTCTACTCCAGTTTGCGCGAATGAGGCGAATTGCTATCACAGATGATGTCTTTTCTATCATTTCACTGTAGCTCAGCATCGCGATGTAAAGTTAACGTTATTGCATGATCACAGTTCATATGTGTGGGGAAAGATAAGCTATTAGAGTAAAAATATTGCGTTAGGCTACTTCAGTTAATAAGAAAAAAGATTTTACAATTCCTGCAAATGCAGTGATTAAGGTCATGTTCTCATGATTTATTTTTATGAATAACAATGTTTCAAAACATCCCCCCCCCACTGTGCCCCCACCCTGGGCATAACTACAATATTTCATGTTTTTCACAGTCAGTAATTCATACTGTAACATTCGTTTGTTTGTTGTCATGTTGCAGTTTGTTTGAAATAACACACCTGTTCACCTGAAGGAAAGCTCGACGAAGTGCTATTAGAAGACATCCTGTCAAAGCTTTTTGGTACATATCGCCTACCGTAGATGCAATGCGCATTTGAAAAAGCGAGGCGCTGGAGAGCAAAATTAGTTTGAATGCAAAATACAAATTCACCACTAGATGGGAGTAATTCCTACTTATTGTCCCTTTAAGGCTTCGGGTCATTTTGACCCGCGAGGGAAAGGTTTGTTACAGGATGCAAGGGAAAGATGAAATTCTGGATGAGAAACTCCTACAAATGGACATGCAATAAGGTCAGCCACAAAATAACTGTCCATGCCTTTTCAGAACTAATTTATCACTGTCTTCAGTAAATCCTGACAGTAACGGCAAATGAGGGTTTGCGCTGGAGCAAGCTGTTAGTAAATCTGGGATACTTTGTCCCACAATGAATGCAAAGTGCTCCACTTGACCTTCCATGTCCAGTGTGACTCATAATCGGATCTGAATGCCAAAAGTTAAGATGTTTTTGACAAAACTGTTTTAAATAAAAGTTATTTCAGAGATTACAACTGGATCCAATCGCCCAATTAGAAATGCAATGTCATGCAACAACAATGTTAGAAATGCTTATTGGTATATTGAAGAGAGTGATTTCTTACAGTCCTAATTAGGACAGTTGGGCCTGGCGGCGGGTAAGGACTAGGAGTAAGATTTGGTTTCTGATGTTTGTATTACAAATTATCTATGCTTTTTGTCACTGTTTAAACTCTTATTTGTGTCCATAATCAATACAAAAAACCTGGAAGAAGAAAAAAAGAAAATAAATGCTTATTGGTGTATTCAGAATCATGTTTCGCATACTATTATAATAGACGTATGAAAAAAAAAACTGTAAAAAGGAGAGTTGATGTCATCAAATAAAACAAACAATGATTAGTGTAAATCATCAGAAAGCACTGGATCAACAAGACCCTCATTAACATAACCAAGTACATTATGTTAAGCGTACAATTTTGGTTTGGTCAATTCATTATTATTTAAAACTGTTGCAAGTCTTTCACTGTCACTAGCTAAGTTTCCATCCACTTGTCAATCGAGTTCTCTGAAGTTCGGTAAAAAAACTCATGCGAATAAAGCTGGTGAAAGTGTGTTTCCATCCAACGGTTTTAAAGCCAATAAAAACCTGTGCGTAATGACGTCACATGCTGTTTTGCGATCAAATTGGTATATCGAATTGATTTGAGACATTTTAAGGTGTTTCCATTAATTTTCGCACTGAATCGCACAACATTTGCGAACAAAGTTTTGCTAGACAAAATGCAATTCATTATTTATTCTGCAAATAACGTTTCCATCAGCGTTTATCGCATAAACCGTATATCGATCAAGATAAAATCTGATGAGACCGAACGTATTTCATCACGAGTCGATATTCATGAAATTCAATCGATACTGTTTCCATAAGGCATTTTTAATTCGATATCACTTCATTCGGATAAAAACGTGTGGATGGAAACATAGTCATCGCTGATGATTAATTGTCATCCAAATAATTGTGGTTAATTTAGTTTCCTTTTTTGTTCACGTCTCTTAATTTAAGCTTAAAGCTGCAGTCCGTCGTTTTTCCTCTTTGTCGCCATCTCTGTTCGAAATCTGCAATTGCAGTTATTCGCGGAATTATTAACTGTGCGTCGGTAGTAAATCGGCATGAAACAGCGCGGATGAACACAATGTATTGAGGAGAACCTGTCGCTTCCGCGTCACTGTGGAAACTATACTGTCATCAGCAATCTCGGAGTATACTTTTTGAAAGTGTCAACATTAGAATTTTCATCGGAAAATGTCATCTGAACAAGTAAGTAACATTCACTTTTGTTCTGACCAAATTCGGGGGGTGGGGGGAAGCATTGCAGTGGGCTATATCATGCTGATTAAATCTGACGATTGCTTATATCACGTCAAAACGTGAAAAATATATTTTTTCTGTAGCCACTCTGAAGTCCGAAGTCTTTGGGTTTTACAACTGGTGAATCTCCAGCTGTCACTGGTGATTGTGCTTTATACTTTCGGGATCCGCCATACCAAGTGCTAAGCTAAATCTCCACCATCATCCACACACGCTAGCCGGGGACTCCTTCTCTATGTGTACAGAAGTGACGTAATGACGCAAAGACATGCTCGAAATTCCCGCGGAAATCCACCAGTACCACTGGAATTAAAATCATTATTACAAGCTTACCGTTTTGAATCGAGGTAAGGCAAGCAGATCGTTTTGAACACTGGCTGGATAAGTTTTTTTTCAAAAATGTATTTTTTTATATTTTTAAACCCAAAAAAGTGCCGGACTGCAGCTTTAAGTAAACATTCACATAAAACACAACTTGAAAGAAATCAAATTTGATTGAATGTTTCTTTAAGGCTTTGTAAGCAACTACTGCACAGGGATAGAATGACATGAATAATACTATTTAAAATATTTAAAACCAGAATTTGTGTTTAGCCCATTAACCAGCAACAGGCCTGAAATGCATTATGGGTAACCCTGATGCTGTGCTTCAAGCCTGAGTAAATTATGCTGTCAATCAAATTCCACTTAGTGCAGAACATTTCAACATGCAGGCTAATGTAATTCCCTGACAGATCAACTATAGCACACTTCCCTCCCTCCCTCGCTCTCGCTCTCTCTCTCTCTCGCTCCCGCTCCGCCTGAGGGAGTGTTTTCACTCTTTAATGGAATGCTGATAATATAGATTGACGGAAAAACAGAGAGGGATGCATCAGATATCAGCTGCATCCTTCAAACCATGTCCATTATAGACTAATGAACACACGTGTGTGTGTGTCTGAACACAAGCGCAGTTGCTAGAAAAATGAATTCAGGAATAGGAAGCCCCGGCCAAATCCTGCATCATTTCCTGTCCAGTGACCCCATCATCACACAGAGACTGCGTTCCCCAACCTCCGGTTCAAGGTCTGCTTCAGCACGAAAGTACACACATACAATTACTCCTAACTCATGTCACCTGCAGGTCACAGCCACCGCTTCCTGCTTTGGCCTCAGTCCTACCCATCAACTTCCTGTCTGGCTCAAATGCACAGGAGCACTTCCTGTGCTGCCCATCCTCTTTACAACAAAGAGCGCTGACCTCTGGAACACTGAGTCATGGATATAACCACACCCACCCACCCACCCACCCACCCACCCACACACACCCACCCACACACACCCACCCACACCCACACCCACACCCACACCCACACACACACGTTTACTTAGCTATCTAAAGACATTCCATAGACGTAATGGTTTTTATACTGTACAAACTGTATATTCTCTCTCCTTACACTAACCCGACCCATCACAGAAAACGTTCTGCATTTAAAAAAAACAACTTTATTTTTATACCAGATTTACAAATGAGGACGTCCCTAAAGATTTTGGTCACTTCTGGGTACAATTTCGTCCCCAAAATATAGTTAAGTAGGTACACACACACACACACACACAAACACACACACACACTACATTTAGCTATTTAAACTACAGAATACAAACACTTGCTATTTTTTTTTACATATTACAGTCAGAAATATTTTGAATGTACTAATATAAAATTTAAATATAAAAGTTTCCTAAACAAACAAATCGATTCAAAAATCATTGTTTCTTAAACTATTAATATAAATACAAGAAAAATACAAAACCGTAACAAACCAAATAATGAGAATAAACGAATAGGATAACTATTAAAATACAATCTACAGGTTAACTAACAATAAAAACGCTAATTTTAACTAATTTATTAATGATCACAAGCATATTTTGAATTCATTATATTTATACAATTGTGATTCAAAAATAAAACACGAAAAGCTCAAATTTGACATGATTCTGCCTTTTATTTTTAAAACATAACAGCATAATCGATGCTGGTCTGTGGTTGACAAAGAGGAATACTTTTTTTTACTAAAATTGTTTTATTTACATGCAAGGAGTTTCTTTGTTTTATAAGAACACAAAAAATGATCATCATGCACAAGAATGTACATGTGCAATACTTATAATCTTGTTAACAGGCTCTTGTGACAGTGAGTGTCTCATATCTCGACATGAATCTACCCACACAAATCACACGGCAGGAAACGCTGTCATAAAAGAGGTGTGGAGAAGCAGGTGCAGGAGGAGGAGGAGGAGGAGGAGGAGGAGGAGGAGGAGGAGGAGGAGGAGAACTGGGTTACTGGAGCAGACGTGATGCCGACAGACTTACTCAAGTGAAAAACACGAGTGTGCCGCCAGCCGAAGGAAAAGACAGAATGGAGAGGAGTTATCTGGACACGCTTACTAACAGGATTTGTGTGATTCAGGAATTCTGTGCAGTTTTCATGTGACTAATGCACACACACACATTCCCCAGCATTAACCATCATCATTCATCATCTTTCACGACTAAAATCGTGAAAAATCACGATTGACAAAATCAAGTCCCGCACGTTTGTTCTTGTTTGAGAAGACGATTTACTGGTAGCCTGGCTAACGCCAGACCCAATTCTCGCTGAGACTTGGGTCTGGGAACCACATGTGCATTTTCTCGTATTTGAGGCGTGGTTTACGAATGCGCCGGCGCCGTTTATTGGGTGCTAAGAATGTCTATCAAATGCGCCTGTACGTAGCTCATAGCCAATCGTTTCCATTATACCAGATGACGTATGTAGAGAAATGGTTTAACGCCAAACGCTGCTCTTTTTTCTAAATAAAATTGCGATCTAAACTACTTAGAACAATATCTAAGGCTGCATCAAAAGGTAGCTTCGCGTCTGCTGCCATGTTGACTCCATAGATATAAACAAACTGCTTAGTTGTGTCGCAAAGATGTCGTCATCATGGTCGTCATCGTCTTGCTGCTCCCTCCCCGTTCTGTGATTGGTTCCCTAAACGAGGCGAAAATCAGGTCCATGGTTTCCAGACTGCCTTTCAGCGAGAATAAAATCGCGCTGCGCAAAGGCAGTCTGGGGAAACCCAGGCTAATTTACTGGATAATATACATCACAACAGGGAAGAAATGAATCGCAGCTTCCGTTTCATGCCAACTTTAAGTTAAAGGGGTGGTAAAATGCCCTTTTCACAAGATGTAAAATAAATCTCTGATGTCCCCAGTGTGTGTGTGTGTGTGTGAAGTTTTAGCTCAAAATACCCCACAGATATTTTTATATAGCATGTTAAAATTGTCACTTTTTGAAGGTGAGCAAAAACGCACCGTTCCTTTAAATGCAAATGAGCTGCTGCTCCTGGCACAGGGGGCGGAGCTTCAAGAGCTCATGTCCTTTTACCTCACACACACATGCACTGAAAATTTCAATGACTAATGCAAACACATTCCCCTACATTAACCATCATCATTCACGACTCTATGGACAAAATCAAGTTCCACACCTTTGTTCTTGTTTGAGAAGACGATTCACTGGATAATATACATCACAACAGGGAAGAAATGAATCGCAGCTTCCGTTTCATGCCAACTTTAAGTTAACATCAATACACATTTTATTTTTTCCCAATAAAAGATTGAAAAAAAAATATCAAGACAGCTGTTTTTATCCATATGGTTCAGCCCAAACACAGATGATTAAATACACAGGCGTCATCCTCTGATCTAGAGTTCCACATTCCATCAAACACACATAGTCCTGATCTATTTCTGCCCTTCTGCTTTACACACACACACACACACACACACACACACACACACACACACACACACACACACACACTGTTGCCACGGTGACATAAGCAAAGTGACACATGTGATTGACGTGTGTCAGCTGAAATTAGCTTCTGTTCTTCTGTCTCGCCTCAGTGTACTGGCGTCTACAACACAAAACAAATACTATACAAACAAGGGATAGTTGTTCCAAACCTGTACAAGTTTCTTCTTCTGAACACAAAAATAGACATTTGAAAGAATGTCGGTAAGCAGACAGTTGATGAACCCCATTAACTTCCATAGTATTTTTTCCCCAACTATGGAAATCAATGGTTACCATCAACTGTCTGGTTACCGACATTCTTTAAAATATCTTATTTTGTGTTCAACAAAGGGGTGAGTAAATCTTGACAGAATTGTCCTTTTTGAGTGAACTATTCCTTTAAAGAGTCACATTATAATAAAAACATTTCTTCATTGTCCACTTTAAAAGTTAACGTTTAGTTAATTAAAATACAATCATTCATTGCTCTTTCGTGTTAGTTTACAGTGTTTAAACAAACGCTAACAGATACAGTTTATTAACATTTGATTTAAAAAATATATAGGCCAACGTAAATGTTGAAAATAACATTATCCAAGATAAATATTGTTAATTGATAGGCTAGTTCATATTAACTGATGAAACCCTATTGTAGCCTAAATGTTACTGTTTTAGACATATTCTCAAAACAATTCCTATAAAACAATGTACAACATCTTTGGACACCCATACTCATGTCTCTGTTCATCCATTGCAATACATTATGAGCAAATTCTGTTTGTCAAGATGTTTTGGAAATATCAAATAAACCCAAAACCTGATGGGAACAAAATAATTAAGGAGCTTCCACAAACTACAGTACAGTCTTCTTCAGGGTTTCTGAGACGTTAGTGACTTCGAGACAGTCAAAGTGTCAGGTAAACAGAGCATTGCAAGCAGACAGACTGTACGTCAGGACAACTGATGAGGTTTTATTAGTTTCTGTTTGGTAAACAGAGCATTACGCCGCCTGAGAGCGAGTGACAGCACAGCGAGAGGAGAAACGCACGGAGATTATCATTTCCGGATGCAAAACACTTGTTATCCTTCACCCACTATCTCTCTCTCACACACACGGAGTCTCATCCTGCTCTCAACTCTCTCTGTCTGGACTTGGATGATGTCTAACAGAATTTCCAAGAGTATTTAAATTTGACCGTTCGCAAAGACCCGCCCCCTTAGTTACTGTCGCTATGTCCGACAAACTACGCCGCTCTCACACACACCATGTTCTCACGCAGTGAAAAACACATCGCGGAGCAGAGAGCACACTGACAGACAAGACAGACCAGGTTATTTTTGATATTAAACATTAAACAAAGTCTCACCTTTCAAATTTGGTCATTTTTTTAATGAAATTTAAACAATAAATACCGTTTTGTGGCTCTTTAATATTGTCGTGACAGATCGCTGTAGAGCATAATTTAAAGCTGCTCGTGAACCCATCATCTCTTCTCTCAACCGCGGAAAGGCGTCAGTACTCTCCGTTTCTCAAGTTAAAATCCTCCAATGTTAATCTACTAACTCTCCTGACTGCTTTGTCGGACAAAATGGGGGATGGCGAAGTATGACTGGTCAGATCACCTGTCAATCAAGCTCCCTGCGAAAGGTCAATCTTTTAAATGCCTTTACATTTATTATCTCCCAAAAAAAAAAAAAATCTGAATAAAGAGTCCTCTGCCTTGAACCAAATCAACCAGCATGAATACTTATTAAAACTGATCCCCCATTACTTTATCGATACATTTATAAACATTATTCCATATAAAACACAAAGTTTGTCTTTGTAATGTTTTATCAAACAACTTTCATTATCACACCAAGTCCACTTTTTAACCCCTCTCTGACTCAATTCAGTTCATTTTTTTATGATCCAATTATTGGATAAAGTCAAGTTCTTACATTTTTTCCTGTTTCCTTTGGAACTACATTAGATTACAGAAGTAAAATGAGTTACGAACGGAATTACAGGCTTAATCGTCTTTTACGAGGGAATGAATGAACTACTAACGTAACTGAATCAGTCAAAGTCAGTTTTCTAATGCATTTTCTTATTTTTCCAAATGTTCCTCTCCCTTATCCTATTGCTAAGATTCACATTTCTACTTCTGAAGAAAGTGGCGAGCTCCATTTCAGCATGAAAACTGGCACACTGAAAGTACGGGCAAAACAATCATTTATCTCCTCTAAATCAGACAGGATGCTTTGATAGCACAATATGAACCCAGATGTTTGGCTTGAGTTACGCAGAACCCGAATGCGGACGGTTTAATGTGATCTGAGGTTCTGCCATCAGCACTTCTTCTGAATGTCCTATTTTGGACTTACGGGCCTTGAATAGATGCTGGCACAGCACAGAGCAAACATTCAAGTGCGTGTTTCAGTGATAAAGTAGAAAGCTAAATGCAATGTTTCTGATACAGGTATCAAAAGAGTGCAGAACTATTTGCAAAATGAGCATTTTTTTTCTCTTTGAAGACTCTCGTCAATCCACAGCTCTAAATCCGAAATGTCCCGAACAGATTAGTCAAAATCTCATTCATGTCCTCCTGAAAGACTCTCTCCGCGTCTCTTTTTCTGGGACGCAGATCTTTGGGTTGGATCCACCCAGAGTTTGACTGGATCAAATGAGCACTTAGACAAAAGCCACACAACTGGAACGGGAAGGAATGTCCCTGGAATTTCACATCAGAAGCTTCTGTATTCCCAGAAATACTTTCTTTGTTGGAAAAGAACCTGCTTACCCTTTTTTTTTTTTTTTTTTGAAAGAGGGCAAAAAGAGGGGTACAAATTTGTCCCCAAAATATAGTTAAGTAGGTACACACACATACACAAACAGCTACATTTTGCTATTTAGACTACAAAATAAAAACACTATTTTTACATATTACAGTCAGAAATATTAGGAATGTACTAATATATTTTACTAACACTCATATTTAGATCTAGTGATTTGAACAAAGCCAAATTATAAGTCTTAATGTATTAGTAATATTTAAGTTTATTGCCTTTACAACTTCACAGGCTATTTCACGGTAGATACAGATTCAACATTAAATAAACACACATATTTAATCAAATTCAAATGTTTTATATGCATAACAACTCATAGTATTCCTTAACTGTGCATGTGATAAAAATTGTAAAAGTTTTTTCGGGGCCATCTTACAAAACAAGGATTACCTGATTATAATTGGCATTTCTTAAAGTAGAATACAAATACAATAATAAGAGCTTGCTTACACTTTTTTTGCTTTACACTTTTTTTTTTCTTTTTTTTTTAAAGAGGGCAGTTAATATATCAATGTAACACTAACAAAAATGAACCATGTTTCCTTGGCTTTCGGCTTGCTTAGTTGGGGACATTTAATATTCAACAATATTATTGATCTGCCTTACTTAAGGTGGACGATGGCGCAATTTTCTTCTAGAAACTAACTTTGTTGTATTATTTTCATGTTATCACTGTGAAGCTGCTTTGATACAATCTGAACTGTAAAAAGCGCTATATAAATAAAGGTGACTTGACCTGACTATATAAATATGGTTATCATCCTGTAACACAATATATAAAAGTATCATATGCATTGCAGTCTGATACCATAATACAAGGAATTGAGCAAAAATTCCAGAACACCTAAAGAATATAAACAACAGTACAACCTTCAAGATAAGAAAAATGACTTTGAAGAACGTCCAAAACAAAGCCTGATCAATCTCAATCCAATAGTGTAAATTGACAGAAATGGATGAGAACATTTGTACCCTTCAAACAAAGTCTAAAATCCAAAATCACAATAAGAGGGAAACCAAAGTACAACATGACCTGCAATAAGGATGTGTGCACTTTATGACTAGAATTAAATGAAAGCTCAAAAGATCAATGTTACACTTCATAAGCGGCCAAATACAAAGTTCATCTTGCCTTGCTATTATATATTACTCTTGTTACGTCACACTTCCACATAATCTCTACAATGACCTTGATGAATCCAAAACCTTCGTATACATGCTTTCAGCGCATCTGTTCTCACCTGTATCTGGCTCTCCGCTATTAAAATACTCCGTCTCCTCTAGAAGAGGTTGGGATCTCCGACTGGTATTCCCCATGTAGAACCCGGGCAAATTCTGGTTTATCCAATTGAAGAACTAGTTTAGAAACCCAAAATAGCCTTCTTCCAATCTCATTCACCTCAAACCGGATCTCTGGAGGTGATACTGGACATTTTCTTCAATTCTTCCCCCCCAAAAAAAAAGAAAAAGAAAAAAAAAAACTGTTGTCCAACAGGTCACTGGTAGAAGTCAGAAATAAGCATCCAGAACCGGAGACCTCGCTCGGTTAGTCACCCTCAGTCAAATCCCATGACCCAGCCTGACTCAGACTTCAAACCGAGTGCAATCTAAAAATAAACTCAAACAGAACTGCAAAAAACTTCCAGAGTCCGTCGTCTCAATGTTCATTGTGTGTCGGATGATGTTGGAATGCCAAAACATCCCGATTCCAGAAGAAACATGGGAGCAATGATGGTCAAAATCCACACCGCCTGACGTGAGAAATGATCGATTGAGCCTACGGCATGGAAAACTGTGCACACGCAAACTAAATCACACCGATCCGGGGGGAAAAAGCGGTCAATACATTTTAAACCTCCATTATGTAGGTTTGAGCAGATAATACAGCTCAAATCAGAGCAGAGCGCTTGAAATTCTCAATCTCACATCCATCCATTCCCTACTTTATTCCCACAAAGCCCTGCACGTCCACATACACACGCCTGCTTCTCTCAAACACACACACATGGCGCAAGTACCATCTAATTACTGAAGCTCAGGATAGTAAGAGCATGTTTTTCATTCTAGTAATCTACTGCGCTCATTTCTCTAAAACCCCAAATTACAGTTTTGGAACAAAAAACAAGTAGCCAGAGATGACTCGAAATAATTCTGCACTTATTCTTGGCCAATCAAAGGCCAACACGCTCCCGACAACCAATGAGAACGCACCACACTCAATCAGGAATTAGGAACTAAAGCCTATCAAGTTATTAGATTCATTTAAAAGTCATTTTATTTTTAGATCAGCACGAGTAAAGATTGCATCATCACATGAAATACTTTTTAATCTTTTACTTCACTACAAAACCTTGATTAGAATGAAGACTTTGAAATGTTATATCACAAAATAGACTGTAATTCACCAGTATCGTTGCTAAACGTTCTTGTAAGTGAGGAAATGATGCTAATTGACGTTTCCGACTGGACAACTCCATTAAAACTTGATTTAGACCAATTCATAAGTAGATTTAGACTGATTTGCAAATTGTTTGACTACAATTTATACACAAAACTTAATACAAATTAATGTCTATTTTGAAAAGAGCTGTACAAATAAAGTGACTCATATTAGGGATGCACCGATATATAAATAGCAATTATTTTTACTATCGGCCATTGTTTAAAAACAGCCAATGATCGGGCCAATTATATCCTGTATAGGGATGTACCGATATGTAAATTTTGGCCAATAGCGATAACCAATAATTCCTTATATTTGAAAGCTGATAACCGATATATTGGCCAATAAATCTAAAGTTTTTATATAATTTTTGAGAGCCTGATTACAAAAACAAAAGTCTCACCATTAAAATCCATATCCCAAGCACACAATTATAATGTTCTCATTATAATTTTAAGTAGCCTATATGACAGACTTGCACTTACTATATTTTCCTTTCTTGAAGTGATTCCAATCATATCTCAAGCAATTCAAAACCATCACGGCGAACAGTGCGCATCTATAGCGTCTCAGCTGAAGGAAATAATCCATTCATTATCGGCTTTAATATGTCTGTCAAATGTTTTATCAGGCCGATAACGATAACATTACAAATGAACAGATATCGGCCGATACCGATATGGTGGCCAATATATTGTGCATCCCTAATCCTGTCAATCAAAAGGGGGCGGGAAAACGTGTCAAAATTTCTCGTTGAATTTTGGCCTGTCAAAGATAACTCAACAATGAAAAATAGCGATGTTAAAGCATGCTCTATTTGACCCTATGATTCACCCGTAGTTCAAGCCAGGGTTGCCAGGGTTCAAACTATCGTTATCGGCAGATATCATTCTGAAAAATCTTTCTTAAAATTAAATTTAGTATCAGCGCATCTCTATTTTATATTGCTGACAAAATGTAGCTTAATATTGACAACAACAAAAAACTTAAATGTAGAAATATATACACACACACACAATATACTGTATATATCCTCATCCAGCCCAAACATGCACTAGTCATCTTAATCTATCATGTCTGTATTCCTCAGTTGTACGTTATCTCTCAGTTTACCGCTAGACTGTGTTTAGGACACCAGCATGTACATGTGAGCATTCACACACACTTTTGTCATCTGGGATTTACATGGCAATGCAACTATTCATAAACAGACACACACACCCGACCGAATGCATTACACATTACAGCTGTTATAAATAATTTTGTTGTCAGGGATTCACATAGCGATGCAGCTACTCATAAATATATCCAAAAACACCCACCGAACATGACACATTATTACAGTCGAGTTATTTGGAGAATGTCACAATCACTCAACCACATGAAAACACACACACACACACACACACACACACACAGGGCCGATTTCTCAGAACTGCTCAGATATAACAAGGCACGTTACAATCACAACATGAGTTCTGCTGAAAACTTATTTGATGAATACTGAAGAAAAAATAAAATTCTGTCATCACATGATGTTCCAAACCCAAAATACTTTCTGTCTTCTGTAGAAACACAAAAGTAGAAATGCTGAAACATTGTTCTTTTTCAAACAGTTACTATGTTTACATGTGCACAAATAATGTGACTATTTCCAATAATCGGAGTAAGGACTAAAAATGTTTTGTCCGTATAGTGTGTGTGGAGTGACCAAGACAGCACAACACACACACTAACAGATTCCAATCACAATATGGAAAATCTTTGCGAAATCTCTCGCGGTCAAACGTGACTATAAACAAACATGGCGGACGACGGGCAATTGAAGAAATGGCGATAAGTGTTTGGACTGCTTTTCTGCGGAAAAAAGACGAAAGATGAAGTTCAATGCTATATAGATGTGTGGAACAATATTACATACAGTAAAAACCATGCTCACTATTCTTCATTGCATGAAAAAAAATTAATAATTGTTTATATATATATATACACACATACACACACACAGGTGAAACCATTTTTTTATATATTGTGCCAATGTTCATTTATTTCAGTAATTCAACTTAAAAGGTGAAACTAATATATTATATAGACTCATTACATGCAAAGTGAGATATTTCAAGCCTTTATTTGTTATAATTTAGATGATTATGACTTACAGCTTATGAAAACCTTTTCGCAATATTCTAATTTTAAATTTGGGGTTTTCATAAGCTGTAAGCCATAATCATCAAAATTATAGCATATAAAGGCTTGAAATATCTCACTTTGCATGTAATGAGTCTATATAATATATTAGTTTCACCTTTTAAGTTGAATTACTGAAATAAATAAACTTTTGCATTTTTCGAGTCTCTCCTGTATTTGGTTTTGCCACAGAACCCAAGACAGATCATACAGGTTTGGATCAACATGAGGGCGAGTAATTATTAATGGCAGAATTAAAAATTTTGTCCATACACTAACTCCCGAAAGATGACGTATGGCGATTTCTGTGGTCGTGACTCCTAAACGCTGGTCCTACGTCGTACAGTGTGAGAGGTTTAAAGACGGCCATTGTCACGGTCTTGCAACTAAAGATAGCCAGCGATAGTTTTCTGACAGTGTCTTAGCATGATCACCTCACAGTGTGTTTGCTGCTACAACCTACATCTACTGAGTGACTAGCCAATCAAAATGCAACATGAAATGATCAAACCGACATGACACTAAAACTTAAAACTACTTAGGCCTACTACTTTGCAATTGACCGTTCGCAAAGACCCGCCCCCCTTAGTTACTGTCGCTATATCCGACAAGCTACGCCGCTCTCACACACACCATGTTCTCACACAGTGAAAAACACATCGCAGAGCAGAGAGCACACTGACAACACACAGACCAGGTTACTTTTCGGTTACTATTAAACAAAGTCTCACCTTTCAAATTTGGTCATTTTTTAAAATAAATGTAAACAATAAATACCGTTTTGTGGCTCTTTAATGTGTCGTGACAGATCGCTGTAGAGCCTCAGTTAAAGCTGCTCGTGAACCGATCATCTCTTCCTTCTAGTTCATTTATAGCATCAAATAAACATGAATGAACATCAGAAGGAATGTTGTTTTAACCGCGGAAAGGCGTCAGTACACTCCGCTTCTCAAGTTAAAATCCTCCCATGTTAATCTACTAACTCTCCTGACTGCTTTGTCGGACAAAATGGCGGATGGCGAAGTATGATTGGGCAGATCGCCTGTCAATCAAACTCCCTGCGAAGGGTCAAAATTGTCATGCCAAGTTGGCCTCTTTTCTCCCTTTTCACCGCATCCATATTCTTTATTTTTCATAAAAAACACAATTGCCAAAGTGCGATTCCTTCTTGCTCTATTTGTTTACCACTAGCGCATGATGATGAAGGTATTAATTCAATAATAGGTGTCATCAGCGTACAGTCTACATACAGTACATGTCTTATTAGTTTATTATATCCATGTCATACAGTGTGATAAGTAATGATCTATGATTGCCGAAATCACATCACACAGTCTATATGAGGCGCCTCTTTATTGGCATTGATGGCTCCACGAGAAATCTTTAACATCCATGAATCTTTACAGTTCTTTATAGCGGAAAACGGTTCTTTAGATTATTAAAACATTCGGTTCTGTTGAGAAACTGGTTCTTCTATGGCATCGCTGTGAAACCCCCCTCTTGAAGGCTTTATTTTTAAGGGTGTACTGGTTTAGTCTGAAGCCTTGAGATACGAGTGCACACACTCACGATTTCTCACGCACACATTTTCCTCCCCAAAGTTCATTTTCTCACTGCTGTGAGGAAGTCGAGGGAGGTGAATCCGCTTCCTGGTTTCGTTGGGACGCTACAGGGATAGAGAGAAGCAGACAGAGGGAGGTCGTTCATGACAGGAGACTGCTTTTAACGTTTCTACATCAATGACAGTGGCATTATGACATGAGGTCAGTGTATCCACGGCGACACAGAAACATGTTGATGTGTGGAGAATTACGTCAGAACGCACACACACACACACACACACACACACACACACACACACACACACACACAGTCAGTCTGCACTCTCCATCCTGCTCTTGTTGTTTCGGTCTGGCTTTAGACATATCCAGAACCGCTCATCGATTCGCACGACCAACAGAACGCACAAAAGACAAACAAGCAACCCGGTAACCAAACACACACACACACACACACAAATCTCCAATACAAACAAGGCGGGTGAGCACATGGGAGAGACTTCCTACAGGTCGGTGCAAGACGGGGCAGAACGTGAGCCTGAACTAAACATGCTAAGAATGCGGCTTCCAAAATGACTTCAATACAACTAAATTGTTCAGATAAGGTCCATTCTCGAATAAGAAGTGTGCTGACATGATTTAAAAGGCTCAAACACGCTCAGCCCAGATGAAATGCGACAAATGCTGCTTTTTAGTTGTGCCTCAAAGGAATGTTCAGGTGAGTAACGCCTCGGGACACGCATTCTTTACCTTCCCACACGGAGAATCACTTTTAAAGAAGAAATCGGCTCGGCTGTTATAGAAAGTGGTTAAATTATTTTTATTTTTTAAAGAAAATAATACTTTTATTCAGCAAGGATGCGTTAAATTGACAAAAGTGACAGTAAAGACATTTATAACGTTGCAAAAATGTCTTTTTGAAATAAATCAAAATTTTTAAAGTATCCTGAATTTTTTTTTCTTTTTTTTTCCACAAAAATATGAAGCAGCACAACTGTTTTCAACATTAATAATAATCAGAAATGTTTCTTGAGCAGAAATTAATCATATTATAATGATTTCTGAAGGATCATGTGACACTGAACACTGGAGTAATGATGCTGAATATACAGCTTTGATCACAGGAATAAATTAATAATATTTATAATGAAATAATATTTCACAATTTTACTGTATTTTATAAAATTGTGATTTTTTTTTTTACATTTTAAACTTTAAAAACAATAAAAAATGTGACTGACCCCGAACTTTTGAACGCAATAATAATAATAATACTAATACTAAAACAATCAACTATCAACTAAAATCAACTTAATTCAATAGCTCATTGACAGATATTTGTTCTTGTTTTACGCATAAACTCACTTCATTTTGTTCAGTTTTTCAAGACTTCACAGTTGCATCTCATGTTTAGATGTTTGAATTGGGAATGCATGCAACATTTAATGCCATAACCACGAATTTAAGAGCTTTTTTAAGGCCTTAAATGGTGTAGGAGTGAATTAAAGACTTTTAAAGACCTGCAGAAACCTTGATAACTTTGATTTGTTGCTCTTCCCCTGCAGCCTCACCCTAAACCCTGACCCTGACCCGCTCCGATCCGGGCGTTCGGGACAGCTGTTCAGGGTGAGCTGATCAGGGGGATTGAGTTTCCTTCCCACCGCCGAAAGAAACCTCCTGTCGCTTTCCGTTAGACTCACCACAACCAGACAGACACATCTATAGAGAGACAGACAGTCTGTGTTGTCATATTCCTAAACATAACATGCGACATGACAGCATCCAACTGTGTCCAAAGCAAGCCAATGACAAATTCAACAAATGAAAACACAGTTATCTAGGAAATAATGACAACGCCTCCTTCAGTACAAGGCGACACTGTCCCCAATAAACAAATAGTGTGACCTGTCCTGTCCAGAGGTGCACTTTATCTAAACCATATACTAGCCTATCAAACAACATTTGCATAATAAACGCTGCTTTTATGAACTCATTTGAGTAACATTCAGAACTATTTAAATGAGCTGCAAATATGAAAATGGTTTTAAAAAGAGCAAAGTATACACTTCTAAATCCTAATGTTCAAACATAGCCTTTATCTTACTTTAAGAAAAACTAACTAGGCTATATATATATATTGAAAATACACACATAAACTCTTAAAATAGTTTTGGGACTATCTATGCAACCTAATCAACCAGTGTAACACACGAAACCAGATGCATTAAATAAAGCCATGCATAACAAATAAAATGCACTTATTTCTGTGTGTGTGTGTGTGTGTGTGAGAGCATGAGATTGACAACAGCATCAGGCTGGAGAGGCTCGACTGCTGCTGTAGTGTTTGGATTGATCAATGCACGTTTCTTTTCACAGACAGACAGATCCACAGACAGGACAGTCTCTGCTCGGTTGCACGCGTCTCTCGGTAGAAAAGCACCGTTTAAATGTCCCGTCGGCAGCGCGAGCTCGGAGACTCCCCACGGGCGCTAGCGCGCGCGTGCTAACGGGCACTGATTTCCCCCACCACATATTTCTGGGTCGATATGACCACCAGAGACCCGTGCCTTTGGCGCATTCCTAACAGTGGCATTAAATGCACCAGTATACGATTGCGGAGCCGTTAAAGTGCGGGATCGCCAGGCCTACACACTCCGCGGGCCGGTTCGCGCTTACCGTGCTTGCTTTCTATTTTCCCCGACATGATCGCTGCGCTGCTGGCCGGAGCAAATCCTCAGTTTGGACAGTCACAGGAGGACAAAATGGGGATTTTAGGCCACAGTAATCCCGAGTTATATTCTTCAGCCACACATTTTGATGCACTGGGTCAATGTGGCGATATAGATCCCCGGAGAAAACGGGCTAGAATCCGTTCACATGCACGCGCTGGCGACAGACAGACAGTGAAATCTACTGCTGATGTGTGTGTGTGTGTGTGTGTGTGTGTACGGAGAGTCCCGTCCGTCCCGAGGATCCATTGGGATGCGAACACAGCGCCCCTCTCTGACTGGAATCACGAGCTACAGGGATTGTTTGGTGTCAGGTTGACAGGAATAATTAAGATAAAACACACATTCTGTCGATATTTACTCTCCCTCGTGTCTTTCAAAAGCTGTACCAGTTTCTATATTCTGTGGAAGACTAAATGAGATGTTTGTCTGAATGTTCACGCTGCTCTTTTCCGTACAATGAAAGCGAATTAGGACTAGCGGGCTATCAAACTAAATTATTTTTTTTATTACAAACTATCTATTTTTATGTCATAGTAAAGTGCAGTATCGGTCAAAAGTTTGGAAATATTAATATTTTTAATTAAGTCTCTTATGCTCATCATGCCTGCATTTATTTGATCAAACATACAGAAAAAAACAGTGATATTGTGAAATATTATTACAAATTAAAATAATGGGTTTCTGTGTGAATATATTCTAAAATGTAATTTATTCCTGTGATCAAAGCTGTATTTGCAGCATCATTACTCCAGTTGTGCTGCTTAATATTTTTTAATAACCTGTGGAACTTTTTTCCACTTTCTTTCATAATTCATTATTTGATGAATAAAAAGTTTTAAAAGAACATTCATTTATTTATTTAAAATATAAATCTTTTGTGAAAGGGATATCATCGAAAGTGATAGTAAAGATTTATATTTTAAATAAATGCTGTTCTTTTGAACTTTTTATTCATCAATAAATCTTGAAAAAAGTATCACACAGGTTGTTAAAAAAATATCAAGCAGCACAACTGTTTACATTGATAATAAATCATCATATTATAATGATTTCTGAAGGATCATGTGACACTGAAGACTGGAGTAATGATGCTGAAATACAGCTTTGAATCACATAAATAAATTGTATTTTAAAGTATATTAAAATAGAAAACCATTATTTTGAATTATACAATATTATTGTTTTTTCCCCTGTATTTTTGACCAAATAAATGCAGACTTGATGAGCAGAAGAGACTTCTTTCAAGAACATTAAAAATAGAAATGTGTCCAAACTTTTGTACTGTAAGTATCAGTAGTCATATTATATAATAGTCTCTATCATATTGTTACTGGCTAGTGGTTGACTCAAATTGCTTTTTCAATGGCTGATCCTGATTTAAAGAAGTTAAAAAAATTTTTTTTATTGTATCAAGAATACTTCACAAGGAAAAAAATAAAAAAATTTTTTTATTTTTATTACAATCAATTAAATTACTTCCAATATATTACAAAAATAAAATGTGACTTTTTAGTGTACTCAGAAAAACTCACTCAAGGATCTGAAGCGTGGCGATCTGCTGCCACCTAGCGGATAAATGGTGAAATCACAGCATTGTTCCACATACGAACGAATCAGTTTTTCATATAAAAATAAATAAATGATACTATAGTATACATGAGAGTAAGAGAGAGAGTTTTGTCTTTTT